>NC_092602.1:7500-316931 GCF_047663525.1 Anas platyrhynchos
CCTAACCCTAACCCTAACCCTAACCCTAACCCTAACCCTAACCCTAACCCTAACCCTAACCCTAACCCTAACCCTAACCCTAACCCTAACCCTAACCCTAACCCTAACCCTAACCCTAACCCTAACCCTAACCCTAACCCTAACCCTAACCCTAACCCTAACCCTAACCCTAACCCTAACCCTAACCCTAACCCTAACCCTAACCCTAACCCTAACCCTAACCCTAACCCTAACCCTAACCCTAACCCTAACCCTAACCCTAACCCTAACCCTAACCCTAACCCTAACCCTAACCCTAACCCTAACCCTAACCCTAACCCTAACCCTAACCCTAACCCTAACCCTAACCCTAACCCTAACCCTAACCCTAACCCTAACCCTAACCCTAACCCTAACCCTAACCCTAACCCTAACCCTAACCCTAACCCTAACCCTAACCCTAACCCTAACCCTAACCCTAACCCTAACCCTAACCCTAACCCTAACCCTAACCCTAACCCTAACCCTAACCCTAACCCTAACCCTAACCCTAACCCTAACCCTAACCCTAACCCTAACCCTAACCCTAACCCTAACCCTAACCCTAACCCTAACCCTAACCCTAACCCTAACCCTAACCCTAACCCTAACCCTAACCCTAACCCTAACCCTAACCCTAACCCTAACCCTAACCCTAACCCTAACCCTAACCCTAACCCTAACCCTAACCCTAACCCTAACCCTAACCCTAACCCTAACCCTAACCCTAACCCTAACCCTAACCCTAACCCTAACCCTAACCCTAACCCTAACCCTAACCCTAACCCTAACCCTAACCCTAACCCTAACCCTAACCCTAACCCTAACCCTAACCCTAACCCTAACCCTAACCCTAACCCTAACCCTAACCCTAACCCTAACCCTAACCCTAACCCTAACCCTAACCCTAACCCTAACCCTAACCCTAACCCTAACCCTAACCCTAACCCTAACCCTAACCCTAACCCTAACCCTAACCCTAACCCTAACCCTAACCCTAACCCTAACCCTAACCCTAACCCTAACCCTAACCCTAACCCTAACCCTAACCCTAACCCTAACCCTAACCCTAACCCTAACCCTTGGTTCCCCCCACATTTTGGTTCCCCCCCCCGGTGCGCCCCACAAATGGGTCCCCCCGGAAACAGCACCCCGCACACTTAATTCCCGCCTCATTTTGGTTCCCCCCCCCCCCGCCCCATCCTTGGGGTCCCCCCTAGCCCCATGGACCCCCCCCCCCCCCATTGGTGCCCCCCCCCCATTTTGTCTCCCCCCCCGTCCTACCCGTGCCCGCAGCAGCCGCTCGCACTCTGCCAGCGCCTTCCGCACCCGATGCTGCATCTCGGCCAGGTGGAGGCAAGCGCTGGAGGGGGGGGAATAAATTGGGGGGGGTCAATTTGGGGGGGGTCTGGGGGCATTTTGGGGGTTGGGGGCGCATTTAGGGGGCGGAGGGGACTGGTTCTCACCTGTAGGACTCGGCGTCGAGCCCCCCCGGGGGCAGCTGCAGGGCCAGGATGCCTGGGGGGGTGCGGGGAGGGGCATGTCAGCACCCCCCAGACCGAAACCCCAAAACCGCTGCCGTTGACCCCAAAACCGCCGCCGTTGACCCCAAGGTGGCCGCTGGTGACGCCGGTAGGGCCACCGGGCGCCCCGCGGGCCACAAGTACCCAACCCCAACCCCCAAACCCCCTAACCCTAACCCCCCAACCCGAACCCCCGACCCCCAACCATAACCCCCTAACCCTAACGGATCTAACCCTAACCCTAACCCTCTAACCCTAACCCCCCAACCCCCTAACCCCCCAACCCTAACCCCCGACCCCCCAACCGATCTAACCCTAACCCTAACCCTCTAACCCTAACCCCCCAACCCTAACCCCCGACCCCCCAACCCTAACCCCCTAACCCTAATGGATCTAACCCTAACCCCCCAACCCTAACAGATCTAACCCTAACCCTAATCCTCTAACCCTAACCCCCCATCCTAACCCCCCAAGTACCCAACCCCAACCCCCAAACCCCCTAACCCTAACCCCCCAACCCCCTAACCCCACACCCTAAACCCCCAACCCTAACCCCCTAACCCTAACGGATCTAACCTTAATCCTCTAACCCTAACGCCCAAACCCCCTAACCCCCTAACCCTAACGGATCTAAGCCTAACCCTAACCCTCTAACCCTAACCCCCCCAACCCCCTAACCCCCTAACCCTAACGGATCTAACCCTAATCCTCTAACCCTAACGCCCAAACCCCCTAACCCCCTAACCCTAACGGATCTAACCCTAACCCCCCAACCCTAATAGATCTAACCCTAACCCTAATCCTCTAACCCTAACCCCCCAACCCCTAACCCCCCAAGTACCCAACCCCAACCCCCAAACCCCCTAACCCTAACCCCCCAACCCCCTAACCCCCAACCCTAAACCCCCAACCCTGAACCCGGACCCCCCAACCCTAACAGATCTAACCCTAACACTCTAACCCTAACCCCCCAAGTACCCAACCCCAACCCCCAAACCCCCTAATCCCCCAACCCCCTAACCCCCAACCCTAAACCCCCAACCCTAACCCCCAAACCCCAACCCTAACCCCCTAACCCTAACGGATCTAACCCTAACCCCATGGACCCCCATTCTCATTTTGGTTCCCCCCCCAACTCATTTTGGTTCCCCCCCCGGTGCGCCCCACAAATGGGTCCCCCCGGAAACAAAACCCCGCACACTTGGTTCCCCCCTCATTTTGGTTCCCCCCCCCCGGTGCGCCCCACAAATGGGTCCCCCCGGAAACAAAACCCCGCACACTTGGTTCCCCCCTCATTTTGGTTCCCCCCTCCCGGTGCGCCCCACAAATGGGTCCCCCCGGAAACAAAACCCCGCACACTTGGTTCCCCCCTCATTTTGGTTCCCCCCCCCGGTGCGCCCCACAAATGGGTCCCCCCGGAAACAAAACCCCGCACACTTGGTTCCCCCCACATTTTGGTTCCCCCCCCGGTGCGCCCCACAAATGTGTCCCCCCGGAAACAGCACCCCGCACACTTAATTCCCGCCTCATTTTGGTTCCCCCCCCCCCCGCCCCATCCTTGGGTTCCCCCCTAGCCCCATGGACCCCCCCCCCCCTTGGTGCCCCCCCCCCATTTTGTCTCCCCCCCCGTCCTACCCGTGCCCGCAGCAGCCGCTCGCACTCTGCCAGCGCCTTCCGCACCCGATGCTGCATCTCGGCCAGGTGGAGGCAAGCGCTGGAGGGGGGGGAATAAATTGGGGGGGGTCAATTTGGGGGGGGTCTGGGGGCATTTTGGGGGTTGGGGGCGCATTTAGGGGGCGGAGGGGACTGGTTCTCACCTGTAGGACTCGGCGTCGAGCCCCCCCGGGGGCAGCTGCAGGGCCAGGATGCCTGGGGGGGTGCGGGGAGGGGCATGTCAGCACCCCCCAGACCGAAACCCCAAAACCGCTGCCGTTGACCCCAAAACCGCCGCCGTTGACCCCAAGGTGGCCGCTGGTGACGCCGGTAGGGCCACCGGGCGCCCCGCGGGCCACAAGTACCCAACCCCAACCCCCAAACCCGCTAACCCTAACCCCCCAACCCGAACCCCCGACCCCCAACCATAACCCCCTAACCCTAACGGATCTAACCCTAACCCTAACCCTCTAACCCTAACCCCCCAACCCCCTAACCCCACACCCTAAACCCCGACCCCCCAACCGATCTAACCCTAACCCTAACCCTCTAACCCTAACCCCCCAACCCTAACCCCCGACCCCCCAACCGATCTAACCCTAACCCTAACCCTCTAACCCTAACCCCCCAACCCTAACCCCCGACCCCCCAACCCTAACCCCCTAACCCTAATGGATCTAACCCTAACCCCCCAACCCTAACAGATCTAACCCTAACCCTAATCCTCTAACCCTAACCCCCCATCCTAACCCCCCAAGTACCCAACCCCAACCCCCAAACCCCCTAACCCTAACCCCCCAACCCCCTAACCCCACACCCTAAACCCCCAACCCTAACCCCCTAACCCTAACGGATCTAACCTTAATCCTCTAACCCTAACGCCCAAACCCCCTAACCCCCTAACCCTAACGGATCTAAGCCTAACCCTAACCCTCTAACCCTAACCCCCCCAACCCCCTAACCCCCTAACCCTAACGGATCTAACCCTAATCCTCTAACCCTAACGCCCAAACCCCCTAACCCCCTAACCCTAACGGATCTAACCCTAACCCCCCAACCCTAATAGATCTAACCCTAACCCTAATCCTCTAACCCTAACCCCCCAACCCCTAACCCCCCAAGTACCCAACCCCAACCCCCAAACCCCCTAACCCTAACCCCCCAACCCCCTAACCCCCAACCCTAAACCCCCAACCCTAAACCCGGACCCCCCAACCCTAACAGATCTAACCCTAACACTCTAACCCTAACCCCCCAAGTACCCAACCCCAACCCCCAAACCCCCTAATCCCCCAACCCCCTAACCCCCAACCCTAAACCCCCAACCCTAACCCCCAAACCCCAACCCTAACCCCCTAACCCTAACGGATCTAACCCTAACCCTAACCCTAACCCCATGGACCCCCATTCTCATTTTGGTTCCCCCCCCAACTCATTTTGGTTCCCCCCCCGGTGCGCCCCACAAATGGGTCCCCCCGGAAACAAAACCCCGCACACTTGGTTCCCCCCTCATTTTGGTTCCCCCCCCCGGTGCGCCCCACAAATGGGTCCCCCCGGAAACAAAACCCCGCACACTTGGTTCCCCCCTCATTTTGGTTCCCCCCTCCCGGTGCGCCCCACAAATGGGTCCCCCCGGAAACAAAACCCCGCACACTTGGTTCCCCCCTCATTTTGGTTCCCCCCCCCCGGTGCGCCCCACAAATGGGTCCCCCCGGAAACAAAACCCCGCACACTTGGTTCCCCCCTCATTTTGGTTCCCCCCCCCGGTGCGCCCCACAAATGGGTCCCCCCGGAAACAAAACCCCGCACACTTGGTTCCCCCCACATTTTGGTTCCCCCCCCGGTGCGCCCCACAAATGTGTCCCCCCGGAAACAGCACCCCGCACACTTAATTCCCGCCTCATTTTGGTTCCCCCCCCCCCCGCCCCATCCTTGGGTTCCCCCCTAGCCCCATGGACCCCCCCCCCCCTTGGTGCCCCCCCCCCATTTTGTCTCCCCCCCCGTCCTACCCGTGCCCGCAGCAGCCGCTCGCACTCTGCCAGCGCCTTCCGCACCCGATGCTGCATCTCGGCCAGGTGGAGGCAAGCGCTGGAGGGGGGGGAATAAATTGGGGGGGGTCAATTTGGGGGGGGTCTGGGGGCATTTTGGGGGTTGGGGGCGCATTTAGGGGGCGGAGGGGACTGGTTCTCACCTGTAGGACTCGGCGTCGAGCCCCCCCGGGGGCAGCTGCAGGGCCAGGATGCCTGGGGGGGTGCGGGGAGGGGCATGTCAGCACCCCCCAGACCGAAACCCCAAAACCGCTGCCGTTGACCCCAAAACCGCCGCCGTTGACCCCAAGGTGGCCGCTGGTGACGCCGGTAGGGCCACCGGGCACCCCGCGGGCCACAAGTACCCAACCCCAACCCCCAAACCCGCTAACCCTAACCCCCCAACCCGAACCCCCGACCCCCAACCATAACCCCCTAACCCTAACGGATCTAACCCTAACCCTAACCCTCTAACCCTAACCCCCCAACCCCCTAACCCCACACCCTAAACCCCGACCCCCAACCGATCTAACCCTAACCCTAACCCTCTAACCCTAACCCCCCAACCCTAACCCCCGACCCCCCAACCGATCTAACCCTAACCCTAACCCTCTAACCCTAACCCCCCAACCCTAACCCCCGACCCCCCAACCCTAACCCCCTAACCCTAATGGATCTAACCCTAACCCCCCAACCCTAACAGATCTAACCCTAACCCTAATCCTCTAACCCTAACCCCCCATCCTAACCCCCCAAGTACCCAACCCCAACCCCCAAACCCCCTAACCCTAACCCCCCAACCCCCTAACCCCACACCCTAAACCCCCAACCCTAACCCCCTAACCCTAACGGATCTAACCTTAATCCTCTAACCCTAACGCCCAAACCCCCTAACCCCCTAACCCTAACGGATCTAAGCCTAACCCTAACCCTCTAACCCTAACCCCCCCAACCCCCTAACCCCCTAACCCTAACGGATCTAACCCTAATCCTCTAACCCTAACGCCCAAACCCCCTAACCCCCTAACCCTAACAGATCTAAGCCTAACCCTAACCCCCCAACCCTAACCCCCGACTCCCCAACCATAACCCCCTAACCCTAACGGATCTAACCCTAACCCTAACCCTCTAACCCTAACCCCCCAACCCCCTAACCCCCCAACCCTAACCCCCTAACCCTAACGGATCTAACCCTAACCCTCTAACCCTAACCCCCCAACCCCCTAACCCCCCAACCCTAACCCCCTAACCCTAACGGATCTAACCCTAACCCCCCAACCCTAACAGATCTAACCCTAACCCTAATCCTCTAACCCTAACCCCCCAACACCTAACCCCCCAAGTACCCAACCCCAACCCCCAAACCCCCTAACCCTAACCCCCCAACCCCCTAACCCCCAACCCTAAACCCCCAACCCTAAACCCGGACCCCCCAACCCTAACAGATCTAACCCTAACACTCTAACCCTAACCCCCCAAGTACCCAACCCCAACCCCCAAACCCCCTAATCCCCCAACCCCCTAACCCCCAACCCTAAACCCCCAACCCTAACCCCCAAACCCCAACCCTAACCCCCTAACCCTAACGGATCTAACCCTAACCCTAACCCTAACCCCATGGACCCCCATTCTCATTTTGGTTCCCCCCCCAACTCATTTTGGTTCCCCCCCCGGTGCGCCCCACAAATGGGTCCCCCCGGAAACAAAACCCCGCACACTTGGTTCCCCCCTCATTTTGGTTCCCCCCCCCCCCCGGTGCGCACCACAAATGGGTCCCCCCGGAAACAAAACCCCGCACACTTGGTTCCCCCCTCATTTTGGTTCCCCCCCCGGTGCGCCCCACAAATGGGTCCCCCCGGAAACAAAACCCCGCACACTTGGTTCCCCCCTCATTTTGGTTCCCCCCCCCCGGTGCGCCCCACAAATGGGTCCCCCCGGAAACAAAACCCCGCACACTTGGTTCCCCCCTCATTTTGGTTCCCCCCCCCGGTGCGCCCCACAAATGTGTCCCCCCGGAAACAAAACCCCGCACACTTGGTTCCCCCCTCATTTTGGTTCCCCCCTCCCGGTGCGCCCCACAAATGGGTCCCCCCGGAAACAAAACCCCGCACACTTGGTTCCCCCCTCATTTTGGTTCCCCCCCCCCGGTGCGCCCCACAAATGGGTCCCCCCGGAAACAAAACCCCGCACACTTGGTTCCCCCCTCATTTTGGTTCCCCCCCCGGTGCGCCCCACAAATGGGTCCCCCCGGAAACAAAACCCCGCACACTTGGTTCCCCCCACATTTTGGTTCCCCCCCCCGGTGCGCCCCACAAATGTGTCCCCCCGGAAACAGCACCCCGCACACTTAATTCCCGCCTCATTTTGGTTCCCCCCCCCCCCGCCCCATCCTTGGGTTCCCCCCTAGCCCCATGGACCCCCCCCCCCCTTGGTGCCCCCCCCCCATTTTGTCTCCCCCCCCGTCCTACCCGTGCCCGCAGCAGCCGCTCGCACTCTGCCAGCGCCTTCCGCACCCGATGCTGCATCTCGGCCAGGTGGAGGCAAGCGCTGGAGGGGGGGGAATAAATTGGGGGGGGTCAATTTGGGGGGGGTCTGGGGGCATTTTGGGGGTTGGGGGCGCATTTAGGGGGCGGAGGGGACTGGTTCTCACCTGTAGGACTCGGCGTCGAGCCCCCCCGGGGGCAGCTGCAGGGCCAGGATGCCTGGGGGGGTGCGGGGAGGGGCATGTCAGCACCCCCCAGACCGAAACCCCAAAACCGCTGCCGTTGACCCCAAAACCGCCGCCGTTGACCCCAAGGTGGCCGCTGGTGACGCCGGTAGGGCCACCGGGCACCCCGCGGGCCACAAGTACCCAACCCCAACCCCCAAACCCGCTAACCCTAACCCCCCAACCCGAACCCCCGACCCCCAACCATAACCCCCTAACCCTAACGGATCTAACCCTAACCCTAACCCTCTAACCCTAACCCCCCAACCCCCTAACCCCACACCCTAAACCCCGACCCCCCAACCGATCTAACCCTAACCCTAACCCTCTAACCCTAACCCCCCAACCCTAACCCCCGACCCCCCAACCGATCTAACCCTAACCCTAACCCTCTAACCCTAACCCCCCAACCCTAACCCCCGACCCCCCAACCCTAACCCCCTAACCCTAATGGATCTAACCCTAACCCCCCAACCCTAACAGATCTAACCCTAACCCTAATCCTCTAACCCTAACCCCCCATCCTAACCCCCCAAGTACCCAACCCCAACCCCCAAACCCCCTAACCCTAACCCCCCAACCCCCTAACCCCACACCCTAAACCCCCAACCCTAACCCCCTAACCCTAACGGATCTAACCTTAATCCTCTAACCCTAACGCCCAAACCCCCTAACCCCCTAACCCTAACGGATCTAAGCCTAACCCTAACCCTCTAACCCTAACCCCCCCAACCCCCTAACCCCCTAACCCTAACGGATCTAACCCTAATCCTCTAACCCTAACGCCCAAACCCCCTAACCCCCTAACCCTAACAGATCTAAGCCTAACCCTAACCCCCCAACCCTAACCCCCGACTCCCCAACCATAACCCCCTAACCCTAACGGATCTAACCCTAACCCTAACCCTCTAACCCTAACCCCCCAACCCCCTAACCCCCCAACCCTAACCCCCTAACCCTAACGGATCTAACCCTAACCCTCTAACCCTAACCCCCCAACCCCCTAACCCCCCAACCCTAACCCCCTAACCCTAACGGATCTAACCCTAACCCCCCAACCCTAACAGATCTAACCCTAACCCTAATCCTCTAACCCTAACCCCCCAACACCTAACCCCCCAAGTACCCAACCCCAACCCCCAAACCCCCTAACCCTAACCCCCCAACCCCCTAACCCCCAACCCTAAACCCCCAACCCTAAACCCGGACCCCCCAACCCTAACAGATCTAACCCTAACACTCTAACCCTAACCCCCCAAGTACCCAACCCCAACCCCCAAACCCCCTAATCCCCCAACCCCCTAACCCCCAACCCTAAACCCCCAACCCTAACCCCCAAACCCCAACCCTAACCCCCTAACCCTAACGGATCTAACCCTAACCCTAACCCTAACCCCATGGACCCCCATTCTCATTTTGGTTCCCCCCCCAACTCATTTTGGTTCCCCCCCCGGTGCGCCCCACAAATGGGTCCCCCCGGAAACAAAACCCCGCACACTTGGTTCCCCCCTCATTTTGGTTCCCCCCCCCCCCCGGTGCGCACCACAAATGGGTCCCCCCGGAAACAAAACCCCGCACACTTGGTTCCCCCCTCATTTTGGTTCCCCCCCGGTGCGCCCCACAAATGGGTCCCCCCGGAAACAAAACCCCGCACACTTGGTTCCCCCCTCATTTTGGTTCCCCCCCCCCGGTGCGCCCCACAAATGGGTCCCCCCGGAAACAAAACCCCGCACACTTGGTTCCCCCCTCATTTTGGTTCCCCCCCCCCGGTGCGCCCCACAAATGGGTCCCCCCGGAAACAAAACCCCGCACACTTGGTTCCCCCCTCATTTTGGTTCCCCCCTCCCGGTGCGCCCCACAAATGGGTCCCCCCGGAAACAAAACCCCGCACACTTGGTTCCCCCCTCATTTTGGTTCCCCCCCCCCCGGTGCGCCCCACAAATGGGTCCCCCCGGAAACAAAACCCCGCACACTTGGTTCCCCCCTCATTTTGGTTCCCCCCCCGGTGCGCCCCACAAATGGGTCCCCCCGGAAACAAAACCCCGCACACTTGGTTCCCCCCACATTTTGGTTCCCCCCCCCGGTGCGCCCCACAAATGGGTCCCCCCGGAAACAGCACCCCGCACACTTAATTCCCGCCTCATTTTGGTTCCCCCCCCCCCCGCCCCATCCTTGGGGTCCCCCCTAGCCCCATGGACCCCCCCCCCCCCTTGGTGCCCCCCCCCCATTTTGTCTCCCCCCCCGTCCTACCCGTGCCCGCAGCAGCCGCTCGCACTCTGCCAGCGCCTTCCGCACCCGATGCTGCATCTCGGCCAGGTGGAGGCAAGCGCTGGAGGGGGGGGAATAAATTGGGGGGGGTCAATTTGGGGGGGGTCTGGGGGCATTTTGGGGGTTGGGGGCGCATTTAGGGGGCGGAGGGGACTGGTTCTCACCTGTAGGACTCGGCGTCGAGCCCCCCCGGGGGCAGCTGCAGGGCCAGGATGCCTGGGGGGGTGCGGGGAGGGGCATGTCAGCACCCCCCAGACCGAAACCCCAAAACCGCTGCCGTTGACCCCAAAACCGCCGCCGTTGACCCCAAGGTGGCCGCTGGTGACGCCGGTAGGGCCACCGGGCGCCCCGCGGGCCACAAGTACCCAACCCCAACCCCCAAACCCCCTAACCCTAACCCCCCAACCCGAACCCCCGACCCCCAACCATAACCCCCTAACCCTAACGGATCTAACCCTAACCCTAACCCTCTAACCCTAACCCCCCAACCCCCTAACCCCCCAACCCTAACCCCCGACCCCCCAACCGATCTAACCCTAACCCTAACCCTCTAACCCTAACCCCCCAACCCTAACCCCCGACCCCCCAACCCTAACCCCCTAACCCTAATGGATCTAACCCTAACCCCCCAACCCTAACAGATCTAACCCTAACCCTAATCCTCTAACCCTAACCCCCCATCCTAACCCCCCAAGTACCCAACCCCAACCCCCAAACCCCCTAACCCTAACCCCCCAACCCCCTAACCCCACACCCTAAACCCCCAACCCTAACCCCCTAACCCTAACGGATCTAACCTTAATCCTCTAACCCTAACGCCCAAACCCCCTAACCCCCTAACCCTAACGGATCTAAGCCTAACCCTAACCCTCTAACCCTAACCCCCCCAACCCCCTAACCCCCTAACCCTAACGGATCTAACCCTAATCCTCTAACCCTAACGCCCAAACCCCCTAACCCCCTAACCCTAACAGATCTAAGCCTAACCCTAACCCCCCAACCCTAACCCCCGACTCCCCAACCATAACCCCCTAACCCTAACGGATCTAACCCTAACCCTAACCCTCTAACCCTAACCCCCCAACCCCCTAACCCCCCAACCCTAACCCCCTAACCCTAACGGATCTAACCCTAACCCTCTAACCCTAACCCCCCAACCCCCTAACCCCCCAACCCTAACCCCCTAACCCTAACGGATCTAACCCTAACCCCCCAACCCTAACAGATCTAACCCTAACCCTAATCCTCTAACCCTAACCCCCCAACACCTAACCCCCCAAGTACCCAACCCCAACCCCCAAACCCCCTAACCCTAACCCCCCAACCCCCTAACCCCCAACCCTAAACCCCCAACCCTAAACCCCGACCCCCCAACCCTAACAGATCTAACCCTAACACTCTAACCCTAACCCCCCAAGTACCCAACCCCAACCCCCAAACCCCCTAATCCCCCAACCCCCTAACCCCCAACCCTAAACCCCCAACTCTAACCCCCAAACCCCAACCCTAACCCCCTAACCCTAACGGATCTAACCCTAACCCTAACCCTAACCCCATGGACCCCCATTCTCATTTTGGTTCCCCCCCCAACTCATTTTGGTTCCCCCCCCGGTGCGCCCCACAAATGGGTCCCCCCGGAAACAAAACCCCGCACACTTGGTTCCCCCCTCATTTTGGTTCCCCCCCCCGGTGCGCCCCACAAATGGGTCCCCCCGGAAACAAAACCCCGCACACTTGGTTCCCCCCTCATTTTGGTTCCCCCCCCCGGTGCGCCCCACAAATGGGTCCCCCCGGAAACAAAACCCCGCACACTTGGTTCCCCCCTCATTTTGGTTCCCCCCCGCGGTGCGCCCCACAAATGGGTCCCCCGGAAACAAAACCCCGCACACTTGGTTCCCCCCTCATTTTGGTTCCCCCCCCGGTGCGCCCCACAAATGGGTCCCCCCGGAAACAAAACCCCGCACACTTGGTTCCCCCCTCATTTTGGTTCCCCCCTCCCGGTGTGCCCCACAAATGGGTCCCCCCGGAAACAAAACCCCGCACACTTGGTTCCCCCCTCATTTTGGTTCCCCCCCCGGTGCGCCCCACAAATGGGTCCCCCCGGAAACAAAACCCCGCACACTTGGTTCCCCCCACATTTTGGTTCCCCCCCCCGGTGCGCCCCACAAATGGGTCCCCCCGGAAACAGCACCCCGCACACTTAATTCCCGCCTCATTTTGGTTCCCCCCCCCCCCGCCCCATCCTTGGGGTCCCCCCTAGCCCCATGGACCCCCCCCCCCTTGGTGCCCCCCCCCCATTTTGTCTCCCCCCCCGTCCTACCCGTGCCCGCAGCAGCCGCTCGCACTCTGCCAGCGCCTTCCGCACCCGATGCTGCATCTCGGCCAGGTGGAGGCAAGCGCTGGAGGGGGGGGAATAAATTGGGGGGGGGTCAATTTGGGGGGGGTCTGGGGGCATTTTGGGGGTTGGGGGCGCATTTAGGGGGCGGAGGGGACTGGTTCTCACCTGTAGGACTCGGCGTCGAGCCCCCCCGGGGGCAGCTGCAGGGCCAGGATGCCTGGGGGGGTGCGGGGAGGGGCATGTCAGCACCCCCCAGACCGAAACCCCAAAACCGCTGCCGTTGACCCCAAAACCGCCGCCGTTGACCCCAAGGTGGCCGCTGGTGACGCCGGTAGGGCCACCGGGCGCCCCGCGGGCCACAGGTACCCAACCCCAACCCCCAAACCCCCTAACCCTAACCCCCCAACCCGAACCCCCGACCCCCAACCATAACCCCCTAACCCTAACGGATCTAACCCTAACCCTAACCCTCTAACCCTAACCCCCCAACCCCCTAACCCCCCAACCCTAACCCCCGACCCCCCAACCGATCTAACCCTAACCCTAACCCTCTAACCCTAACCCCCCAACCCTAACCCCCTAACCCTAATGGATCTAACCCTAACCCCCCAACCCTAACAGATCTAACCCTAACCCTAATCCTCTAACCCTAACCCCCCATCCTAACCCCCCAACTCCAACCCCAACCTCCAAACCCCCTAACCCTAACGGATCTAACCCTAATCCTCTAACCCTAACGCCCAAACCCCCTAACCCCCTAACCCTAACGGATCTAACCCTAACCCCCCAACCCTAATAGATCTAACCCTAACCCTAATCCTCTAACCCTAACCCCCCAACCCCTAACCCCCCAAGTACCCAACCCCAACCCCCAAACCCCCTAACCCTAACCCCCCAACCCCCTAACCCCCAACCCTAAACCCCCAACCCTAACCCCCGACCCCCCAACCCTAACAGATCTAACCCTAACACTCTAACCCTAACCCCCCAACCCCTAACCCCCCAAGTACCCAACCCCAACCCCCAAACCCCCTAACCCCCCCAACCCCCTAACCCCCAACCCTAAACCCCCAACCCTAACCCCCTAACCCTAACGGATCTAACCCTAACCCTAGCCCCATGGACCCCCCCTGGTGCGCCCCGCAAATGCGTCCCCCCGGCAACAGCACCCCGCAAACTTGGTTCCCCCCTCATTTTGGTTCCCCCGGTGCGCCCCACAAATGTGTCCCCCCGGAAACAAAACCCCGCACACTTGGTTCCCCCCTCATTTTGGTTCCCCCCCCCCGGTGCGCCCCACAAATGTGTCCCCCCGGAAACAAAACCCTGCACACTTGGTTCCCCCCTCATTTTGGTTCCCCCCCCGGTGCGCCCCACAAATGTGTCCCCCCGGAAACAAAACCCCGCACACTTGGTTCCCCCCTCATTTTGGTTCCCCCCGGTGCGCCCCACAAATGTGTCCCCCCGGAAACAAAACCCCGCACACTTCGTTCCCCCCTCATTTTGGTTCCCCCCCCCGGTGCGCCCCACAAATGTGTCCCCCCGGAAACAAAACCCCGCACACTTGGTTCCCCCCTCATTTTGGTTCCCCCCCCCGGTGCGCCCCACAAATGTGTCCCCCCGGAAACAAAACCCCGCACACTTGGTTCCCCCCTCATTTTGGTTCCCCCCCCCCGGTGCGCCCCACAAATGTGCCCCCCGGAAACAAAACCCCGCACACTTGGTTCCCCCCTCATTTTGGTTCCCCCCCCCTTCCGCCCCCCCGTTGGGGTCCCCCCTAGCCCCATGGACCCACCCCCCGGTGCGCCCCGCAAATGCGTCCCCCCGGCAACAGCACCCCGCAAACTTGGTTCCCCCCTCATTTTGGTTCCCCCCCACCCTTGGGGTCCCCCCAAGCCCCATGGACACCCCCCCCTTGGTGCCCCCCCCCCAATTTGTCTCTCCCCCCGTCCTACCCGTGCCCGCAGCAGCCGCTCGCACTCTTCCAGCGCCTTCCGCACCCGATGCTGCATCTCGGCCAGGTGGAGGCAAGCGCTGGAGGGGGGGGAATAAATTGGGGGGGGTCAATTTGGGGGGGGTCTGGGGGCATTTTGGGGGTTGGGGGCGCATTTAGGGGGCGGAGGGGACTGGTTCTCACCTGTAGGACTCGGCGTCGAGCCCCCCCGGGGGCAGCTGCAGGGCCAGGATGCCTGGGGGGGTGCGGGGGGGGGCATGTCAGCACCCCCCAGACCGAAACCCCAAAACCGCTGCCGTTGACACCAAAACCGCCGCCGTTGACCCCAAGGTGGCCGCTGGTGACGCCGGTAGGGCCACCGGGCGCCCCGCGGGCCACAAGTACCCAACCCCAACCCCCAAACCCCCTAACCCTAACCCCCCAACCCTAACCCCCGACCCCCCAACCGATCTAACCCTAACCCTCTAACCCTAACCCCCCAACCCTAACCCCCTAACCCTAACGGATCTAACCCTAACGGATCTAACCCTAACCCCCCTACCCTAACAGATCTAACCCTAACCCTAATCCTCTAACCCCCCAACCCCCCATCCTAACTCCCCAAGTACCCAACCCCAACCCCCAAACCCCCTAACACTAACCCCCCAACCCCCTAACCCCCAACCCTAAACCCCCAACCCTAACGGATCTAACCCTAATCCTCTAACCCTAACGCCCAAACCCCCTAACCCCCTAACCCTAACGGATCTAACCCTAACCCTCTAACCCTAACCCCCCAACCCCCTTACCCCCCAACCCTAACCCCCTAACCCTAACGGATCTAACCCTAACCCCCCAACCCTAATAGATCTAACCCTAACCCTAATCCTCTAACCCTAACCCCCCAACCCCTAACCCCCCAAGTACCCAACCCCAACCCCCAAACCCCCTAACCCTAACCCCCCAACCCCCTAACCCCCAACCCTAAACCCCCAACCCTAACGGATCTAACCCTAATCCTCTAACCCTAACGCCCAAACCCCCTAACCCCCTAACCCTAACGGATCTAACCCTAACCCTCTAACCCTAACCCCCCAACCCCCTTACCCCCAACCCTAACCCCCTAACCCTAACGGATCTAAGCCTAACCCCCCAACCCTAATAGATCTAACCCTAACCCTAATCCTCTAACCTTAACCCCCCAAACCCTAACCCCCCAAGTACCCAACCCCAACCCCCAAACCCCCTAACCCTAATCCCCCAACCCCTAACCCCCCAAGTACCCAACCCCAACCCCCAAGCCCCCTAACCCTAACCCCCCAACCCCCTAACCCCCAACCCTAAACCCCCAACCCTAACCCCCGACCCCCCAACCCTAACGGATCTAACCCTAACCCCCCAACCCCTAACCCCCCAACTCCAACCCCAACCCCCAAACCCCCTAACCCTAACGGATCTAACCCTAATCCTCTAACCCTAACGCCCAAACCCCCTAACCCCCTAACCCTAACGGATCTAACCCTAACCCCCCTACCCTAACAGATCTAACCCTAACCCTAATCCTCTAACCCTAACCCCCCATCCTAACCCCCCAAGTACCCAACCCCAACCCCCAAACCCCCTAACACTAACCCCCCAACCCCCTAACCCCCAACCCTAAACCCCCAACCCTAACGGATCTAACCCTAATCCTCTAACCCTAACGCCCAAACCCCCTAACCCCCTAACCCTAACGGATCTAACCCTAACCCTCTAACCCTAACCCCCCAACGCCCTTACCCCCCAACCCTAACCCCCTAACCCTAACGGATCTAACCCTAACCCCCCAACCCTAATAGATCTAACCCTAACCCTAATCCTCTAACCCTAACCCCCCAACCCCTAACCCCCCAAGTACCCAACCCCAACCCCCAAACCCCCTAACCCTAACCCCCCAACCCCCTAACCCCCAACCCTAAACCCCCAACCCTAACCCCCGACCCCCCAACCCTAACGGATCTAACCCTAACACTCTAACCCTAACCCCCCAACTCCAACCCCAACCCCCAAACCCCCTAACCCTAACGGATCTAACCCTAATCCTCTAACCCTAACGCCCAAACCCCCTAACCCCCTAAGCCTAACGGATCTAACACTAACCCTCTAACCCCAACCCCCTTACCCCCCAACCCTAACCCCCTAACCCTAACGGATCTAACCCTAACCCCCCAACCCCCTAACCCCCCAAGTACCCAACCCCAACCCTAACCCCCGACCCCCCAACCCTAACAGATCTAACCCTAACACTCTAACCCTAACCCCCCAACCCCTAACCCCCTAACTCCAACCCCAACCCCCAAACCCCCTAACCCCCCAGCCCCCTAACCCCCAACCCTAAACCCCCAACCCTAACCCCCTAACCCTAACGGATCTAAGCCTAACCCCCCAACCCTAATAGATCTAACCCTAATGCTAATCCTCTAACCCTAACCCCCCAACCCCTAACCCCCCAAGTACCCAACCCCAACCCCCAAACCCCCTAACCCTAATCCCCCAACCCCTAACCCCCCAAGTACCCAACCCCAACCCCCAAGCCCCCTAACCCTAACCCCCCAACCCCCTAACCCCCAACCCTAAACCCCCAACCCTAACCCCCGACCCCCCAACCATAACCCCCTAACCCTAACGGATCTAACCCTAACCCTAACCCTCTAACCCTAACCCCCTAACCCTCTAACCCCCCAACCCTAACCCCCGACCCCCCAACCCTAACCCCCTAACCCTAACGGATCTAACCCTAACCCCCCAACCCTAATAGATCTAACCCTAACCCTAATCCTCTAACCCTAACCCCCCAACCCCTAACCCCCCAACTCCAACCCCAACCTCCAAACCCCCTAACCCTAACGGATCTAACCCTAATCCTCTAACCCTAACGCCCAAACCCCCTAACCCCCTAACCCTAACGGATCTAACCCTAACCCCCCAACCCTAATAGATCTAACCCTAACCCTAATCCTCTAACCCTAACCCCCCAACCCCTAACCCCCCAAGTACCCAACCCCAACCCCCAAACCCCCTAACCCTAACCCCCCAACCCCCTAACCCCCAACCCTAAACCCCCAACCCTAACCCCCGACCCCCCAACCCTAACAGATCTAACCCTAACACTCTAACCCTAACCCCCCAACCCCTAACCCCCCAAGTACCCAACCCCAACCCCCAAACCCCCTAACCCCCCCAACCCCCTAACCCCCAACCCTAAACCCCCAACCCTAACCCCCTAACCCTAACGGATCTAACCCTAACCCTAGCCCCATGGACCCCCCCTGGTGCGCCCCGCAAATGCGTCCCCCCGGCAACAGCACCCCGCAAACTTGGTTCCCCCCTCATTTTGGTTCCCCCGGTGCGCCCCACAAATGTGTCCCCCCGGAAACAAAACCCCGCACACTTGGTTCCCCCCTCATTTTGGTTCCCCCCGGTGCGCCCCACAAATGTGTCCCCCCGGAAACAAAACCCCGCACACTTGGTTCCCCCCTCATTTTGGTTCCCCCCCCGGTGCGCCCCGCAAATGTGTCCCCCCGGAAACAAAACCCCGCACACTTGGTTCCCCCCTCATTTTGGTTCCCCCCCCGGTGCGCCCCACAAATGTGTCCCCCCGGAAACAAAACCCCGCACACTTGGTTCCCCCCTCATTTTGGTTCCCCCCCCCGGTGCGCCCCACAAATGTGTCCCCCCGGAAACAAAACCCCGCACACTTGGTTCCCCCCTCATTTTGGTTCCCCCCCCCCCCCGGTGCGCCCTACAAATGTGTCCCCCCGGAAACAAAACCCTGCACACTTGGTTCCCCCCTCATTTTGGTTCCCCCCCCGGTGCGCCCCACAAATGTGTCCCCCCGGAAACAAAACCCCGCACACTTGGTTCCCCCCTCATTTTGGTTCCCCCCGGTGCGCCCCACAAATGTGTCCCCCCGGAAACAAAACCCCGCACACTTGGTTCCCCCCTCATTTTGGTTCCCCCCCCCGGTGCGCCCCACAAATGTGTCCCCCCGGAAACAAAACCCCGCACACTTGGTTCCCCCCTCATTTTGGTTCCCCCCCCCCCGGTGCGCCCCACAAATGTGCCCCCCGGAAACAAAACCCCGCACACTTGGTTCCCCCCTCATTTTGGTTCCCCCCCCCTTCCGCCCCCCCGTTGGGGTCCCCCCTAGCCCCATGGACCCACCCCCCGGTGCGCCCCGCAAATGCGTCCCCCCGGCAACAGCACCCCGCAAACTTGGTTCCCCCCTCATTTTGGTTCCCCCCCACCCTTGGGGTCCCCCCAAGCCCCATGGACACCCCCCCCTTGGTGCCCCCCCCCCAATTTGTCTCTCCCCCCGTCCTACCCGTGCCCGCAGCAGCCGCTCGCACTCTTCCAGCGCCTTCCGCACCCGATGCTGCATCTCGGCCAGGTGGAGGCAAGCGCTGGAGGGGGGGGAATAAATTGGGGGGGGTCAATTTGGGGGGGGTCTGGGGGCATTTTGGGGGTTGGGGGCGCATTTAGGGGGCGGAGGGGACTGGTTCTCACCTGTAGGACTCGGCGTCGAGCCCCCCCGGGGGCAGCTGCAGGGCCAGGATGCCTGGGGGGTGCGGGGGGGGGCATGTCAGCACCCCCCAGACCGAAACCCCAAAACCGCTGCCGTTGACACCAAAACCGCCGCCGTTGACCCCAAGGTGGCCGCTGGTGACGCCGGTAGGGCCACCGGGCGCCCCGCGGGCCACAAGTACCCAACCCCAACCCCCAAACCCCCTAACCCTAACCCCCCAACCCTAACCCCCGACCCCCCAACCGATCTAACCCTAACCCTCTAACCCTAACCCCCCAACCCTAACCCCCTAACCCTAACGGATCTAACCCTAACGGATCTAACCCTAACCCCCCTACCCTAACAGATCTAACCCTAACCCTAATCCTCTAACCCCCCAACCCCCCATCCTAACTCCCCAAGTACCCAACCCCAACCCCCAAACCCCCTAACACTAACCCCCCAACGCCCTAACCCCCAACCCTAAACCCCCAACCCTAACGGATCTAACCCTAATCCTCTAACCCTAACGCCCAAACCCCCTAACCCCCTAACCCTAACGGATCTAACCCTAACCCTCTAACCCTAACCCCCCAACCCCCTTACCCCCCAACCCTAACCCCCTAACCCTAACGGATCTAACCCTAACCCCCCAACCCTAATAGATCTAACCCTAACCCTAATCCTCTAACCCTAACCCCCCAACCCCTAACCCCCCAAGTACCCAACCCCAACCCCCAAACCCCCTAACCCTAACCCCCCAACCCCCTAACCCCCAACCCTAAACCCCCAACCCTAACGGATCTAACCCTAATCCTCTAACCCTAACGCCCAAACCCCCTAACCCCCTAACCCTAACGGATCTAACCCTAACCCTCTAACCCTAACCCCCCAACCCCCTTACCCCCAACCCTAACCCCCTAACCCTAACGGATCTAAGCCTAACCCCCCAACCCTAATAGATCTAACCCTAACCCTAATCCTCTAACCTTAACCCCCCAAACCCTAACCCCCCAAGTACCCAACCCCAACCCCCAAACCCCCTAACCCTAATCCCCCAACCCCTAACCCCCCAAGTACCCAACCCCAACCCCCAAGCCCCCTAACCCTAACCCCCCAACCCCCTAACCCCCAACCCTAAACCCCCAACCCTAACCCCCGACCCCCCAACCCTAACGGATCTAACCCTAACCCCCCAACCCCTAACCCCCCAACTCCAACCCCAACCCCCAAACCCCCTAACCCTAACGGATCTAACCCTAATCCTCTAACCCTAACGCCCAAACCCCCTAACCCCCTAACCCTAACGGATCTAACCCTAACCCCCCTACCCTAACAGATCTAACCCTAACCCTAATCCTCTAACCCTAACCCCCCATCCTAACCCCCCAAGTACCCAACCCCAACCCCCAAACCCCCTAACACTAACCCCCCAACCCCCTAACCCCCAACCCTAAACCCCCAACCCTAACGGATCTAACCCTAATCCTCTAACCCTAACGCCCAAACCCCCTAACCCCCTAACCCTAACGGATCTAACCCTAACCCTCTAACCCTAACCCCCCAACCCCCTTACCCCCCAACCCTAACCCCCTAACCCTAACGGATCTAACCCTAACCCCCCAACCCTAATAGATCTAACCCTAACCCTAATCCTCTAACCCTAACCCCCCAACCCCTAACCCCCCAAGTACCCAACCCCAACCCCCAAACCCCCTAACCCTAACCCCCCAACCCCCTAACCCCCAACCCTAAACCCCCAACCCTAACCCCCGACCCCCCAACCCTAACGGATCTAACCCTAACACTCTAACCCTAACCCCCCAACTCCAACCCCCAAACCCCCTAACCCTAACGGATCTAACCCTAATCCTCTAACCCTAACGCCCAAACCCCCTAACCCCCTAAGCCTAACGGATCTAACACTAACCCTCTAACCCCAACCCCCTTACCCCCCAACCCTAACCCCCTAACCCTAACGGATCTAACCCTAACCCCCCAACCCCCTAACCCCCCAAGTACCCAACCCCAACCCTAACCCCCGACCCCCCAACCCTAACAGATCTAACCCTAACACTCTAACCCTAACCCCCCAACCCCTAACCCCCTAACTCCAACCCCAACCCCCAAACCCCCTAACCCCCCAGCCCCCTAACCCCCAACCCTAAACCCCCAACCCTAACCCCCTAACCCTAACGGATCTAAGCCTAACCCCCCAACCCTAATAGATCTAACCCTAATGCTAATCCTCTAACCCTAACCCCCCAACCCCTAACCCCCCAAGTACCCAACCCCAACCCCCAAACCCCCTAACCCTAATCCCCCAACCCCTAACCCCCCAAGTACCCAACCCCAACCCCCAAGCCCCCTAACCCTAACCCCCCAACCCCCTAACCCCCAACCCTAAACCCCCAACCCTAACCCCCGACCCCCCAACCATAACCCCCTAACCCTAACGGATCTAACCCTAACCCTAACCCTCTAACCCTAACCCCCTAACCCTCTAACCCCCCAACCCTAACCCCCGACCCCCCAACCCTAACCCCCTAACCCTAACGGATCTAACCCTAACCCCCCAACCCTAATAGATCTAACCCTAACCCTAATCCTCTAACCCTAACCCCCCAACCCCTAACCCCCCAACTCCAACCCCAACCTCCAAACCCCCTAACCCTAACGGATCTAACCCTAATCCTCTAACCCTAACGCCCAAACCCCCTAACCCCCTAACCCTAACGGATCTAACCCTAACCCCCCAACCCTAATAGATCTAACCCTAACCCTAATCCTCTAACCCTAACCCCCCAAACCCTAACCCCCCAAGTACCCAACCCCAACCCCCAAACCCCCTAACCCTAACCCCCCAACCCCCTAACCCCCAACCCTAAACCCCCAACCCTAACCCCCGACCCCCCAACCCTAACAGATCTAACCCTAACACTCTAACCCTAACCCCCCAACCCCTAACCCCCCAAGTACCCAACCCCAACCCCCAAACCCCCTAACCCCCCCAACCCCCTAACCCCCAACCCTAAACCCCCAACCCTAACCCCCTAACCCTAACGGATCTAACCCTAACCCTAGCCCCATGGACCCTACCTGGTGCGCCCCGCAAATGCGTCCCCCCGGCAACAGCACCCCGCAAACTTGGTTCCCCCCTCATTTTGGTTCCCCCGGTGCGCCCCACAAATGTGTCCCCCCGGAAACAAAACCCCGCACACTTGGTTCCCCCCTCATTTTGGTTCCCCCCGGTGCGCCCCACAAATGTGTCCCCCCGGAAACAAAACCCCGCACACTTGGTTCCCCCCTCATTTTGGTTCCCCCCCCGGTGCGCCCCGCAAATGTGTCCCCCCGGAAACAAAACCCCGCACACTTGGTTCCCCCCTCATTTTGGTTCCCCCCCCGGTGCGCCCCACAAATGTGTCCCCCCGGAAACAAAACCCCGCACACTTGGTTCCCCCCTCATTTTGGTTCCCCCCCCCGGTGCGCCCCACAAATGTGTCCCCCCGGAAACAAAACCCCGCACACTTGGTTCCCCCCTCATTTTGGTTCCCCCCCCCCCCCCCGGTGCGCCCCACAAATGTGTCCCCCCGGAAACAAAACCCTGCACACTTGGTTCCCCCCTCATTTTGGTTCCCCCCCCGGTGCGCCCCACAAATGTGTCCCCCCGGAAACAAAACCCCGCACACTTGGTTCCCCCCTCATTTTGGTTCCCCCCGGTGCGCCCCACAAATGTGTCCCCCCGGAAACAAAACCCCGCACACTTGGTTCCCCCCTCATTTTGGTTCCCCCCCCCGGTGCGCCCAACAAATGTGTCCCCCCGGAAACAAAACCCCGCACACTTGGTTCCCCCCTCATTTTGGTTCCCCCCCCCCCGGTGCGCCCCACAAATGTGCCCCCCGGAAACAAAACCCCGCACACTTGGTTCCCCCCTCATTTTGGTTCCCCCCCCCTTCCGCCCCCCCGTTGGGGTCCCCCCTAGCCCCATGGACCCACCCCCCGGTGCGCCCCGCAAATGCGTCCCCCCGGCAACAGCACCCCGCAAACTTGGTTCCCCCCTCATTTTGGTTCCCCCCCACCCTTGGGGTCCCCCCAAGCCCCATGGACACCCCCCCCTTGGTGCCCCCCCCCCAATTTGTCTCTCCCCCCGTCCTACCCGTGCCCGCAGCAGCCGCTCGCACTCTTCCAGCGCCTTCCGCACCCGATGCTGCATCTCGGCCAGGTGGAGGCAAGCGCTGGAGGGGGGGGAATAAATTGGGGGGGGTCAATTTGGGGGGGGTCTGGGGGCATTTTGGGGGTTGGGGGCGCATTTAGGGGGCGGAGGGGACTGGTTCTCACCTGTAGGACTCGGCGTCGAGCCCCCCCGGGGGCAGCTGCAGGGCCAGGATGCCTGGGGGGTGCGGGGGGGGGCATGTCAGCACCCCCCAGACCGAAACCCCAAAACCGCTGCCGTTGACACCAAAACCGCCGCCGTTGACCCCAAGGTGGCCGCTGGTGACGCCGGTAGGGCCACCGGGCGCCCCGCGGGCCACAAGTACCCAACCCCAACCCCCAAACCCCCTAACCCTAACCCCCCAACCCTAACCCCCGACCCCCCAACCGATCTAACCCTAACCCTCTAACCCTAACCCCCCAACCCTAACCCCCTAACCCTAACGGATCTAACCCTAACGGATCTAACCCTAACCCCCCTACCCTAACAGATCTAACCCTAACCCTAATCCTCTAACCCCCCAACCCCCCATCCTAACTCCCCAAGTACCCAACCCCAACCCCCAAACCCCCTAACACTAACCCCCCAACCCCCTAACCCCCAACCCTAAACCCCCAACCCTAACGGATCTAACCCTAATCCTCTAACCCTAACGCCCAAACCCCCTAACCCCCTAACCCTAACGGATCTAACCCTAACCCTCTAACCCTAACCCCCCAACCCCCTTACCCCCCAACCCTAACCCCCTAACCCTAACGGATCTAACCCTAACCCCCCAACCCTAATAGATCTAACCCTAACCCTAATCCTCTAACCCTAACCCCCCAACCCCTAACCCCCCAAGTACCCAACCCCAACCCCCAAACCCCCTAACCCTAACCCCCCAACCCCCTAACCCCCAACCCTAAACCCCCAACCCTAACGGATCTAACCCTAATCCTCTAACCCTAACGCCCAAACCCCCTAACCCCCTAACCCTAACGGATCTAACCCTAACCCTCTAACCCTAACCCCCCAACCCCCTTACCCCCAACCCTAACCCCCTAACCCTAACGGATCTAAGCCTAACCCCCCAACCCTAATAGATCTAACCCTAACCCTAATCCTCTAACCTTAACCCCCCAAACCCTAACCCCCCAAGTACCCAACCCCAACCCCCAAACCCCCTAACCCTAATCCCCCAACCCCTAACCCCCCAAGTACCCAACCCCAACCCCCAAGCCCCCTAACCCTAACCCCCCAACCCCCTAACCCCCAACCCTAAACCCCCAACCCTAACCCCCGACCCCCCAACCCTAACGGATCTAACCCTAACCCCCCAACCCCTAACCCCCCAACTCCAACCCCAACCCCCAAACCCCCTAACCCTAACGGATCTAACCCTAATCCTCTAACCCTAACGCCCAAACCCCCTAACCCCCTAACCCTAACGGATCTAACCCTAACCCCCCAACCCTAATAGATCTAACCCTAACCCTAATCCTCTAACCCTAACCCCCCAACCCCTAACCCCCCAAGTACCCAACCCCAACCCCCAAACCCCCTAACCCTAACCCCCCAACCCCCTAACCCCCAAACCCTAAACCCCCAACCCTAACCCCCGACCCCCCAACCATAACCCCCTAACCCTAACGGATCTAACCCTAACCCTAACCCTCTAACCCTAACCCCCTAACCCTCTAACCCCCCAACCCTAACCCCCGACCCCCCAACCCTAACCCCCTAACCCTAACGGATCTAACCCTAACCCCCCAACCCTAATAGATCTAACCCTAACCCTAATCCTCTAACCCTAACCCCCCAACCCCTAACCCCCCAACTCCAACCCCAACCTCCAAACCCCCTAACCCTAACGGATCTAACCCTAATCCTCTAACCCTAACGCCCAAACCCCCTAACCCCCTAACCCTAACGGATCTAACCCTAACCCCCCAACCCTAATAGATCTAACCCTAACCCTAATCCTCTAACCCTAACCCCCCAACCCCTAACCCCCCAAGTACCCAACCCCAACCCCCAAACCCCCTAACCCTAACCCCCCAACCCCCTAACCCCCAACCCTAAACCCCCAACCCTAACGGATCTAACCCTAATCCTCTAACCCTAACGCCCAAAACCCCTAACCCCCTAACCCTAACGGATCTAACCCTAACCCTCTAACCCTAACCCCCCAACCCCCTTACCCCCCAACCCTAACCCCCTAACCCTAACGGATCTAACCCTAACCCCCCAACCCTAATAGATCTAACCCTAACCCTAATCCTCTAACCCTAACCCCCCAAACCCTAACCCCCCAAGTACCCAACCCCAACCCCCAAACCCCCTAACCCTAACCCCCCAACCCCCTAACCCCCAACCCTAAACCCCCAACCCTAACCCCCGACCCCCCAACCCTAACAGATCTAACCCTAACACTCTAACCCTAACCCCCCAACCCCTAACCCCCCAAGTACCCAACCCCAACCCCCAAACCCCCTAACCCCCCAACCCCCTAACCCCCAACCCTAAACCCCCAACCCTAACCCCCTAACCCTAACGGATCTAACCCTAACCCTAGCCCCATGGACCCCCCCTGGTGCGCCCCGCAAATGCGTCCCCCCGGCAACAGCACCCCGCAAACTTGGTTCCCCCCTCATTTTCGTTCCCCCGGTGCGCCCCACAAATGTGTCCCCCCGGAAACAAAACCCCGCACACTTGGTTCCCCCCTCATTTTGATTCCCCCCGGTGCGCCCCACAAATGTGTCCCCCCGGAAACAAAACCCCGCACACTTGGTTCCCCCCTCATTTTGGTTCCCCCCCCCGGTGCGCCCCGCAAATGTGTCCCCCCGGAAACAAAACCCCGCACACTTGGTTCCCCCCTCATTTTGGTTCCCCCCCCCCGGTGCGCCCCACAAATGTGTCCCCCCGGAAACAAAACCCCGCACACTTGGTTCCCCCCTCATTTTGGTTCCCCCCCCCCGGTGCGCCGCACAAATGTGTCCCCCCGGAAACAAAACCCCGCACACTTGGTTCCCCCCTCATTTTGGTTCCCCCCCCCGGTGCGCCCCACAAATGTGTCCCCCCGGAAACAAAACCCCGCACACTTGGTTCCCCCCTCATTTTGGTTCCCCCCCCCCGGTGCGCCCCACAAATGTGTCCCCCCGGAAACAAAACCCCGCACACTTGGTTCCCCCCTCATTTTGGTTCCCCCCGGTGCGCCCCACAAATGTGCCCCCCCGGAAACAAAACCCCGCACACTTCGTTCCCCCCTCATTTTGGTTCCCCCCCCCCGGTGCGCCCCACAAATGTGTCCCCCCGGAAACAAAACCCCACACACTTGGTTCCCCCCTCATTTTGGTTACCCCCCGGTGCGCCCCACAAATGCGTCCCCCCGGCAACAAAACCCCGCACACTTGGTTCCCCCCTCATTTTGGTTCCCCCCCACCCTTGGGGTCCCCCCAAGCCCCATGGACACCCCCCCCTTGGTGCCCCCCCCCCAATTTGTCTCTCCCCCCGTCCTACCCGTGCCCGCAGCAGCCGCTCGCACTCTTCCAGCGCCTTCCGCACCCGATGCTGCATCTCGGCCAGGTGGAGGCAAGCGCTGGAGGGGGGGGAATAAATTGGGGGGGGTCAATTTGGGGGGGGGTCTGGGGGCATTTTGGGGGTTGGGGGCGCATTTAGGGGGCGGAGGGGACTGGTTCTCACCTGTAGGACTCGGCGTCGAGCCCCCCCGGGGGCAGCTGCAGGGCCAGGATGCCTGGGGGGGTGCGGGGGGGGGCATGTCAGCACCCCCCAGACCGAAACCCCAAAACCGCTGCCGTTGACCCCAAAACCGCCGCCGTTGACCCCAAGGTGGCCGCTGGTGACGCCGGTAGGGCCACCGGGCGCCCCGCGGGCCACAAGTACCCAACCCCAACCCCCAAACCCCCTAACCCTAACCCCCCAACCCTAACCCCCGACCCCCCAACCGATCTAACCCTAACCCTCTAACCCTAACCCCCCAACCCTAACCCCCTAACCCTAACGGATCTAACCCTAACGGATCTAACCCTAACCCCCCTACCCTAACAGATCTAACCCTAACCCTAATCCTCTAACCCCCCAACCCCCCATCCTAACTCCCCAAGTACCCAACCCCAACCCCCAAACCCCCTAACACTAACCCCCCAACCCCCTAACCCCCAACCCTAAACCCCCAACCCTAACGGATCTAACCCTAATCCTCTAACCCTAACGCCCAAACCCCCTAACCCCCTAACCCTAACGGATCTAACCCTAACCCTCTAACCCTAACCCCCCAACCCCCTTACCCCCCAACCCTAACCCCCTAACCCTAACGGATCTAACCCTAACCCCCCAACCCTAATAGATCTAACCCTAACCCTAATCCTCTAACCCTAACCCCCCAACCCCTAACCCCCCAAGTACCCAACCCCAACCCCCAAACCCCCTAACCCTAACCCCCCAACCCCCTAACCCCCAACCCTAAACCCCCAACCCTAACGGATCTAACCCTAATCCTCTAACCCTAACGCCCAAACCCCCTAACCCCCTAACCCTAACGGATCTAACCCTAACCCTCTAACCCTAACCCCCCAACCCCCTTACCCCCAACCCTAACCCCCTAACCCTAACGGATCTAAGCCTAACCCCCCAACCCTAATAGATCTAACCCTAACCCTAATCCTCTAACCTTAACCCCCCAAACCCTAACCCCCCAAGTACCCAACCCCAACCCCCAAACCCCCTAACCCTAATCCCCCAACCCCTAACCCCCCAAGTACCCAACCCCAACCCCCAAGCCCCCTAACCCTAACCCCCCAACCCCCTAACCCCCAACCCTAAACCCCCAACCCTAACCCCCGACCCCCCAACCCTAACGGATCTAACCCTAACCCCCCAACCCCTAACCCCCCAACTCCAACCCCAACCCCCAAACCCCCTAACCCTAACGGATCTAACCCTAATCCTCTAACCCTAACGCCCAAACCCCCTAACCCCCTAACCCTAACGGATCTAACCCTAACCCCCCAACCCTAATAGATCTAACCCTAACCCTAATCCTCTAACCCTAACCCCCCAACCCCTAACACCCCAAGTACCCAACCCCAACCCCCAAACCCCCTAACCCTAACCCCCCAACCCCCTAACCCCCAAACCCTAAACCCCCAACCCTAACCCCCGACCCCCCAACCATAACCCCCTAACCCTAACGGATCTAACCCTAACCCTAACCCTCTAACCCTAACCCCCTAACCCTCTAACCCCCCAACCCTAACCCCCGACCCCCCAACCCTAACCCCCTAACCCTAACGGATCTAACCCTAACCCCCCAACCCTAATAGATCTAACCCTAACCCTAATCCTCTAACCCTAACCCCCCAACCCCTAACCCCCCAACTCCAACCCCAACCTCCAAACCCCCTAACCCTAACGGATCTAACCCTAATCCTCTAACCCTAACGCCCAAACCCCCTAACCCCCTAACCCTAACGGATCTAACCCTAACCCCCCAACCCTAATAGATCTAACCCTAACCCTAATCCTCTAACCCTAACCCCCCAACCCCTAACCCCCCAAGTACCCAACCCCCAAACCCCCTAACCCTAACCCCCCAACCCCCTAACCCCCAACCCTAAACCCCCAACCCTAACGGATCTAACCCTAATCCTCTAACCCTAACGCCCAAAACCCCTAACCCCCTAACCCTAACGGATCTAACCCTAACCCTCTAACCCTAACCCCCCAACCCCCTTACCCCCCAACCCTAACCCCCTAACCCTAACGGATCTAACCCTAACCCCCCAACCCTAATAGATCTAACCCTAACCCTAATCCTCTAACCCTAACCCCCCAAACCCTAACCCCCCAAGTACCCAACCCCAACCCCCAAACCCCCTAACCCTAACCCCCCAACCCCCTAACCCCCAACCCTAAACCCCCAACCCTAACCCCCGACCCCCCAACCCTAACAGATCTAACCCTAACACTCTAACCCTAACCCCCCAACCCCTAACCCCCCAAGTACCCAACCCCAACCCCCAAACCCCCTAACCCCCCAACCCCCTAACCCCCAACCCTAAACCCCCAACCCTAACCCCCTAACCCTAACGGATCTAACCCTAACCCTAGCCCCATGGACCCCCCTGGTGCGCCCCGCAAATGCGTCCCCCCGGCAACAGCACCCCGCAAACTTGGTTCCCCCCTCATTTTCGTTCCCCCGGTGCGCCCCACAAATGTGTCCCCCCGGAAACAAAACCCCGCACACTTGGTTCCCCCCTCATTTTGATTCCCCCCGGTGCGCCCCACAAATGTGTCCCCCCGGAAACAAAACCCCGCACACTTGGTTCCCCCCTCATTTTGGTTCCCCCCCCCGGTGCGCCCCGCAAATGTGTCCCCCCGGAAACAAAACCCCGCACACTTGGTTCCCCCCTCATTTTGGTTCCCCCCCCCCGGTGCGCCCCACAAATGTGTCCCCCCGGAAACAAAACCCCGCACACTTGGTTCCCCCCTCATTTTGGTTCCCCCCCCCGGTGCGCCGCACAAATGTGTCCCCCCGGAAACAAAACCCCGCACACTTGGTTCCCCCCTCATTTTGGTTCCCCCCCCCGGTGCGCCCCACAAATGTGTCCCCCCGGAAACAAAACCCCGCACACTTGGTTCCCCCCTCATTTGGTTCCCCCCCCCCCCGGTGCGCCCCACAAATGTGTCCCCCCGGAAACAAAACCCCGCACACTTGGTTCCCCCCTCATTTTGGTTCCCCCCGGTGCGCCCCACAAATGTGCCCCCCCGGAAACAAAACCCCGCACACTTCGTTCCCCCCTCATTTTGGTTCCCCCCCCCCGGTGCGCCCCACAAATGTGTCCCCCCGGAAACAAAACCCCACACACTTGGTTCCCCCCTCATTTTGGTTACCCCCCGGTGCGCCCCACAAATGCGTCCCCCCGGCAACAAAACCCCGCACACTTGGTTCCCCCCTCATTTTGGTTCCCCCCCACCCTTGGGGTCCCCCCAAGCCCCATGGACACCCCCCCCTTGGTGCCCCCCCCCCAATTTGTCTCTCCCCCCGTCCTACCCGTGCCCGCAGCAGCCGCTCGCACTCTTCCAGCGCCTTCCGCACCCGATGCTGCATCTCGGCCAGGTGGAGGCAAGCGCTGGAGGGGGGGGAATAAATTGGGGGGGGTCAATTTGGGGGGGGGTCTGGGGGCATTTTGGGGGTTGGGGGCGCATTTAGGGGGCGGAGGGGACTGGTTCTCACCTGTAGGACTCGGCGTCGAGCCCCCCCGGGGGCAGCTGCAGGGCCAGGATGCCTGGGGGGGTGCGGGGGGGGGCATGTCAGCACCCCCCAGACCGAAACCCCAAAACCGCTGCCGTTGACCCCAAAACCGCCGCCGTTGACCCCAAGGTGGCCGCTGGTGACGCCGGTAGGGCCACCGGGCGCCCCGCGGGCCACAAGTACCCAACCCCAACCCCCAAACCCCCTAACCCTAACCCCCCAACCCTAACCCCCGACCCCCCAACCGATCTAACCCTAACCCTCTAACCCTAACCCCCCAACCCTAACCCCCTAACCCTAACGGATCTAACCCTAACGGATCTAACCCTAACCCCCCTACCCTAACAGATCTAACCCTAACCCTAATCCTCTAACCCTAACCCCCCATCCTAACCCCCCAAGTACCCAACCCCAACCCCCAAACCCCCTAACACTAACCCCCCAACCCCCTAACCCCCAACCCTAAACCCCCAACCCTAACGGATCTAACCCTAATCCTCTAACCCTAACGCCCAAACCCCCTAACCCCCTAACCCTAACGGATCTAACCCTAACCCTCTAACCCTAACCCCCCAACCCCCTTACCCCCCAACCCTAACCCCCTAACCCTAACGGATCTAACCCTAACCCCCCAACCCTAATAGATCTAACCCTAACCCTAATCCTCTAACCCTAACCCCCCAACCCCCTAACCCTAACCCTAAACCCCCAACCCTAACCCCCGACCCCCCAACCCTAACGGATCTAACCCTAACACTCTAACCCTAACCCCCCAACTCCAACCCCAACCCTAACCCCCTAACCCTAACGGATCTAACCCTAATCCTCTAACCCTAACGCCCAAACCCCCTAACCCCCTAAGCCTAACGGATCTAACACTAACCCTCTAACCCCAACCCCCTTACCCCCCAACCCTAACCCCCTAACCCTAACGGATCTAACCCTAACCCCCCAACCCCCTAACCCCCCAAGTACCCAACCCCAACCCTAACCCCCGACCCCCCAACCCTAACAGATCTAACCCTAACACTCTAACCCTAACCCCCCAACCCCTAACCCCCTAACTCCAACCCCAACCCCCAAACCCCCTAACCCCCCAGCCCCCTAACCCCCAACCCTAAACCCCCAACCCTAACCCCCTAACCCTAACGGATCTAAGCCTAACCCCCCAACCCTAATAGATCTAACCCTAATGCTAATCCTCTAACCCTAACCCCCCAACCCCTAACCCCCCAAGTACCCAACCCCAACCCCCAAACCCCCTAACCCTAATCCCCCAACCCCTAACCCCCCAAGTACCCAACCCCAACCCCCAAGCCCCCTAACCCTAACCCCCCAACCCCCTAACCCCCAACCCTAAACCCCCAACCCTAACCCCCAACCCCCCAACCCTAACGGATCTAACCCTAACCCCCCAACCCCTAACCCCCCAACTCCAACCCCAACCCCCAAACCCCCTAACCCTAACGGATCTAACCCTAATCCTCTAACCCTAACGCCCAAACCCCCTAACCCCCTAACCCTAACGGATCTAACCCTAACCCCACAACCCTAATAGATCTAACCCTAACCCTAATCCTCTAACCCTAACCCCCCAACCCCTAACCCCCCAAGTACCCAACCCCAACCCCCAAACCCCCTAACCCTAACCCCCCAACCCCCTAACCCCCAAACCCTAAACCCCCAACCCTAACCCCCGACCCCCCAACCATAACCCCCTAACCCTAACGGATCTAACCCTAACCCTAACCCTCTAACCCTAACCCCCTAACCCTCTAACCCCCCAACCCTAACCCCCGACCCCCCAACCCTAACTCCCTAACCCTAACAGATCTAACCCTAACCCCCCAACCCTAATAGATCTAACCCTAACCCTAATCCTCTAACCCTAACCCCCCAACCCCTAACCCCCCAACTCCAACCCCAACCTCCAAACCCCCTAACCCTAACGGATCTAACCCTAATCCTCTAACCCTAACGCCCAAACCCCCTAACCCCCTAACCCTAACGGATCTAACCCTAACCCCCCAACCCTAATAGATCTAACCCTAACCCTAATCCTCTAACCCTAACCCCCCAACCCCTAACCCCCCAACCCCCTAACCCCAACCTCCAAACCCCCCAACCCTAACGGATCTAACCCTAATCCTCTAACCCTAACGCCCAAACCCCCTAACCCCCTAACCCTAACGGATCTAACCCTAACCCTCTAACCCTAACCCCCCAACCCCCTTACCCCCCAACCCTAACCCCCTAACCCTAACGGATCTAACCCTAACCCCCCAACCCTAATAGATCTAACCCTAACCCTAATCCTCTAACCCTAACCCCCCAAACCCTAACCCCCCAAGTACCCAACCCCAACCCCCAAACCCCCTAACCCTAATCCCCCAACCCCTAACCCCCCAAGTACCCAACCCCAACCCCCAAGCCCCCTAACCCTAACCCCCCAACCCCCTAACCCCCAACCCTAAACCCCCAACCCTAACCCCCGACCCCCCAACCCTAACGGATCTAACCCTAACCCCCCAACCCCTAACCCCCCAACTCCAACCCCAACCCCCAAACCCCCTAACCCTAACGGATCTAACCCTAATCCTCTAACCCTAACGCCCAAACCCCCTAACCCCCTAACCCTAACGGATCTAACCCTAACCCCCCAACCCTAATAGATCTAACCCTAACCCTAATCCTCTAACCCCCCAAGTACCCAACCCCAACCCCCAAACCCCCTAACCCTAACCCCCCAACCCCCTAACCCCCAAACCCTAAACCCCCAACCCTAACCCCCGACCCCCCAACCATAACCCCCTAACCCTAACGGATCTAACCCTAACCCTAACCCTCTAACCCTAACCCCCTAACCCTCTAACCCCCCAACCCTAACCCCCGACCCCCCAACCCTAACCCCCTAACCCTAACGGATCTAACCCTAACCCCCCAACCCTAATAGATCTAACCCTAACCCTAATCCTCTAACCCTAACCCCCCAACCCCTAACCCCCCAACTCCAACCCCAACCTCCAAACCCCCTAACCCTAACGGATCTAACCCTAATCCTCTAACCCTAACGCCCAAACCCCCTAACCCCCTAACCCTAACGGATCTAACCCTAACCCCCCAACCCTAATAGATCTAACCCTAACCCTAATCCTCTAACCCTAACCCCCCAACCCCTAACCCCCCAAGTACCCAACCCCAACCCCCAAACCCCCTAACCCTAACCCCCCAACCCCCTAACCCCCAACCATAAACCCCCAACCCTAACGGATCTAACCCTAATCCTCTAACCCTAACGCCCAAACCCCCTAACCCCCTAACCCTAACGGATCTAACCCTAACCCTCTAACCCTAACCCCCCAACCCCCTTACCCCCCAACCCTAACCCCCTAACCCTAACGGATCTAACCCTAACCCCCCAACCCTAATAGATCTAACCCTAACCCTAATCCTCTAACCCTAACCCCCCAAACCCTAACCCCCCAAGTACCCAACCCCAACCCCCAAACCCCCTAACCCTAACCCCCCAACCCCCTAACCCCCAACCCTAAACCTCCAACCCTAACCCCCGACCCCCCAACCCTAACAGATCTAACCCTAACACTCTAACCCTAACCCCCCAACCCCTAACCCCCCAAGTACCCAACCCCAACCCCCAAACCCCCTAACCCCCCCAACCCCCTAACCCCCAACCCTAAACCCCCAACCCTAATAGATCTAACCCTAACCCTAATCCTCTAACCCTAACCCCCCAACCCCTAACCCCCCAACTCCAACCCCAACCTCCAAACCCCCTAACCCTAACGGATCTAACCCTAATCCTCTAACCCTAACGCCCAAACCCCCTAACCCCCTAACCCTAACGGATCTAACCCTAACCCCCCAACCCTAATAGATCTAACCCTAACCCTAATCCTCTAACCCTAACCCCCCAACCCCTAACCCCCCAAGTACCCAACCCCAACCCCCAAACCCCCTAACCCTAACCCCCCAACCCCCTAACCCCCAACCCTAAACCCCCAACCCTAACGGATCTAACCCTAATCCTCTAACCCTAACGCCCAAACCCCCTAACCCCCTAACCCTAACGGATCTAACCCTAACCCTCTAACCCTAACCCCCCAACCCCCTTACCCCCCAACCCTAACCCCCTAACCCTAACGGATCTAACCCTAACCCCCCAACCCTAATAGATCTAACCCTAACCCTAATCCTCTAACCCTAACCCCCCAAACCCTAACCCCCCAAGTACCCAACCCCAACCCCCAAACCCCCTAACCCTAATCCCCCAACCCCTAACCCCCCAAGTACCCAACCCCAACCCCCAAGCCCCCTAACCCTAACCCCCCAACCCCCTAACCCCCAACCCTAAACCCCCAACCCTAACCCCCGACCCCCCAACCCTAACGGATCTAACCCTAACCCCCCAACCCCTAACCCCCCAACTCCAACCCCAACCCCCAAACCCCCTAACCCTAACGGATCTAACCCTAATCCTCTAACCCTAACGCCCAAACCCCCTAACCCCCTAACCCTAACGGATCTAACCCTAACCCCCCAACCCTAATAGATCTAACCCTAACCCTAATCCTCTAACCCCCCAAGTACCCAACCCCAACCCCCAAACCCCCTAACCCTAACCCCCCAACCCCCTAACCCCCAAACCCTAAACCCCCAACCCTAACCCCCGACCCCCCAACCATAACCCCCTAACCCTAACGGATCTAACCCTAACCCTAACCCTCTAACCCTAACCCCCTAACCCTCTAACCCCCCAACCCTAACCCCCGACCCCCCAACCCTAACCCCCTAACCCTAACGGATCTAACCCTAACCCCCCAACCCTAATAGATCTAACCCTAACCCTAACCCTCTAACCCTAACCCCCCAACCCCCTTACCCCCCAACCCTAACCCCCTAACCCTAACGGATCTAACCCTAACCCCCCAACCCTAATAGATCTAACCCTAACCCTAATCCTCTAACCCTAACCCCCCAAACCCTAACCCCCCAAGTACCCAACCCCAACCCCCAAACCCCCTAACCCTAACCCCCCAACCCCCTAACCCCCAACCCTAAACCTCCAACCCTAACCCCCGACCCCCCAACCCTAACAGATCTAACCCTAACACTCTAACCCTAACCCCCCAACCCCTAACCCCCCAAGTACCCAACCCCAACCCCCAAACCCCCTAACCCCCCCAACCCCCTAACCCCCAACCCTAAACCCCCAACCCTAATAGATCTAACCCTAACCCTAATCCTCTAACCCTAACCCCCCAACCCCTAACCCCCCAACTCCAACCCCAACCTCCAAACCCCCTAACCCTAACGGATCTAACCCTAATCCTCTAACCCTAACGCCCAAACCCCCTAACCCCCTAACCCTAACGGATCTAACCCTAACCCCCCAACCCTAATAGATCTAACCCTAACCCTAATCCTCTAACCCTAACCCCCCAACCCCTAACCCCCCAAGTACCCAACCCCAACCCCCAAACCCCCTAACCCTAACCCCCCAACCCCCTAACCCCCAACCCTAAACCCCCAACCCTAACGGATCTAACCCTAATCCTCTAACCCTAACGCCCAAACCCCCTAACCCCCTAACCCTAACGGATCTAACCCTAACCCTCTAACCCTAACCCCCCAACCCCCTTACCCCCCAACCCTAACCCCCTAACCCTAACGGATCTAACCCTAACCCCCCAACCCTAATAGATCTAACCCTAACCCTAATCCTCTAACCCTAACCCCCCAAACCCTAACCCCCCAAGTACCCAACCCCAACCCCCAAACCCCCTAACCCTAATCCCCCAACCCCTAACCCCCCAAGTACCCAACCCCAACCCCCAAGCCCCCTAACCCTAACCCCCCAACCCCCTAACCCCCAACCCTAAACCCCCAACCCTAACCCCCGACCCCCCAACCCTAACGGATCTAACCCTAACCCCCCAACCCCTAACCCCCCAACTCCAACCCCAACCCCCAAACCCCCTAACCCTAACGGATCTAACCCTAATCCTCTAACCCTAACGCCCAAACCCCCTAACCCCCTAACCCTAACGGATCTAACCCTAACCCCCCAACCCTAATAGATCTAACCCTAACCCTAATCCTCTAACCCCCCAAGTACCCAACCCCAACCCCCAAACCCCCTAACCCTAACCCCCCAACCCCCTAACCCCCAAACCCTAAACCCCCAACCCTAACCCCCGACCCCCCAACCATAACCCCCTAACCCTAACGGATCTAACCCTAACCCTAACCCTCTAACCCTAACCCCCTAACCCTCTAACCCCCCAACCCTAACCCCCGACCCCCCAACCCTAACCCCCTAACCCTAACGGATCTAACCCTAACCCCCCAACCCTAATAGATCTAACCCTAACCCTAATCCTCTAACCCTAACCCCCCAACCCCTAACCCCCCAACTCCAACCCCAACCCCCAAACCCCCTAACCCTAACGGATCTAACCCTAATCCTCTAACCCTAACGCCCAAACCCCCTAACCCCCTAACCCTAACGGATCTAACCCTAACCCCCCAACCCTAATAGATCTAACCCTAACCCTAATCCTCTAACCCTAACCCCCCAACCCCTAACCCCCCAAGTACCCAACCCCAACCCCCAAACCCCCTAACCCTAACCCCCCAACCCCCTAACCCCCAACCCTAAACCCCCAACCCTAACGGATCTAACCCTAATCCTCTAACCCTAACGCCCAAACCCCCTAACCCTAACGGATCTAACCCTAACCCTCTAACCCTAACCCCCCAACCCCCTTACCCCCCAACCCTAACCCCCTAACCCTAACGGATCTAACCCTAACCCCCCAACCCTAATAGATCTAACCCTAACCCTAATCCTCTAACCCTAACCCCCCAAACCCTAACCCCCCAAGTACCCAACCCCAACCCCCAAACCCCCTAACCCTAACCCCCCAACCCCCTAACCCCCAACCCTAAACCCCCAACCCTAACCCCCGACCCCCCAACCCTAACAGATCTAACCCTAACACTCTAACCCTAACCCCCCAACCCCTAACCCCCCAAGTACCCAACCCCAACCCCCAAACCCCCTAACCCCCCCAACCCCCTAACCCCCAACCCTAAACCCCCAACCCTAACCCCCTAACCCTAACGGATCTAACCCTAACCCTAGCCCCATGGACCCCCCCTGGTGCGCCCCGCAAATGCGTCCCCCCGGCAACAGCACCCCGCAAACTTGGTTCCCCCCTCATTTTGGTTCCCCCGGTGCGCCCCACAAATGTGTCCCCCCGGAAACAAAACCCCGCACACTTGGTTCCCCCCTCATTTTGGTTCCCCCCGGTGCGCCCCACAAATGTGTCCCCCCGGAAACAAAACCCCGCACACTTGGTTCCCCCCTCATTTTGGTTCCCCCCCCGGTGCGCCCCGCAAATGTGTCCCCCCGGAAACAAAACCCCGCACACTTGGTTCCCCCCTCATTTTGGTTCCCCCCCCGGTGCGCCCCGCAAATGTGTCCCCCCGGAAACAAAACCCCGCACACTTGGTTCCCCCCTCATTTTGGTTCCCCCCCCGGTGCGCCCCACAAATGTGTCCCCCCGGAAACAAAACCCCGCACACTTGGTTCCCCCCTCATTTTGGTTCCCCCCCCCGGTGCGCCCCACAAATGTGTCCCCCCGGAAACAAAACCCCGCACACTTGGTTCCCCCCTCATTTTGGTTCCCCCCCCCCGCTGCGCCCCACAAATGTGTCCCCCCGGAAACAAAACCCCGCACACTTGGTTCCCCCCTCATTTTGGTTCCCCCCCCCTTCCGCCCCCCCGTTGGGGTCCCCCCTAGCCCCATGGACCCACCCCCCGGTGCGCCCCGCAAATGCGTCCCCCCGGCAACAGCACCCCGCAAACTTGGTTCCCCCCTCATTTTGGTTCCCCCCCACCCTTGGGGTCCCCCCAAGCCCCATGGACACCCCCCCCTTGGTGCCCCCCCCCCAATTTGTCTCTCCCCCCGTCCTACCCGTGCCCGCAGCAGCCGCTCGCACTCTTCCAGCGCCTTCCGCACCCGATGCTGCATCTCGGCCAGGTGGAGGCAAGCGCTGGAGGGGGGGGAATAAATTGGGGGGGGTCAATTTGGGAGGGGTCTGGGGGCATTTTGGGGGTTGGGGGCGCATTTAGGGGGCGGAGGGGACTGGTTCTCACCTGTAGGACTCGGCGTCGAGCCCCCCCGGGGGCAGCTGCAGGGCCAGGATGCCTGGGGGGTGCGGGGGGGGGCATGTCAGCACCCCCCAGACCGAAACCCCAAAACCGCTGCCGTTGACACCAAAACCGCCGCCGTTGACCCCAAGGTGGCCGCTGGTGACGCCGGTAGGGCCACCGGGCGCCCCGCGGGCCACAAGTACCCAACCCCAACCCCCAAACCCCCTAACCCTAACCCCCCAACCCTAACCCCCGACCCCCCAACCGATCTAACCCTAACCCTCTAACCCTAACCCCCCAACCCTAACCCCCTAACCCTAACGGATCTAACCCTAACGGATCTAACCCTAAGCCCCCTACCCTAACAGATCTAACCCTAACCCTAATCCTCTAACCCTAACCCCCCATCCTAACCCCCCAAGTACCCAACCCCAACCCCCAAACCCCCTAACACTAACCCCCCAACCCCCTAACCCCCAACCCTAAACCCCCAACCCTAACGGATCTTACCCTAATCCTCTAACCCTAACGCCCTAACCCCCTAACCCCCTAACCCTAACGGATCTAACCCTAACCCTCTAACCCTAACCCCCCAACCCCCTTACCCCCCAACCCTAACCCCCTAACCCTAACGGATCTAACCCTAACCCCCCAACCCTAATAGATCTAACCCTAACCCTAATCCTCTAACCCTAACCCCCCAACCCCTAACCCCCCAAGTACCCAACCCCAACCCCCAAACCCCCTAACCCTAACCCCCCAACCCCCTAACCCCCAACCCTAAACCCCCAACCCTAACGGATCTAACCCTAATCCTCTAACCCTAACGCCCAAACCCCCTAACCCCCTAACCCTAACGGATCTAACCCTAACCCTCTAACCCTAACCCCCCAACCCCCTTACCCCCAACCCTAACCCCCTAACCCTAACGGATCTAACCCTAACCCCCCAACCCTAATAGATCTAACCCTAACCCTAATCCTCTAACCTTAACCCCCCAAACCCTAACCCCCCAAGTACCCAACCCCAACCCCCAAACCCCCTAACCCTAATCCCCCAACCCCTAACCCCCCAAGTACCCAACCCCAACCCCCAAGCCCCCTAACCCTAACCCCCCAACCCCCTAACCCCCAACCCTAAACCCCCAACCCTAACCCCCGACCCCCCAACCCTAACGGATCTAACCCTAACCCCCCAACCCCTAACCCCCCAACTCCAACCCCAACCCCCAAACCCCCTAACCCTAACGGATCTAACCCTAATCCTCTAACCCTAACGCCCAAACCCCCTAACCCCCTAACCCTAACGGATCTAACCCTAACCCCCCAACCCTAATAGATCTAACCCTAACCCTAATCCTCTAACCCTAACCCCCCAACCCCTAACCCCCCAAGTACCCAACCCCAACCCCCAAACCCCCTAACCCTAACCCCCCAACCCCCTAACCCCCAAACCCTAAACCCCCAACCCTAACCCCCGACCCCCCAACCATAACCCCCTAACCCTACCGGATCTAACCCTAACCCTAACCCTCTAACCCTAACCCCCTAACCCTCTAACCCCCCAACCCTAACCCCCGACCCCCCAACCCTAACCCCCTAACCCTAACGGATCTAACCCTAACCCCCCAACCCTAATAGATCTAACCCTAACCCTAATCCTCTAACCCTAACCCCCCAACCCCTAACCCCCCAACTCCAACCCCAACCTCCAAACCCCCTAACCCTAACGGATCTAACCCTAATCCTCTAACCCTAACGCCCAAACCCCCTAACCCCCTAACCCTAACGGATCTAACCCTAACCCCCCAACCCTAATAGATCTAACCCTAACCCTAATCCTCTAACCCTAACCCCCCAACCCCTAACCCCCCAAGTACCCAACCCCAACCCCCAAACCCCCTAACCCTAACCCCCCAACCCCCTAACCCCCAACCCTAAACCCCCAACCCTAACGGATCTAACCCTAATCCTCTAACCCTAACGCCCAAAACCCCTAACCCCCTAACCCTAACGGATCTAACCCTAACCCTCTAACCCTAACCCCCCAACCCCCTTACCCCCCAACCCTAACCCCCTAACCCTAACGGATCTAACCCTAACCCCCCAACCCTAATAGATCTAACCCTAACCCTAATCCTCTAACCCTAACCCCCCAAACCCTAACCCCCCAAGTACCCAACCCCAACCCCCAAACCCCCTAACCCTAACCCCCCAACCCCTAACCCCCCAAGTACCCAACCCCAACCCCCAAGCCCCCTAACCCTAACCCCCCAACCCCCTAACCCCCAACCCTAAACCCCCAACCCTAACCCCCGACCCCCCAACCCTAACGGATCTAACCCTAACCCCCCAACCCCTAACCCCCCAACTCCAACCCCAACCCCCAAACCCCCTAACCCTAACGGATCTAACCCTAATCCTCTAACCCTAACGCCCAAACCCCCTAACCCCCTAACCCTAACGGATCTAACCCTAACCCCCCAACCCTAATAGATCTAACCCTAAACCTAATCCTCTAACCCCCCAAGTACCCAACCCCAACCCCCAAACCCCCTAACCCTAACCCCCCAACCCCCTAACCCCCAAACCCTAAACCCCCAACCCTAACCCCCGACCCCCCAACCATAACCCCCTAACCCTAACGGATCTAACCCTAACCCTAACCCTCTAACCCTAACCCCCTAACCCTCTAACCCCCCAACCCTAACCCCCGACCCCCCAACCCTAACCCCCTAACCCTAACGGATCTAACCCTAACCCCCCAACCCTAATAGATCTAACCCTAACCCTAATCCTCTAACCCTAACCCCCCAACCCCTAACCCCCCAACTCCAACCCCAACCTCCAAACCCCCTAACCCTAACGGATCTAACCCTAATCCTCTAACCCTAACGCCCAAACCCCCTAACCCCCTAACCCTAACGGATCTAACCCTAACCCCCCAACCCTAATAGATCTAACCCTAACCCTAATCCTCTAACCCTAACCCCCCAACCCCTAACCCCCCAAGTACCCAACCCCAACCCCCAAACCCCCTAACCCTAACCCCCCAACCCCCTAACCCCCAACCCTAAACCCCCAACCCTAACGGATCTAACCCTAATCCTCTAACCCTAACGCCCAAAACCCCTAACCCCCTAACCCTAACGGATCTAACCCTAACCCTCTAACCCTAACCCCCCAACCCCCTTACCCCCCAACCCTAACCCCCTAACCCTAACGGATCTAACCCTAACCCCCCAACTCCAACCCCAACCCCCAAACCCCCTAACCCTAACGGATCTAACCCTAATCCTCTAACCCTAACGCCCAAACCCCCTAACCCCCTAAGCCTAACGGATCTAACACTAACCCTCTAACCCCAACCCCCTTACCCCCCAACCCTAACCCCCTAACCCTAACGGATCTAACCCTAACCCCCCAACCCCCTAACCCCCCAAGTACCCAACCCCAACCCTAACCCCCGACCCCCCAACCCTAACAGATCTAACCCTAACACTCTAACCCTAACCCCCCAAACCCTAACCCCCTAACTCCAACCCCAACCCCCAAACCCCCTAACCCCCCAGCCCCCTAACCCCCAACCCTAAACCCCCAACCCTAACCCCCTAACCCTAACGGATCTAAGCCTAACCCCCCAACCCTAATAGATCTAACCCTAATGCTAATCCTCTAACCCTAACCCCCCAACCCCTAACCCCCCAAGTACCCAACCCCAACCCCCAAACCCCCTAACCCTAATCCCCCAACCCCTAACCCCCCAAGTACCCAACCCCAACCCCCAAGCCCCCTAACCCTAACCCCCCAAACCCCTAACCCCCAACCCTAAACCCCCAACCCTAACCCCCGACCCCCCAACCCTAACGGATCTAACCCTAACCCCCCAACCCCTAACCCCCCAACTCCAACCCCAACCCCCAAACCCCCTAACCCTAACGGATCTAACCCTAATCCTCTAACCCTAACGCCCAAACCCCCTAACCCCCTAACCCTAACGGATCTAACCCTAACCCCCCAACCCTAATAGATCTAACCCTAACCCTAATCCTCTAACCCTAACCCCCCAACCCCTAACCCCCCAAGTACCCAACCCCAACCCCCAAACCCCCTAACCCTAACCCCCCAACCCCCTAACCCCCAAACCCTAAACCCCCAACCCTAACCCCCGACCCCCCAACCATAACCCCCTAACCCTAACGGATCTAACCCTAACCCTAACCCTCTAACCCTAACCCCCTAACCCTCTAACCCCCCAACCCTAACCCCCGACCCCCCAACCCTAACCCCCTAACCCTAACAGATCTAACCCTAACCCCCCAACCCTAATAGATCTAACCCTAACCCTAATCCTCTAACCCTAACCCCCCAACCCCTAACCCCCCAACTCCAACCCCAACCTCCAAACCCCCTAACCCTAACGGATCTAACCCTAATCCTCTAACCCTAACGCCCAAACCCCCTAACCCCCTAACCCTAACGGATCTAACCCTAACCCCCCAACCCTAATAGATCTAACCCTAACCCTAATCCTCTAACCCTAACCCCCCAACCCCTAACCCCCCAAGTACCCAACCCCAACCCCCAAACCCCCTAACCCTAACCCCCCAACCCCCTAACCCCCAACCCTAAACCCCCAACCCTAAACCCCCAACCCTAACGGATCTAACCCTAATCCTCTAACCCTAACGCCCAAACCCCCTAACCCCCTAACCCTAACGGATCTAACCCTAACCCTCTAACCCTAACCCCCCAACCCCCTTACCCCCCAACCCTAACCCCCTAACCCTAACGGATCTAACCCTAACCCCCCAACCCTAATAGATCTAACCCTAACCCTAATCCTCTAACCCTAACCCCCCAAACCCTAACCCCCCAAGTACCCAACCCCAACCCCCAAACCCCCTAACCCTAATCCCCCAACCCCTAACCCCCCAAGTACCCAACCCCAACCCCCAAGCCCCCTAACCCTAACCCCCCAACCCCCTAACCCCCAACCCTAAACCCCCAACCCTAACCCCCGACCCCCCAACCCTAACGGATCTAACCCTAACCCCCCAACCCCTAACCCCCCAACTCCAACCCCAACCCCCAAACCCCCTAACCCTAACGGATCTAACCCTAATCCTCTAACCCTAACGCCCAAACCCCCTAACCCCCTAACCCTAACGGATCTAACCCTAACCCCCCAACCCTAATAGATCTAACCCTAACCCTAATCCTCTAACCCCCCAAGTACCCAACCCCAACCCCCAAACCCCCTAACCCTAACCCCCCAACCCCCTAACCCCCAAACCCTAAACCCCCAACCCTAACCCCCGACCCCCCAACCATAACCCCCTAACCCTAACGGATCTAACCCTAACCCTAACCCTCTAACCCTAACCCCCTAACCCTCTAACCCCCCAACCCTAACCCCCGACCCCCCAACCCTAACCCCCTAACCCTAACGGATCTAACCCTAACCCCCCAACCCTAATAGATCTAACCCTAACCCTAATCCTCTAACCCTAACCCCCCAACCCCTAACCCCCCAACTCCAACCCCAACCTCCAAACCCCCTAACCCTAACGGATCTAACCCTAATCCTCTAACCCTAACGCCCAAACCCCCTAACCCCCTAACCCTAACGGATCTAACCCTAACCCCCCAACCCTAATAGATCTAACCCTAACCCTAATCCTCTAACCCTAACCCCCCAACCCCTAACACCCCAAGTACCCAACCCCAACCCCCAAATCCCCTAACCCTAACCCCCCAACCCCCTAACCCCCAACCCTAAACCCCCAACCCTAACGGATCTAACCCTAATCCTCTAACCCTAACGCCCAAACCCCCTAACCCCCTAACCCTAACGGATCTAACCCTAACCCTCTAACCCTAACCCCCCAACCCCCTTACCCCCCAACCCTAACCCCCTAACCCTAACGGATCTAACCCTAACCCCCCAACCCTAATAGATCTAACCCTAACCCTAATCCTCTAACCCTAACCCCCCAAACCCTAACCCCCCAAGTACCCAACCCCAACCCCCAAACCCCCTAACCCTAACCCCCCAACCCCCTAACCCCCAACCCTAAACCCCCAACCCTAACCCCCGACCCCCCAACCCTAACAGATCTAACCCTAACACTCTAACCCTAACCCCCCAACCCCTAACCCCCCAAGTACCCAACCCCAACCCCCAAGCCCCCTAACCCCCCAACCCCCTAACCCCCAACCCTAAACCCCCAACCCTAACCCCCTAACCCTAACGGATCTAACCCTAACCCTAGCCCCATGGACCCCCCTGGTGCGCCCCGCAAATGCGTCCCCCCGGCAACAGCACCCCGCAAACTTGGTTCCCCCCTCATTTTGGTTCCCCCGGTGCGCCCCACAAATGTGTCCCCCCGGAAACAAAACCCCGCACACTTGGTTCCCCCCTCATTTTGATTCCCCCCGGTGCGCCCCACAAATGTGTCCCCCCGGAAACAAAACCCCGCACACTTGGTTCCCCCCTCATTTTGGTTCCCCCCCCCCGGTGCGCCCCGCAAATGTGTCCCCCCGGAAACAAAACCCCGCACACTTGGTTCCCCCCTCATTTTGGTTCCCCCCCCCCCCCCGGTGCGCCCCACAAATGTGTCCCCCCGGAAACAAAACCCCGCACACTTGGTTCCCCCCTCATTTTGGTTCCCCCCCCCCGGTGCGCCCCACAAATGTGTCCCCCCGGAAACAAAACCCCGCACACTTGGTTCCCCCCTCATTTTGGTTCCCCCCGGTGCGCCCCACAAATGTGTCCCCCCGGAAACAAAACCCCGCACACTTCGTTCCCCCCTCATTTTGGTTCCCCCCCCGGTGCGCCCCACAAATGTGTCCCCCCGGAAACAAAACCCCGCACACTTGGTTCCCCCCTCATTTTGGTTCCCCCCCCCCCCCGGTGCGCCCCACAAATGTGTCCCCCCGGAAACAAAACCCCGCACACTTGGTTCCCCCCTCATTTTGGTTCCCCCCCCCTTCCGCCCCCCCGTTGGGGTCCCCCCTAGCCCCATGGACCCACCCCCCGGTGCGCCCCGCAAATGCGTCCCCCCGGCAACAGCACCCCGCAAAATTGGTTCCCCCCTCATTTTGGTTCCCCCCCACCCTTGGGGTCCCCCCAAGCCCCATGGACACCCCCCCCTTGGTGCCCCCCCCCCAATTTGTCTCTCCCCCCGTCCTACCCGTGCCCGCAGCAGCCGCTCGCACTCTTCCAGCGCCTTCCGCACCTGATGCTGCATCTCGGCCAGGTGGAGGCAAGCGCTGGAGGGGGGGGAATAAATTGGGGGGGGTCAATTTGGGGGGGGTCTGGGGGCATTTTGGGGGTTGGGGGCGCATTTAGGGGGCGGAGGGGACTGGTTCTCACCTGTAGGACTCGGCGTCGAGCCCCCCCGGGGGCAGCTGCAGGGCCAGGATGCCTGGGGGGGTGCGGGGGGGGGCATGTCAGCACCCCCCAGACCGAAACCACAAAACCGCTGCCGTTGACACCAAAACCGCCGCCGTTGACCCCAAGGTGGCCGCTGGTGACGCCGGTAGGGCCACCGGGCACCCCGCGGGCCACAAGTACCCAACCCCAACCCCCAAACCCCCTAACCCTAACCCCCCAACCCTAACCCCCGACCCCCCAACCGATCTAACCCTAACCCTCTAACCCTAACCCCCCAACCCTAACCCCCTAACCCTAACGGATCTAACCCTAACGGATCTAACCCTAACCCCCCTACCCTAACAGATCTAACCCTAACCCTAATCCTCTAACCCTAACCCCCCATCCTAACCCCCCAAGTACCCAACCCCAACCCCCAAACCCCCTAACACTAACCCCCCAACCCCCTAACCCCCAACCCTAAACCCCCAACCCTAACGGATCTAACCCTAATCCTCTAACCCTAACGCCCAAACCCCCTAACCCCCTAACCCTAACGGATCTAACCCTAACCCTCTAACCCTAACCCCCCAACCCCCTTACCCCCCAACCCTAACCCCCTAACCCTAACGGATCTAACCCTAACCCCCCAACCCTAATAGATCTAACCCTAACCCTAATTCTCTAACCCTAACCCCCCAACCCCCTAACCCCCAACCCTAAACCCCCAACCCTAACCCCCGACCCCCCAACCCTAACGGATCTAACCCTAACACTCTAACCCTAACCCCCCAACTCCAACCCCAACCCCCAAACCCCCTAAGCCTAACGGATCTAACACTAACCCTCTAACCCCAACCCCCTTACCCCCCAACCCTAACCCCCTAACCCTAACGGATCTAACCCTAACCCCCCAACCCCCTAACCCCCCAAGTACCCAACCCCAACCCTAACCCCCGACCCCCCAACTCTAACAGATCTAACCCTAACACTCTAACCCTAACCCCCCAACCCCTAACCCCCTAACTCCAACCCCAACCCCCAAACCCCCTAACCCCCCAGCTCCCTAACCCCCAACCCTAAACCCCCAACCCTAACCCCCTAACCCTAACGGATCTAAGCCTAACCCCCCAACCCTAATGGATCTAAGCCTAACCCCCCAACCCTAATAGATCTAACCCTAATGCTAATCCTCTAACCCTAACCCCCCAACCCCTAACCCCCCAAGTACCCAGCCCCAACCCCCAAAACCCCTAACCCTAATCCCCCAACCCCTAACCCCCCAAGTACCCAACCCCAACCCCCAAGCCCCCTAACCCTAACCCCCCAACCCCCTAACCCCCAACCCTAAACCACCAACCCTAACCCCCGACCCCCCAACCCTAACGGATCTAACCCTAACCCCCCAACCCCTAACCCCCCAACTCCAACCCCAACCCCCAAACCCCCTAACCCTAACGGATCTAACCCTAATCCTCTAACCCTAACGCCCAAACCCCCTAACCCCCTAACCCTAACGGATCTAACCCTAACCCCCCAACCCTAATAGATCTAACCCTAACCCTAATCCTCTAACCCTAACCCCCCAACCCCTAACCCCCCAAGTACCCAACCCCAACCCCCAAACCCCCTAACCCTAACCCCCCAACCCCCTAACCCCCAAACCCTAAACCCCCGACCCCCCAACCATAACCCCCTAACCCTAACGGATCTAACCCTAACCCTAACCCTCTAACCCTAACCCCCGACCCCCCAACCCTAACCCCCTAACCCTAACAGATCTAACCCTAACCCCCCAACCCTAATAGATCTAACCCTAACCCTAATCCTCTAACCCTAACCCCCCAACCCCTAACCCCCCAACTCCAACCCCAACCCCCAAACCCCCTAACCCTAACGGATCTAACCCTAATCCTCTAACCCTAACGCCCAAACCCCCTAACCCCCTAACCCTAACGGATCTAACCCTAACCCCCCAACCCTAATAGATCTAACCCTAACCCTAATCCTCTAACCCTAACCCCCCAACCCCTAACCCCCCAAGTACCCAACCCCAACCCCCAAACCCCCTAACCCTAACCCCCCAACCCCCTAACCCCCAACCCTAAACCCCCAACCCTAACGGATCTAACCCTAATCCTCTAACCCTAACGCCCAAACCCCCTAACCCCCTAACCCTAACGGATCTAACCCTAACCCTCTAACCCTAACCCCCCAACCCCCTTACCCCCCAACCCTAACCCCCTAACCCTAACGGATCTAACCCTAACCCCCCAACCCTAATAGATCTAACCCTAACCCTAATCCTCTAACCCTAACCCCCCAAACCCTAACCCCCAAGTACCCAACCCCAACCCCCAAACCCCCTAACCCTAACCCCCCAACCCCCTAACCCCCAACCCTAAACCCCCAACCCTAACCCCCGACCCCCCAACCCTAACAGATCTAACCCTAACACTCTAACCCTAACCCCCCAACCCCTAACCCCCCAAGTACCCAACCCCAACCCCCAAACCCCCTAACCCCCCAACCCCCTAACCCCCAACCCTAAACCCCCAACCCTAACGGATCTAACCCTAACCCTAGCCCCATGGACCCCCCTGGTGCGCCCCGCAAATGCGTCCCCCTGGCAACAGCACCCCGCACACTTGGTTCCCCCCTCATTTTGGTTCCCCCCCCCGGTGCGCCCCGCAAATGTGTCCCCCCGGAAACAAAACCCCGCACACTTGGTTCCCCCCTCATTTTGGTTCCCCCCCCCCGGTGCGCCCCACAAAAGTGTCCCCCCGGAAACAAAACCCCGCACACTTGGTTCCCCCCTCATTTTGGTTCCCCCCCCCCGGTGCGCCCCACAAATGTGTCCCCCCGGAAACAAAACCCCGCACACTTGGTTCCCCCCTCATTTTGGTTCCCCCCCCTCGGTGCGCCCCACAAATGTGTCCCCCCGGAAACAAAACCCCGCACACTTGGTTCCCCCCTCATTTTGGTTCCCCCCCCCGGTGCGCCCCACAAATGTGTCCCCCCGGAAACAAAACCCCGCACACTTGGTTCCCCCCTCATTTTGGTTCCCCCCCCCCGGTGCGCCCCACAAATGTGTCCCCCCGGAAACAAAACCCCGCACACTTGGTTCCCCCCTCATTTTGGTTCCCCCCCCCTTCCGCCCCCCCGTTGGGGTCCCCCCTAGCCCCATGGACCCACCCCCCGGTGCGCCCCGCAAATGCGTCCCCCCGGTAACAGCACCCCGCAAAATTGGTTCCCCCCTCATTTTGGTTCCCCCCCACCCTTGGGGTCCCCCCAAGCCCCATGGACACCCCCCCCTTGGTGCCCCCCCCCCAATTTGTCTCTCCCCCCGTCCTACCCGTGCCCGCAGCAGCCGCTCGCACTCTTCCAGCGCCTTCCGCACCCGATGCTGCATCTCGGCCAGGTGGAGGCAAGCGCTGGAGGGGGGGGAATAAATTGGGGGGGGTCAATTTGGGGGGGGTCTGGGGGCATTTTGGGGGTTGGGGGCGCATTTAGGGGGCGGAGGGGACTGGTTCTCACCTGTAGGACTCGGCGTCGAGCCCCCCCGGGGGCAGCTGCAGGGCCAGGATGCCTGGGGGGGTGCAGGGGGGGGCATGTCAGCACCCCCCAGACCGAAACCCCAAAACCGCTGCCGTTGACCCCAAAACCGCCGCCGTTGACCCCAAGGTGGCCGCTGGTGACGCCGGTAGGGCCACCGGGCGCCCCGCGGGCCACAAGTACCCAACCCCAACCCCCAAACCCCCTAATCCCCCAACCCCCTAACCCCCAACCCTAAACCCCCAACCCTAACCCCCAAACCCCAACCCTAACCCCCTAACCCTAACGGATCTAACCCTAACCCTAACCCCATGGACCCCCATTCTCATTTTGGTTCCCCCCCCAACTCATTATGGTTCCCCCCCCGGTGCGCCCCACACATGTGTCCCCCCGGAAACAAAATCCCGCACACTTGGTTCCCCCCTCATTTTGGTTCCCCCCCCCCCTTCCGCCCCCCCGTTGGGGTCCCCCCTAGCCCCATGGACCCCCCACCGGTGCGCCCCGCAAATGCGTCCCCCCGGCAAACGCACCCCGCAAACTTGGTTCCCCCCTCATTTTGGTTCCCACCCCACCCTTGGGGTCCCCCAATCCCCATGGACCCCCCCCCCAATTTGTCTCTACCCCCGTCCTACCCGTGCCCGCAGCAGCCGCTCGCACTCTGCCAGCGCCTTCCGCACCCGATGCTGCATCTCGGCCAGGTGGAGGCAAGCGCTGGAGGGGGGGGAATAAATTGGGGGGGGTCAATTTGGGGGGGGTCTGGCGGCATTTTGGGGGTTGGGGGCGCATTTAGGGGGCGGAGGGGACTGGTTCTCACCTGTACGACTCGGCGTCGATCCCCCCCGGGGGCAGCTGCAGGGCCAGGATGCCTGGGGGGGTGCGGGGGGGGGCATGTCAGCACCCCCCAGACCGAAACCCCAAAACCGCCGCCGTTGACCCCAAGGTGGCCGCTGGTGACGCCGGTAGGGCCACCGGGCGCCCCACGGGCCACAAGTACCCAACCCCAACCCCCAAACCCCCTAACCCTAACCCCCGACCACCCAACCGATCTAACCCTAACCCTAATCCTCTAACCCTAACCCCCCAACCCTAACACCCTAACCCTAACGGATCTAACCCTATCCCTCTAACCCTAACCCAACCCCCTAACCACCCAACCCTAACCCCCGACCCCCCAACCCTAACGGATGTAACCCTAATCCCCCAACCCCCTAACCCCCCAACCCTAACCCCCTAATCCCCTAACCCTAATCCTCTAACCCTAACCCCCCAACCCCTAACCCCCCAAGTACCAACCCCAACCCCCAAACCCCCTAACCCTAACCCCCAACCCTAAACCCCCAACCCTAAACCCCGACCCCCCAACCATAACCCCCTAACCCTAACGGATCTAACCCTAACCCCACAACCCCCTAACCCCCCAACCCTAACCCCCGACCCCCCAACCAATCTAACCCTAACCCTCTAACCCTAACCCCCCAACCCTAACCCCCGACCCCCCAACCCTAACCCCCTAACCCTAACGGATCTAACCCTAATCCCCCAACCCTAACAGATCTAACCCTAACCCTAATCCTCTAACCCTAAACCCCCAACCCCTAACCCAAGTACCCAACCCCAACCCCCAAACCCCCTAACCCTAACCCTCTAACCCTAAGCCCCCAACCCCCTAACCCACAACCCTAACCCCCTAACCCTAACGGATCTAACCCTAACCCTCTGACCCTAACCCCCCCCACCCCCCTAACCCCCCAACCCTAACGGATCTAACCCTAATCCTCTAACCCTAACCCCCCAACCCGTAACCCCCCAAAGTACCCAACCCCAACCCCCAAACCCCCTAACCCTAACGGATCTAACCCTAACCCCCCAACCCCCTAACCCCCCGACCCTAACCCCCGACCCCCCAACCCTAACGGATGTAACCCTATCCCTCTAACCCTAACCCAACCCCCTAACCACCCAACCCTAACCCCCGACCCCCCAACCCTAACGGATGTAACCCTAACCCTAACCCTCTAACCCTAACCCCCCAACCCTAACCCTCTAACCCTAACCCCCCAACCCTAACGGATCTAACCCTAACCCTCTAACCCTAACCCCCCAACCCCAAACCCCCAACCCTAACCCCCTAACCCTAACGAATCTAACCCCAACCCCTCAAGTACCCAACCCCAACCCCCAAACCCCCTAATCCCCCAACCCCCAACCCTAAACCCCCAACCCTAACCCTCTAACCCTAACCCCCCAACCCGAACTCCCTTACCCCCGACCCCAACCCCCTAACCCTAACCCCCTTACCCCCCAACCCCCACCCGGCATGCTCTGGGCACCAAACATGGCCTCCCGGAAGCCTGGTGCCAGAAAACTATGCCTACCAGCATTCCCCAGGCAGCTGGCTTGACCAATCACAGGCCGAGTATTCGAGAAATACATTTACCAGCACTCACTGGAACCCAAGCACTTACTGCCCTTTCAAAATAGCCTCAAGCCCTAACACTAAAAAACTGTGAAACCCCTACAGGCCTAATCCCAACTGTTTACCACACTAAACCCCCGAAGTCCTATGCCTAAAAGCCCTAACCCAAACACTTAGGACGCTCAAAACCCAAACCCAAAGCAATAGGATTCTCAAAGCCCTAAACAACAAAATTAGGACGCTTAAAGACGTAACCCCAAAATTAAGATGCTCAAAACACAAAGCCAACCCAAAACACTAGGATGCTCAAAACCCTCACTCAAAACATCAGGACGCTCAAAACTCTAACCCAAAAATTCAGATGCTTAACACCCAAAGCCCTAACACAAAACATTGGGACGCTCAACATCGTAACCCAAAAAATTAGGACGCTCGAAACTCTAACCCTGGAGAACCTAACCTGAAAAAAAAAAAAAAAAAAAAAAAAAAAGGATCTTAACACACTAACCCTAAATAACTGACCAAAAATAAAACCCTAGGACCCTAACCCTAAAAATCGTAGCAACACTCCATCCCAAAAAAAACTCTAAAACCCTAACACGCTAACCCTGAAACCCTTAAAACCCTGTTAAAACTCCAACCCAGTTATACACCAGTTACCTCCCTTAAAGGATATAGAGGAGCTCTCTCAGATACGGCAGTCCTACTTCTCATGAATGCAGCCGGAGGTCGGTCTCATTCTGGTGCTCATGGTGGTGGAAGCAGGGGCAATGGTGGTACTGCTGGAGATACCACAGCCACCTGTGGTGGTTTTACCGTGCTTGGCAGCTAAACCCCACAACCGCTCTCTCACTCCCTTTCCTTTAGATGAGGAAGGGGAGAAGTAAAGCAAAGAACAGCTCACGGGTTGAGATAAGGATAATTTAATTAAAGGGAAATAATTATAACAATTAAATAAAGACTACCATGAACTAAGCAATATAACTAAGGGGAAATAAAAAGGGAAAGGGGAAAAGGGAGGGGAAAAGGGAAAACAAAAAGAAGGGAGGAAAACAAACAAACAAAATAAATGAAAGCTATATGGAAGTGCAGAGGAAAGAAATTGCTCTCTACTTCCCACAAATGAGCGATGATTGACCACGTCCTTGAAGCAAGGCCTCAACGCACGCGGCTGGTGTTCGAGAGGAGGACCGACGTCTTCTCAACGAGAGCCCACCCCTCCCCTCTTCTTCCTGTTTCCACCTTTTATTGCTGAGTGTGACAGCACATGGTATGGATTATCCCTTTGATTGGTTTAGGTCAGCTGCCCTAGTGATGTTTCTCTCCTCGCTTTTTGCCCATCCCCTAGGAGGATTAGAGAAAGGCCCAATACTGTGCCACTGCTGCTCAGCAGTAGACACAACACTGGTGTGATAACGCTGCTGTTCCAGCTACAACTACAGAGTACAGCACTGTATGGGCTGCTGCCGGGAAAGTTAACATTCCAGCCAGACCCAGTACACCACCGGAGGTGGATTGTTAGGATATGGAGATGGTAGGTTATCCAACGGCTCCCGTTTATTATCTTTTTATTTTTCCTGTTCTTCTTCTTCAAAATTTCTTACCTGCTTTTAGTGTAAATATTAAGGCTGTAAAAGGACGTGAAGTCCTCCTGATCCATAATCCTGCATAATCACTTTCTTCCCGGCAAAAAGGTTCCTTCGAATTAACATGTGTATTTAAGGCCTGACAAATACAGTCTTCAAAGGATCCTAAAACGGGCCGAAAGACATGCGGTCTTAAAGGCTCCTTTGGCCATTCTATCACACAATACTGGACCATTTTTTATTTACTTTTTACGTTTCTGGGGCCTCTCTCGTTCCAGTTTCTAACCGTTATTCCTAATGGACTTTCTGGTGGTATGTCTGATAATTTGCTCTCTTTCTTCTGGTCCCTGGTCTTCGGTTTTGTCTCACCCATCTAGGAATGTTACTCTGGCAATTCCCACAGCCCTTGGTTACCTTAATAAGAGTGTCTTAAAGAGGATTTAAGATCTATCACCCACCCACAAATCCTATAGGAATCCCTTCGGTCCTTCACCGGCCAAGTCCCTCGCGGGACATTGGAACCGTGGTAAAGAAGACCTCCACAATCGCTTCGGAACTAAATTCCGTCTCAGTCACACTCTTACACACACAGGCAACCAAAACCCATCCAACAGAACAGTATACACTTTAAACACTTACGACTTTGTTGTCTTTATTGAGATCTTCACACGCAGAATTACGGGCAAAATATAGTGCTGCAACCAGCAAGGGAGCTGAAAAAAAATCAAAACCTTAGCTTACCTTTATTCAGGTTCAAGATGCCATTAGTCCCGACCAGACTTGAACAGCAGCCACCAAATGCTGGGGCGCCTCTCCTAGATCAAATAAGAACTCAGGAACCAAAGCCCTCCCGGACAAGCCCCCTGGTATCATATACGACTGGGTCCCAAATAGGATTGCAATTAAATTTTACAACTTATTATATGAATAGAGGTAAACGAGCAGTTGCTCGCAAACAGATATACTGTGCCAGATGCCCTTCAGCAAGTGCCCAGAGGCAAACCGGATGTCTTCACCAACACAGTCCCATCAATGTATTAGTACACCCATGCACTGCCACGTTAGCTGTCATCACTAACTGCCAGGCAGCACAGCTCCAGACCAAACACGTACACACAAACAGGCACGCCACAAACACTACAAACAAAACACACAACACTAGGCGCAAGAAAAAGTGACCCCCAGAGGAAAGCCCTACAGCAACGGCAAGTCAGAACAGGTGCTCTGCACCAGACCCTAGGAGAGACTCAAATGTCACCACACGTGACTGGAAGCAACAGCCAGAACTGGGATGATGGAGGCCTAAAAGGCCTGCCTTCAAGACAAGAGACCAGAAGGATGGGGAGTGAAAACCCCATAAGACGACGCTTAGGAATTCAATTCCCACGCAAGAGCTCCTGATATGGCCCAGATGACTTCTGCAAGATTGAGGATAGAAACAGACGCGATCTCAAACCGAGTATGACGCACAAGACCTGAAACAGATCCCCACTTCAAGCAGCGACTGCAAGACAAGAAGTGCTCAGATCAGAGTCATGACGACAAAACAAGCATTGAGGCCCTTCAGCACCGCTACCAAGTCGCCTGTCTGGTCAGTCCAGTCTAAAAAGCCAGGAAGATATCAAGACCCGAGAAGCACAGAACAGACGTTGCAGAAGCAACACTACAAGACAGACTAACTGAAGGAAACTGTCCGGCCTGGCACACGCACTCACGCTACAAAATAATCCCGCTCCTTCTATTAGCCTGGTGACCCAGCCACAAGCAGCCTGAACGTGACCCAGCCTGAACCACCCTCACAGTGGCACCAAGTCTATTCAGCCAGCTGGTTCCATGCTGCTCTGCCTCCCAGCTCCCATTAGCCACCCCAGATATGCAAATACCAGGTGCCCCCCAACTTAGCTCTCAGGTTGCTGGATGGTAAAGTCCCACCGCCTCAAGAAATGCACAGGCACTGATTGTCATCTTAGTCAACTGCCAGGCTCATCATCAGCTGCAAAAACAGAGAAACAGCATTCACTAGGACGCTAGCCCCATTGCTCACCTTCTCCACAATGCTGACTACTGCTGATGCAACAGACAATTGTGCTCACGTGTTCCTCTCCGAGTCCAAGCTCCAACAGTGCAGCCAGTATCATCCACACCACCTGGGAAAACAAAGGGATTAAATGATCACTGCGTTCACAACAACTCAGCCAAATGTGTTTTGTTTGTTTGTTTTTTGTGTGTGTTTCCTGTATTTTTTTTAAATCAGTTTTACCTAAACAACATGCAGAGAGCAGACAAGAGACCTGGAGTGTTTCTAGAAGCAACAATCCCTATGCTTTTGCTGCAGCTTTTAATATTGAAAGGACAGCACAACCATTCAAGTAACTGGAACTTTTTCAAATGGAATTATGTCAAACAGGTTCATCATCACTTGCAAAAACAGAGAACCAGCATTCACTAGCACGCCAGCCCTGATAACCACCTCTTGGACAACGCTCACTACTACTGATGCAACATACAGTTGTGCAATACCTCTGTGTTCCCAGCTCCTTTACCTCACCTGCTCAGTAGCTCCACATGAGAAATGGGCCCGGGCGGCGCCGCGCCGAAATGGGCCCGGGCGGCGCCGCGCCGAAATGGGCCCGGGCGGCGCCGCGCCGAAATGGGCCCGGGCGGCGCCGCGCCGAAATGGGCCCGGGCGGCGCCGCGCCGAAATGGGCCCGGGCGGCGCCGCGCCGAAATGGGCCCGGGCGGCGCCGCGCCGAAATGGGCCCGGGCGGCGCCGCGCCGAAATGGGCCCGGGCGGCGCCGCGCCGAAATGGGCCCGGGCGGCGCCGCGCCGAAATGGGCCCGGGCGGCGCCGCGCCGAAATGGGCCCGGGCGGCGCCGCGCCGAAATGGGCCCGGGCGGCGCCGCGCCGAAATGGGCCCGGGCGGCGCCGCGCCGAAATGGGCCCGGGCGGCGCCGCGCCGAAATGGGCCCGGGCGGCGCCGCGCCGAAATGGGCCCGGGCGGCGCCGCGCCGAAATGGGCCCGGGCGGCGCCGCGCCGAAATGGGCCCGGGCGGCGCCGCGCCGAAATGGGCCCGGGCGGCGCCGCGCCGAAATGGGCCCGGGCGGCGCCGCGCCGAAATGGGCCCGGGCGGCGCCGCGCCGAAATGGGCCCGGGCGGCGCCGCGCCGAAATGGGCCCGGGCGGCGCCGCGCCGAAATGGGCCCGGGCGGCGCCGCGCCGAAATGGGCCCGGGCGGCGCCGCGCCGAAATGGGCCCGGGCGGCGCCGCGCCGAAATGGGCCCGGGCGGCGCCGCGCCGAAATGGGCCCGGGCGGCGCCGCGCCGAAATGGGCCCGGGCGGCGCCGCGCCGAAATGGGCCCGGGCGGCGCCGCGCCGAAATGGGCCCGGGCGGCGCCGCGCCGAAATGGGCCCGGGCGGCGCCGCGCCGAAATGGGCCCGGGCGGCGCCGCGCCGAAATGGGCCCGGGCGGCGCCGCGCCGAAATGGGCCCGGGCGGCGCCGCGCCGAAATGGGCCCGGGCGGCGCCGCGCCGAAATGGGCCCGGGCGGCGCCGCGCCGAAATGGGCCCGGGCGGCGCCGCGCCGAAATGGGCCCGGGCGGCGCCGCGCCGAAATGGGCCCGGGCGGCGCCGCGCCGAAATGGGCCCGGGCGGCGCCGCGCCGAAATGGGCCCGGGCGGCGCCGCGCCGAAATGGGCCCGGGCGGCGCCGCGCCGAAATGGGCCCGGGCGGCGCCGCGCCGAAATGGGCCCGGGCGGCGCCGCGCCGAAATGGGCCCGGGCGGCGCCGCGCCGAAATGGGCCCGGGCGGCGCCGCGCCGAAATGGGCCCGGGCGGCGCCGCGCCGAAATGGGCCCGGGCGGCGCCGCGCCGAAATGGGCCCGGGCGGCGCCGCGCCGAAATGGGCCCGGGCGGCGCCGCGCCGAAATGGGCCCGGGCGGCGCCGCGCCGAAATGGGCCCGGGCGGCGCCGCGCCGAAATGGGCCCGGGCGGCGCCGCGCCGAAATGGGCCCGGGCGGCGCCGCGCCGAAATGGGCCCGGGCGGCGCCGCGCCGAAATGGGCCCGGGCGGCGCCGCGCCGAAATGGGCCCGGGCGGCGCCGCGCCGAAATGGGCCCGGGCGGCGCCGCGCCGAAATGGGCCCGGGCGGCGCCGCGCCGAAATGGGCCCGGGCGGCGCCGCGCCGAAATGGGCCCGGGCGGCGCCGCGCCGAAATGGGCCCGGGCGGCGCCGCGCCGAAATGGGCCCGGGCGGCGCCGCGCCGAAATGGGCCCGGGCGGCGCCGCGCCGAAATGGGCCCGGGCGGCGCCGCGCCGAAATGGGCCCGGGCGGCGCCGCGCCGAAATGGGCCCGGGCGGCGCCGCGCCGAAATGGGCCCGGGCGGCGCCGCGCCGAAATGGGCCCGGGCGGCGCCGCGCCGAAATGGGCCCGGGCGGCGCCGCGCCGAAATGGGCCCGGGCGGCGCCGCGCCGAAATGGGCCCGGGCGGCGCCGCGCCGAAATGGGCCCGGGCGGACTTATTCTGCAGAGAAGAAGAAGGTGAGCCTGCTCACTCTCTAGGCACTACTGCACTCATGCGGTCAAGAGACATTACCCCACTGTTTCCCAAAAACAACTACCTGGAAACCCCTCATAAACGTTCTTCTAATATGTAAATTCAAGGACATCAAGACTAGAAGGCTGCAAGGTCTAAAGACTCAACTGACAGAAATCACACAGACAAAAGCTCCACAAATATAACAAGCTGTCCCTAAACTTGAAACAGACTACCCCTTTCATGCCCACTGCTGCCATTTTCAAACACATGCTCACACCAGGAGCCTCCATCATACATTTCTCCTAAACCCTGCTCCATCACTTTGACAGCAAGGTTATGACTTTGATAAGATTTGACATAGATGCAAAGGCTCACAGAAAGCCCCGTAATTCTGCAAAAATCAGAAGGGACCCAGAACCAAAAAACACACAAAGTAACATCACCATACTATCCGTAAAACTGCTATAACAACTACTCACCTGAAGAAGAGTTGTGTGCAATACAGGCACCTACTACTAGATTGCTTTACAGTGACAGATCCTACCAGTTTTCACCTCAAAAAGATAGGAGTACCGAGTACCAGTTTCTACATCAAAACGCATCAGTCCATAGACTCTGACCCACCTAAAGAACCCTCCAAACAACTGAAGGAAAAACAAAGCACTTACCCAAAAGTGCAGCCCAGGCAGAAGGATCTCTCTCATGGCATACCTTCAACTCAGTTACCATTAGGTCCCACCTGGAACCTGAAGCCAATCACCTGGGAAAGTGCAGGGGGAAAGCATAAAAAAAGCAGAAAGAGGAGCAGCAGCAGCTGTGGTTTTATTAACTTCCTTATATGGCTTAGCTCCACAGCATGCAGAGTGCAGACAGGAGAAACAGAGAAACAGCATTCACTAGGACGCCAGCCCCATTGCTCACCTCCTCCAGAATGCTGACTACTACTGATGCAATATACGATTGTGCTCACGTGTTCCTCCCTGAGTCCAAGCTCCAACAGCGCAGACAGTACCATCCACTCCACCTGGGAAAACAAAGGGATTAAATGATCGTTGCGTTCACAACAAGTCAGCCAATGGTGTTTTTTGTTGTTGTTGTTTTTTGTGTGTGTATCCTGTATTTTTTTTTTTAAATCTGCCTTAGCTCAACAGCATGCAGAGTGCAAACAAGAGAGCTGGGGTATTTCTAGAAGAAACAATCCCCATGCTTTTGCTGCAGCTTTGAATATTAAAAGGACAATACGACCCAGCAAGTAACTGGAACTTTCTTAACTGGAATTAGCTCAAACTTTTATTTACATTGAAAGAAAAATCCAGGAGGAGAACAGATTATACACCAACAAAATTAATTCCATTCCATCCCCAGAAAAAAATCACATACTCTCATCCCCTCCCGTACCTCAGCCGCTGGCCTGCCCCACATGGCAGATGCTTCCATCTCTTCTCTTTACCCACTTATAGCACCTCTAAAAGGCAAACTGGAATTTTACTCTATTGGATGTAAGAAAATAACTGCACTGAGAACCGCACCCCAAAAATAACAGCTACCTCTGCTCATCACGCACCAGTCACTCCAGAGGCACCTCAGGTCATTACGTCCTGGACTGCACACTGCCTTTCAGCCTGAACAAAGGGAAACACAGTCACAAGATAATCATTCAGCTGCCAGCATTAGCACCCATCCCTCAACAACACAAAGGGACCCCATTTACAATATTATCATTTGAAAACATAAGCCCCCATACCTCAGCACCTCAGAAGGAGATCAAGTCAGTCACCGAGCTGCCTACGGAGTGCTGAACAGTTCAAGAAGGAGCTCTTTCTTGTGACAGGTTCCTCCAAAGGTTTACGCTCTACTGGGGACAGGATAGAAATAAAAATAAAAAATTCAAAACCCCATATCTGTAAGCTTTCAAGATTCGACAGACCTCCTCAAGCACACCGTTCAAGTGCTATGCAAGCACAGCTGCTCGCAAGCAGCTCAACTCTCCCACCCCCAACATCTGCCACACACCACAGAGATGACTGTGCCAGCTGCCCTTCAGTACGTGCCCAGAGGCAGACCGGATGTCTTTGCCAAAACAGTCCAGACAATGTATTAGCTCACCCATGACCTGCCACGTTAGCTGTCATCACTAACTGCCAGGCAGGGCAGCTCCAGACCAAACACATACATACACAGGCACGCCACAAACACTACAAACAAAACACACAACACTAGGCGCAAGAAAAAGTGACCCCCAGAGGAAAGCCCTACAGCAACAGCAAGTCAGAACAGGTGCTCTGCACCAGACCCAAGGAGAGACTCAAATGTCACGACACGCGACTGGAAGAACTGCCAGAACTGGGATGATGGAGGCCTAAAAAGCCTGCCTTCAAGACAAGAGACCAGAATGATGGGGACTGAGAAACCCCCTAAGAAGACATTTAGGAATTCGATTCCCAAGCAAGAGCTCCTGATGCGGCCCAGATGATTTCTGCAAGAGTGAGGATGGAAACAGACGCGATCTCAAACCGAATATGATGCACTTAGCTCTCAGGTTGCTGGATGGTAAAGTCCCTCCGCCTCAAGACATACACAGGCACCGATGGTCATCTTAGTCAACTGCCAGGCTCATCATCAGCTGCAAAAACAGAGTACCAGCTTTCACTAACACGCCAGCCATGATGCCCACCTGCTCCACAATGCTGAATAGTACTGATGCAACATACAATTGTGCTCACCTCTTCCTCTCCAAATCCAAGCTCTAACAGTGCAGCCAGTATCATCCACTCCACCTGGGACAACAAAGGGATTAAATGATCGTTGCATTCACAACAAATAACCCAATGGTGGTTTTTTGTTGTTGTTGTTTGTGTGTGTTTTTTTGTTGTTGTTGTTTGTTTTTTTTGAAATCTGCTTTAGCTCAACAGCAAGCAGACTGCAAACAAGAGAACTGGGCTGTTTCTAGAAGGAACAATCCCCATGCTTTTGCTGCAGCTTTGAATATTAAAAGGACAATACGGCCCAGCAAGTAACTGGAAATTGCTTAACTTGAAATAGCTCAAACATTTTTTTTTTATGTAGAAAGAAAAATCTAGGTGCAGAACAGATTATACGCCAAAACAATCAAACACCAAACAATCTTCCCTTCTCTTTGGATAAGGGATGACCAGGCTGACAACACTCACCTTCCCTCAGAGCTTCATGACATGAGGATTTCCCTTCCCTGTCCACGACTGCACAAAGCACCTGCAGAGACAAGAGAAACGCACACTCTGAAGCACCTCACAGCCACAGCGTACCTGCTGCAAGACCTCTCTCTTCCCAGCTTCAGTACTTCAGCTGCTCACCACCTCTGAGATTCTTTGCTCACAGCGCCACAGCAAACTCCTCCCGGGCTACACAACACACACTACACAAGCTACATAGCCCAACACACACAAGCTGGAACATTCCCGCCCAACAATCAGTTGCATCGCACAGGAAGGATGCTGCACACTCCGAGAAACCAAACCTACCAGTACTGAGCAGCTCCACGCATCCTCCTGCCAACCACACTCAGCACACACACTGTTTGCCCCTCAAAAAAAAAAAAAAAAAAAACTTTGAACATACACACAAAAAAGAAAAAAAAAACAACCGAGCTCCACAAATGCCAAAAAGACATGCACACACAGCAGCCCAGGCAGGGGTAGTTACAGACTTACCCTTTGCAGATGAAAGAGGTGACTCTGATACAACCCTGCTCAGTCTCTTGGTAATGCTGCATCTACACTGCCAAGCCACATGTAGCACGCAGTCAAGCTGGTTTTAGTCCTCTGGTGAGTTACAGAAGTGGGTTTATACATCTAGAGACTAAAATATAGCTCAAAAACAGAAGAGTATCCTACCATCCCAAAAAAAATAGTGAGCCAGCAGCCCCTACTAAACATCCCTCTACTAAGTGAATTCCAAGCACTTAAAATCCAGAAATCCATAGGCTCCAGTCTGCCTAGAGAACCCTGCAAGTGACTGAAGGAAAAGCAAAACACTTACCCCAAAGGGCAGCCCAGGCAGAATGAGCTCTCTGATGCCATGCCTGGGGCTCATATAGCATTTAGCCCCGCCCAGCACCCAAACCCAATCACCTGGGAAAGGGGAGGGGCAAAGCACAAGAAAGTAGGAAGAGAGCAAAAGAAGCAGCTGTGTTTTTTTTTCCTTTTTTTTTTAAAATCTGTTTTATCTCAAAAAAATTCAGAGAGCGGATAAGAGACCTGTGGTGTTTCTAGAAGCAAAAATCCCCTTTTGCTTTTGCTGCAGCTTTTAATGTTGAACTGATAATGTCACCAAGCAAGTAACTGAAACGTCTTCAACTGGAATTAGTTTAAACACGCTCACTGTCGTCTGCAAACACTGAGAACCAGCATTCACAAGCCCTAACCCTAACCCCTAACCCCAACCCTCACCCTAAACTCTAACCCTAGCCCCAGCCCTAGTTCCTGAGAACTTAATTTCCCGGTATGCTCCGGGCACGCAACATGGCCTCCCGGACGTTCGGAGTCCCAAAACTACATTTCCCGGTATGCTCCGGGCACCCAACATGGTCTCCCGGAAGTTCGGAGTCCCAGAACTACATTTCCCAGGATGCTCCGGGCACCCAACATGGCCTCCCGGAAGTTCGGAGTCCCAGAACTACATTTCCCGGTATGCTCCGGGCACCCAACATGGCCTCCCGGAAGTTCGGAGTCCGAGAACTACATTTCCCGGTATGCTCCGGGCACCCAACATGGCCTCCCGGAAGTTCGGAGTCCCAGAACTACATTTCCCGGTATGCTCCGGGCACCCAACATGGCCTCCCGGAAGTTCGGAGTCCCAGAACTACATTTCCCGGTATGCTCCGGGCACCCAACATGGCCTCCCGGAAGTTCGGAGTCCCAGAACTACATTTCCCGGTATGCTCCGGGCACCCAACATGGCCTCCCGGAAGTTCGGAGTCCCAGAACTACATTTCCCGGTATGCTCCGGGCACCCAATATGGCCTCCCGGAAGTTCGGAGTCCCAGAACTACATTTCCCGGTATGCTCCGGGCACCCAATATGGCCTCCCGGAAGTTCGGAGTCTCAGAACTACATTTCCCGGTATGCTCCGGGCACCCAACATGGCCTCCCGGAAGTTCGGAGTCCCAGAACTACATTTCCCGGTATGCTCCGGGCACCCAACATGGCCTCCCGGAAGTTCGGAGTCCCAGAACTACATTTCCCGGAATGCTCCGGGCACCCAACATGGCCTCCCGGAAGTTCGGAGTCCGAGAACTACATTTCCCGGTATGCTCTGGGCAGTCAACATGGCCTACCGAAAGCCTGGAGCCGGAAAACTATATCTACCAGAATTCCCTGGGCAGCCAGAATGGCCAATCAGAGGCTGAGTTTTCGAGAACTACATTTAACAGCACTCACTGTAGCCCTAGCCCTTACCGCCCTTACACAAAAAAGCCTCAATCCCTAACCCTAAAAATCCTCGAAACCTCGACAGACCTAACCCTAACTATTTACCACAGTAAACCCCTGAAGACCCATGCCTACAACCCCTAACCCAATAAATTAGGACGCTCAATTCCCAAACCCACAAAATTAAGATGCTCAAATCCCAAACCCAAAGAAATAGGACGCTCAAATCCCAAACCCCCTTCTGAAAAAGAAAAAGAAAATAAGAAAAAAATCAAACAAAACAAAAACAACAAAAGGGGTAGACCTGGTGGCATCTGCCCTGTAACCCTGCAAAAATTACGAGGGACCTAGAACAACAAAGCAAACACACAAAATAACATTGACAACCTATCCATAAATGTGCTATAACAATTAATCACCTCCAAAGAGCTTCATGCAATAAATGCACATACTACAAGATTGGTTCTCTCTAAAAGATCGCACATGACTCTGACCCACCAAAAGAAACCTGCATGTAGCTAACAGAAGAATAAACAAAGCGCTGGGCGGGGCTCTATAACATTTGGCCCCGCCCAGCACCCAAACCCAATCACCTGGGAAAGAGGAGGGGGCAAACCACAAGAAAGAGAGCAGCAGCAGCTGTGTTCTTTTATTTATTTATTTATTTATTTTCCCCCTATCCCTAGTTTACAGCATGTGGAGTGCAGACAAAAGTACTGCAGTGTTCTATAGAAGCAAAATTTACCGTATTTTCACCTCAGCTTTGAACACAGAAAGGACAATACAACCAAGAAAGTAAATGAAATATTTTCAACGGGAATTAGCTAAACCTTTCATTTACATATGAAGAAAAATCAAGGACCGTAGGAAATTACACATCAAAAAAAAAGAGACGTAATAAGCAACGCGCATGCGTGCCCCCCGGCCGCCTGCAGTATCGCTTTCCCACCAGCATGTGGCGTAAGAGGGCGTCCGCGGGCGCCACCGCGCATGCGCGGCCCCCGGCCGCCTGCAGTACCCCTTTCCCACCAGGAGGTGACAGCAGAGGGCACCCGTGGGCGCCACCACGCATGCGCGGCCCCCGGCCACCTGCAGTACTCTTTCTCCGCCAGCAGGTGGCGGCAGAGGGCGCAGGCGGGCATCACCGCGCATGCGCGCTTCCCGGCCGTCTGCAGTACCCCTTCCCACCAGGAGGTGGCGGCAGAGGTCGCATGAACGGAAAGCACAAAAAAGCAAAAAGAGGAGGAGCAGCAGCTGGGGTTTATTTATTTATTTATAAGGCTTAGCTCAACAGTATGCAGAGTGCAGACAGGAGAACTGGGGTGTTTCTAGAAACAAAAATCTCCATGCTTTTGCTGCAGCTTTGAATAGTGAAAGGACAATACAACCAAGTAAGCAACTGATTTCTTTTTCCATCTGGAATTACCTCGATCTTTACTTACCGCCCTTACACATAAAAGCCTCAAGCCCTAACCCTAAAAATCCTCGAAACCCCTACAGGCCTAACCCAAACTATCTACCACACTAAATCCCTGAAGTCCTATGCCTCAAAGCCCTAACCCAAACACTTAAGACGCTCAAATCCCAAACCCACAAAATTAAGACGCTCAAATCCCAAACCCCCAAAAAATAGGACGCACAAATCCCAAACCCAACCCAAAATATTAAGATGCTCAAAACCCTAACCCAGGAGAACCTAACCTGAAACAAAAATTAAGATCTTAAAACCCTAACAGTAAATAACTGACCAAAAATAAAACCCTAAGAACCTAACCCTAAAAAACCTATCAACACTACAACCCAAAAAACTCTAAAACCCTAACACGCTAACCCTGAAACCCTTAAAACCCTAACCCTCAAATCCCTAAAATCCTAACCGTTAAAACTCCAACCCTAAAACTAAAAACCTTAAAATCCTAAACATAAACCCTGAGAACGCTTACCCTGAAACCCAACCCTAGTGCCCTATCCCTGAAACCTTAAAACTGTGAATCAATCTTTGGGAAATAACATAGGCTCAGGAGAGGATCTCAGTACAGTAGCATTTTTATTTGAGATTACAATGGCGGGTGTCCCGCAAGCAGGAGGGCGCCTACTAATTCCATACACAGTTTATATACTTTTTTTGTTTTCCTCCCAAGGACCAGGACCCTCCCGTTTCCCCATTAACTGTGCAATCCAGGTTCATACTCTATCTGGTGCTTCACAGAAAATACACAGCTGCTGGCCTGTTACAAGTCACGTTTCTTTTGAGGCTTTTACTCTTTGAGGTGGTAATGTTTCTTACACCGTGATTTCCACCTAATGGCGGTAAGGATTCTGGTTGTCTGCATTTTATAAGGTTGTCTGTTGTAATAAATGACTAAGTCCCAGATAGGATTACAATCAAAGTTTACAATTTATTAAATGAATAGAGGTAAGCAAACAGCACTGGGTGCGCTGGGAGTCTCTGCTCGACCAAGATGCACACAAATTACATCAGGCAGCTGTTTTTTATGCTCCTAGGCTAATACATATCCGTTACTACTTCTAGAAAAGGAGGGTTATTATAATTAGTTCCTGGAATCCGAACCCACCCACTGGTGCATGCGTTATCAGTCTCTGGTGGTCCCTCTGGGGGTCTCTCGTACTAAAGGCTCATAGTCTTCCTCCCAGGCTTTTCCCTTGTTCTTCTCCTTTGTCCATCTTGGCTGGATGTCAGAGACTTGCATAGTGCCCCATGCAATAGTCATAACAGTTAGCAGTTATTCTGAAACTCCTTTGTTCTCTTATCCCCTATTGACACGAATTACTGGACCATTCCTTTGCAAGATACAAAAACTATATACACTAACTGCTCTGTTTTTCTTAGACTTGTGTTTATACAAGGGTATGTAAGATAGAAGGTCACATTACATCATATCATGCAGCCCTAGCATTGTTCCATATTGACACAAATCAGATGAACACATTTCATAATCCCCCATCTCCTTTTTCATGGTATTGATTTGTGTTTTCCTTTCCAATCGAGTCAATGCTTGCCGAATTGTTATCAATTTTGGATCTTTGTTTGTTTTTATTATCATCAGAGAATGGGTTTTCTCTTTCCCTGGTTCTGGGTCAACAGGTACCGCAGATATTTGCATTCCTTGTATAACCGAGTGTATTAGTCCAGTAATACAAGGTATTAAATATGGAATTATTAACAATCCTCCACATATCCCCAATAAAACCATCCTTTTTTTAGCAAACCAATCACCGCCCATAAAGCCACCCCCCATAATCCTCCTAGTTTGATTCCATTACAAGTTTGAATTGGGACATATGCAAAGTTCTTCATTTCTTTTACAAGTTCACTTACAGCTTTTCCTTCTGTTGTGGTTTAACCCGGCCAGCAGCTAAACACCACACAGCCGTTTGCTCACCCTCCTCCCTCCCTCTATGGGATGGGGGAGAGAAACAGGAAAGTGAAGCCTGTGAGTTGAGATAAAGACAGGTAAATAATAATAACAGTAATAATAAAGACAATAATTATGATAATAGTACTACTACTACTGTGTATGAAAACAAGTGATGCACAATGCAATTGCTCACCACCCGCTGACCGATGCCCAGCCTAACCCCAAGCAGTCCGGCCCTCCTCCCCCTTTGGCCAGTTTGCTGCACTCCCAGCCTGCCCGCTGGCAGGACAGAGTGAGAAGCTGAAACACCCTTGGCTTGGTGTAAGCACTGCTCTGCAACAATTAAAACATCAGCATGTTATCAGCACTCTTCTTATCCTAAGCCAGAACATAGCATTCTACCAGCTACTAGGAAGAAACACCATCATCAATTTCTAAACAGCAATTACTAAGCTTAAATTTTCCACAGACAACTCCTTCTTGTGCTAGTAAATAATCCAAGGCTAAGCGATTTTGATACAAAGCAGTTCTCATCTTGGTATTTTGCTTTGCAATTAATCCAAGTGCATCTCTGGTTTTATTTACAATTGCTTCTATTACAGCTTGTAACCTAATTATTCTATTAAGCATATATGTTGGGGTCCTATAGCCCCAGGATCCATCTTCTGCCCACGTAGCTGGATCATAATAGGCAAACACCTTCAATCAAGGGGTTGGGCCTGCTTTCAGGGTCAATTCAGGCTTGTGTTACCGTTCAGCCTGTCGGGATGATCCAGCTCCTGGAAAACGAATCACAGTTTTATATGGGTTTAAAAAAATAGGTTCTTATGTTATTTTCTCGGGACAACCTGACCTTAGTGCAGAAGTCCAATCGAGGCCCTCTCACTCGACAGTCAATACCCATAGGGGTTGCCTCCCTCAGTAGACCATACACACCGCAGTGGAGGGTCCTGCCCCAGGTCTTGCCTTCTCCCTTTCCTCCCTTCGGGCTTGTCCCCTTTATCTGGTGCCCTTAATTCATGCAGAGCCTCGTTGCCAGAATACTAGCCCTCTTTAGCCTTAGTTTCAGTTCCCTAGGGGTGGACTCAACCCTCCAAGCTTCGGTAGTTATTGGTCCCTTTACTCTGGATGCATGGGTCCAAACCCTTTCTGCTGTTCTCGCAGCTGTTTCAGGAGTAGGTAAAACAAGGTACGGTCCCTCCCATCGGGAGTTCAATGATTCTTCCCTCCAGGTTTTTATTAAGACCTTCTCTCCTGGTCGTATCTTATGAATAGTAAATCCTAAAGGTGGTGTTTGAGCCATCATTCCAATTTTTCTTAGCTCTTGTAATCTCCTTCCAATAGTAATTACGTATTTCTGGATGATACAATCCTCAACTACATTGTTCCCTAGAGGCATCCCTTGAGAGTAAGGCATACCATATAACATTTCATATGGCGATAATCCAGTCCCACTGTGTGGTTTAGTTCTTATGTTTAAAAGTGCCAATGGTAAGCATTTCGTCCAGTGCATTTTTGTCTCTATCATTAACTTAGCCAATTGTTGTTTTATCATTTGATTCATTCTTTCTACTTTTCCTGAGCTTTGTGGGTGCCACAGAGTACGGTATTCCCACTGAATACCTAATGATTGACATAGTAATTTTATTATTTTAGAAGTAAAGTGTATGCCCTGATCAGAATCAATGTACTGGATATGCAATGTACTGGATAGCATACTACGTATGACCAAGCAAGTAACTGAAGCTTTTTCAGCTGGAATTAGCTCAAACTTTTTTTTTTTTTTTTTTTTTTTTTTTTTTGGGGGGGGGGGTCCCCTCAATTTTGGGGTATCACCTCTACATTTCAGGGTTCTTCCACACAATTTGGGGGTTCCTTCCCCTAATTTGAGGCCTCGTCCCCCCAGTTTTGGGGTTACCCTCCAATTTTGGGGGTTCCCCCCAATTTTGGGGGTTCCCCCACAATTTTTGGGTCCCCCACCATCATTTTTTTTGCCTTTCCCCTTAATATTAAGGTTTGTCCTTCCCCCCTAATATTAGGCCTAACCCTAACCCCTATTAACCCAAACCCCTAACCCTAAACCTAACTGTTCCCAAGGTTTCAAGCAGTGTGAAGATTCAAAAAAACAACCAACCAACCTCTCTCCATCACAAAGTTTCTGTTTTGCTATTGTAGCATACAATTACACAGTAGTGTCCACCACATCAGCACTGCCCTACTTTGGAGCCAGAATATCCTTGTGTTTCTGTCATAAGGCTTCTGTAGTCCATTTCATTGTGCTAACACCATGCCACTGTTTGCAATTAGAGCAGCTTTTGAATGTGTTTTTATCTTTGATGACTCTCATGCCAGCAAATATTGTGCAGTAAACATGCTTTCTCAATGTCTCGTTATCTCCTGAGCAAAACTGTACTGTCAGCATCTATTCTTTATGTTTTTTCTTACTGATAGCCATTTTCAGTTTCTTTAGTAAAATTAAAACATAACACCCCATGTCACAGACTCCATGGTCCCGAACTTTGGAGCATAAGTGGCTGTAAAAAAATGCATTTCCTTTCACTTAAAAAAAAAAAAAAAAAAAAGTGACTATTAAAATAACATGTAGGTGTTCGTTTGACTACCTCCTGCACTCCCTTCATCATTTCCTGAATGAGAGATGACCTCTGAAAAGGAGCATTTTCTTCAGTTTGTTCTGCTTCAGTAATTTACAACAAACCTTTGAACAGTGAGAATCTTTATCATTTCTGGACACGTGTTTCTATAAAAGGCTTTTCCCTGACGGGCACAAAGGCTATCACAATCAGCCGTCCTGAACCATCTGGACAAAATATGAAATTTGTTGGTGTAGGTGTTTCTTTCTTCATTCTCTTCTCCCTCAGTGCCCTTTGGAATACAGGTGAGTGCCTTCAAATTTTTTTCTGCTTTAAACTACAAACTTTTTTGACTTCCGAACTTCAGATATATACTCAGTTATAAATTACTGATACCATTTGTACAAACTAAAGCAAGGGCACACAAGCTCGCACTTATCAGTACCATGTAATTTTCAACCCCTTCTTCTGTTACTTCCAGTAGGATAGTGGATCATTTTTGTAAGTAAACAGACTATCTGGAGAACACTAACTATTTTTAAAGATATATGTGAAATTTCTAGTTCCCTTTGTTGAACAAACATTTCTACTTCTGTGACAGGTAGGTGTTCTAGTAGAGAAAGAAGAAAGACCTTTATTTCTGACTACTATTCCTGTTCTCTGACCTATACTCACATATTATGCTAGCATGAAGGAGGCAGGCTGGCAGAGATGGGGAGGAGGGGAAGTTGAGGGAAGGTTTTATTGCCTTTTAATTTTCTTGCTTTCTCCACTTTACTGAAAAACAGCCTTCCCTGACGTTCCCCTGCCTTCACCCCCTCAAACACAAACAAAAAATATTTGGCATTTTCTCCTCCTTTTGACAGAAACTGTCCTCTCTGAAACTGGAAGCAACGGCACTTCAGCTCCATCAGGTGTGACCTGTTTGTTGGTCCAGCCACTACCCAGGATAACTCCCCTTTTCCAAAGAGGCAGATACACATACTGCATTCACCACATTAACACAGCCAACCACACAGACTAACACAGTCCTAGATTACCTAGGTCATCTCAGTCTGTATTACTGATATAGTAATCCAAGCAGTCTGGATTTTGCAAGATTCCACTCTTGAAAGGTCCACAATGCTCCCAACTATCTGTGCAGTTTGTCTGCCTTGGTCAACTCCTGCTGGACAGTCTCTGAAATCCGTTTCTTACAATGTTACTGTAACTTCTGTCACCTTCTCATTGCTTTATTTCTTGTGTTCATCAGTTTTTCATGTCATGTCCAGTAGTTATTTGTGGTCTGTTCACATAGACCTCATTTGAGGGCATAGTCATCTGTCCGCCTACTTAGTCATTTTAACATCTACATTGTTAAGGTTAGACTTATTTAAAATGTACAAAAGGATGACATTTCAGAAGCTTTTCATAATTTCATGTTGGAACACACTTTGTCTCTAATGTTAGCTTTTCATTCATCCAAGAGCACTAGCCTTCTGTTCTCGTTGATCCCTGTGTAGGGTTGACAACAATAGGACCCCTTTCTGGTTTGCTCAGGAACTGTTTATAGAAATAACTATGATTAATGACAGTATCTGGGAGGCTGCTCTGGAGATTTATCTTTCTACTAGTTATAAAAATACCCGTGCGGTTGGTGCATTATGTATGGTCTGGGAGGTAAATAAGTGTATTTAAGTGTATTATAAGTGTATCTAATCAAAATGAAAGGTAATCACATAATGCACAGGCGATTACTGCCATCATCTAAATACATTCTAAAATAATGTTCATCTGACATAAACAGCCTGTTTCATTTACAGTAGTTCTTTAGATGTTTAGATGTTGTTTCAGAGAACATCTAGAGGAGCTCAATGACATTCCTATGTTTTTTGTTGTTGTTTGTTTGTTTGTTTGTTTGTTTTTCTTCCTTGTCTTGTTCTTTAATAAGGTGCTCAAGACTCTTGCTCACAACAATGTGGAGAACTTCTTGGTACCTGTTCTTGCCAGGTGACGTGCCAGTCCTTGGGGATTTGCTGTCCTGATTATAATGAATTTTGTCTTCAGATTTCTCCATACTCAGGATCTCTGATGGGAGGCAAAGACATTTTGATTGAAAATACAGCTTTTAATACCTCTATGATAACGTGCAGGTGGGCCATGATTTTATATTCCTCTACCAAAGGGAGGTTACCCTTTCTAATCTCACTTTTTTGACAATAGGTAATTACCACAAAACAAGACTTGTCTATGCAAGAGTGAAAAACTTACCTTCTAGAGTTGTCAAAATTATGAAACATGCAAAGGTTCTTTTACCGGTCACCCTCAAAGATACATGTTGTCTGTATTTCTACACAGGATCATTTCCTGTAGGTCAGATTATTGTGAGATACAATCATTACTCTGTTAGTCCTTCTCTGAACATATCACAACAGTGACTTTTTTAAAAAGACTTCCTTTCAGAGCTCTTTGATGCTAGTATTTTTTTAACATTCCATTTTGAGAAACAGAAATATTAATTTGTTAAACCCTAACAAGACTCAAGCAACAAGAACAGAATGTATACAGGGCATTTTATCTTTTTCCTGTAAGACAAACCCTTGATCCTAAGCATGTAAGTCTTAGGCACACTGAATTTTACCAGCCCTAATGTCCTGGCATTCTTCCCACAGAATGTTCTGAGTCAGATTTTAGTTCTTCCAATCTACATAGCAGCACTCAAAAAGGTTTTTAGTTCTTCGTCAGGAAAATCTTTAACTTGGGTATTTGGTCTGTAAAATACAACCCTGTAATCCTGTTAATATTATAACATCACCTTTGTCTTCCTGCTATCCCTATGTTGTTTGTTACTAATTTATCATGTCCCACCCATAATTAAATAGTAAATCTAAGGCTAGCAGTTTGCTCTGTATTTTTGCAGTGCACAGCATAATCCCCACTGCTGTAACAAGCACAAAGTACACATGAGCTTTTCCAGTTTATATTCACTGCTACAAGCAAAATAGCCACGGGACTTGGAATGATCAGCACATGACACAAGGTTGCATAACGAAACATAACTGAGACATTCAGAATTCTTCTCTGAACAGGGGCTCTGAGAAATGTTTTAAATATCAACAGGTTCAAGAAGATAATCAAAACCAATGGCTTTGTTGATAAGGATGGAAAAGCCCACTGTATCTCCCCACTGCTGTATGAAACTGGTTTCATCCCCTTTGAAGTTTCTACAGATGATGGGCAGACATTTCCGTACTCTGGAACTTGGTTATCAGGTTACTAAAATCTGTGATAACACTCTTCTATCTATATTCTTGCTCCACAAATGCAAGATTACATGAGCCTTTCCCTTTTGATCACTTCTCTTCTTCCTTAATGTTTGACATCAGAAAAGTCATTCTTGCTCCTGTCATGGTGATTCTTATTTTGAGAGATGAACTTTACAGTGAGTGAGTTCTGCTGCTATTCAGCATCAGCAGTATTAAGTCAGAAAAGGTCCTGCACAAAAGTGAGGCTGACCAAAACAGTTTCCTTTTAGTAGGTATTTCTGTTAGAAAAGAATTACACCCTCATGTTGTAATCTGAGGACTATGTCACATGTTAGTAGGGGTTGTATTCTCTCACCTTCAATTTACTCTTTTTGTGTCATTCATCATGTTAGAAAACATGCACAGAAGAAATGCTGCTAAATCTTAGATACTACAGTGGCACCTTTTCATTGCTATGTGGAACAAAAATTTCATTAATTTTGTCCTTTTTATTGTCATTAATTTTGACCTTTCGTGTGTGTGTTCTGTAAACCAGTACATCACAGCAAAGTTCCGGATGAAGAAAAATGCACGTTGGTAAATGAGACAAAATGGCAATACTATGGCACCTCCAACATTGATGGAAACTTAACTCTCACCTGGACCCACCAGGCACTTACAGCAACCCATATCAACATAGAAGTCTGGGGTTACCAAGAAACAGGTAAAGTGATACTTTTCGTATCTGTGCACAAGCAGTTGTCGGTTGTCAGCTTCTGTGCAGAGCTCTGTGCATCATGCTGTAACTTTCTTTGAAGATTCAAGAAGATATCTGCAAGTATAGATAACTCATGCCAGTAATGACAGCTTTTCTCTTAATTTACATATGGGTGAAAGCATCTAATTTCAATCATGTAGCTAACTATTCTTTTACGGCATCCAAAAATACTTTTTTCCTTTATGTGGCAGGTGACAGTTACTCGGAAAACTGGTTTGCCAAGTGGGAATATCTTTATACTTTGGCAAGAGAAACCCCTAATAGTGGGACATTTTCTTTCATTCCTGTACCTGCTAAAGCAACTTACAGTACTTGGGACTTTGGAATTTTGAGAATTACACCCAGCACCTATTCTGATGGGCAGAGGCAAGTACATCATAGCATTCATTTACCACAGGTACCTTATTGCTTTTGATAATTAAACTGCAGTCTCCTTTGGCTTTTAAAACCAGGATTCAGGCTCTGTTTCTCATGAGAAAAAAAAAATAGTGTATCCTCTTCAAAGATTATGCCACTTGCTTTTTAGGCATAGACCTCATCTGAAGATAAACATATGATTATGCAATTACATACATTAATCATCAAAACCTAAAAATTAATAACCAACATACTATTGAAGATATCTCATAGGAGATACCAAAGTTCATTGCTCATTTTAGGTATGTTTTCTTTATCTTCTTCTTTCTAATGGGAGTAATTTATGTGAGGCTTGTTGTTGCCTTGTTGCAATTCTATTTATTTTATTTAGCTTTGGTTAGTTTTGATTTTATTTAATGCCAGTTTATTTCATATTTATTTTTGCTAACAGAAATGATTTGATTTCTATGCACTACTTGAACTATTAGCTTCCTATATTCTACTGATTGTTGTTATATTTTTTAATGACCTCATGATCACTCCTTCAAATACAGTCAAATTAAATTATCTCCACAAATCTGCTAGCAAAGACTTAGACTGCATGTTGGACTTATTCATTACTTGTCACTGATGCTAAGTAGAACTTTACAAACCATTTTCCCATTCTTTTGTACCACGTTGATTTCACATACACATTTTAGTCCTCTGAGATTGCTGCTTGATTACCTAGTTTAATGTACTTTTTTTGTTTTCAGTGTGGTGGGTTGAATCCAGCTCACGCATAATCCCCCAGTCACTCACTTCTTCCCTCCTAGGAGGATGAGAAGAGAATCAAACAGGCATAAGTGAGAAAAACTTGGGTTGAGACAGAGACAGTTTAATTATTAAAGATGGAAAAAAAAAAAAAAAAAGAAAAAAAAAAAAGTAATGCAAAGGCAATCAACCTCACAAGCTCACAAGATCAATGCCCAGTCAGTCTCCCAGAAACTCCTGCTTTGTGACAGCCCTTCATCCTCCCCTGCCTCCAACCCCCTCCACCTCCATACCCCAAGTTTTATTGCAGAGCATGACATTCTGTAACACAGAATCTCTGGTCAGTTGGGTTAAGCTGTCCTGGCCATGTTCCTTCCCAGCCTCTTGCTAACCCCTATCCTACTCCTCTAGGGGAAGAACAAGAAAGATAAGGCCTTGATGTCATGCAAGCACTGCTCAGCTATAGCCAAAACATCAGTGTTTTACCAACACTGTTTTGTCACAAGTCTAAAACATGGCACTGTTCAGGCTACTATGAAAAAAATGGTCTCCTGGCCAAAAGCAATACACTCAGTGAACTAGGACATGCTGATTTTTGTTACAGCTGTAAAGGAGGCCTTAATTGCAAATTTTTTATTATTAAAAAGAATATTTTCCCACAGGTTCTTCTCTGCATTTATTTATATATATATATATATTTTGTATATAAACCTTTGCATTCCTACAAATGTTAAGTCCACTTCCTTTATTTTCATTAACTATTTCCATATGATATTTGGTGATAGATCTCTGCAAGTGCTTCATACATATCCTGAGCTTGGGCAGATGCTCCTTCATAATTCTTCCACGTGTCTATGGTTCTTGATATAGATAGTGTGGCCCCTGTAAATGCATGAAGTTCATGGGTTTCGGTGTTAGACCATATTACTAATACATCAGAAATTACTTCGCCATTTAGAAGCTGCTAACTACACAAGGGTTACTTTTTCTAGAGAGTTTATTATTACATTTTTGGAAACTATTCTTTTCATGTATAGTTTCATGAATGGATAGCAGAGTAGCCTTGGAACATTTTGAGGATTCTGAATGTTTCTTTCCCTATTTGTTGCTATTGGGCCTGTTAGTTCTGAGGCACAGAATTAGGTTCTGATAGAGAATCCAGATTTTCTTTGTTCTGGCCAAAAGGAAACATGATGTGAAAAGGCATGAAGAGACTATCTGTATCTAAAAAAGTTTCATGTAAGCCAGAATCACAAATGCTAAAATGTATTTCTGATTATAACATACTTGCTGCATGCTGTCATGTCACGCTTTAAATGAGGAAAATTTTGATTTACTGTAAATTTTTGCAGGAAAAAGAAAACAGTGGCCTTCATAATGAAAATCAAAACAAAACAAAACCCCCTTACAAGTTGTACAATTATACATAATTCTAGTTAGTCATTAAGACAGCATGGCTGACAAAACAGTGCTTGTTTATCTATCAAATCTATTTTTTTGGCTCTTTTTTCTGCAGCAACATTCCATCAGTCTGGAGCTCAGCGCATGCATTGGCTTGGCACCTTGGGGAAGACTTCAGAAATGACCCAATTACATGGGCAACTGCAAAATGTGTAGAATGGGACAGGAAAGAGGAGAAGCTTCCAAATTTTTTGGAAGAAATTATAGATTGCCCTTGCACCTTGTCACAGGCAAGAGCTGACACTGGAAGGTTCCATGTAAGTTATTAATCCATCACTCTGGCCTATTCTAGTTCCAAGTAGAAGTTTAGGGACTGACATACTCTTCCCCATAGCTCTGTTCCCTCTCTAAATGTCATTACAAGGAAATTAAATTATACTTAAATTTGCACAAGTAGCATGACAAATAGCAGAGGCAGATATAGTTTGTTCAGGCAGTTTAAATAACAAAAATCGCTGTTGGACAGCCAACAAAAAACACCTTTAAATGGTATTAAGACAATGCTTCCAGTGGTAGATGGAAAATGCTCAGAGAGGACAGTGAACCATGTAGAGCTGGGAGCACAGATGACTTCTTCAAGGTCCTACAAGATGGCAGTCTGTGTCTGTAGGTAATATATCCTATTCTGGAAGAAGCAGCTATGTTTCTACCTAGTATATCATAACTTGCTGTAAATCTTTCCATCTTACATTTTGGAGCTAAAGTCCACAGCTATAAACCATTATTTCCTGTCTCCTTCCTTCCTCCTTCTCAACTTGACTGTTAACAAAGGACTGATAAAAGCCAAGAAATCAGTTGCTGTTTAATTTATGCTTTCAGACCTACAGTACTGTGCTGAAGACCAAATAGGGTAACTTTCTCACCTGTATACAATACCAATGATGGCAGTGTGCTTATGCATATTAAAATACATATGTTAGGTATTTTTAGTTGCTATAATTTCCTGGTTATTAAACTCCAAACATGACATGTATTTTAGATCATACACAAAAAAGCACATGAAGAAAAAAGAATAGATACACTGCACTGCCACTGTCTAAAAGCGTAAGACATAAGATAATCACTGTGGCATATTCTGTGTTTGTCAGAATTATAGTTGAGTCCTCCATTTAGCTCCATCTGTTCTTCAAGGTCTGTTGTAATAGACTGCAAAATGCTGAAGTTAGACTAACATGTTGATCCAATCACTTCAGTACTAAATTCACTGTTTTTCCTATAATTCTGTGATACTCAGCACACAGCTGCAACCAGTTTGTTTAGACTTTACATATAACTGAGAAATAAAGGGTTGGGAGAGGACCTAAAATAGGAAGGACAAAATGAAAGCTTCATTAAGCAGAACACTGTTCTTTTTCAGACAGATTATGGCTGTGACATTGAAAAAGGGAGCGTGTGTACTTATCACCCTGGTGCTGTGCACTGTGTAAGAGCCATTCAAGCCAGGTAAAGAAAAAAAAATGAAACTGCATTTTTTTTTAATGATTTATTCTGTCTCAGAGATAGCAGTGTCACAGAAGTCACAGAGGTGTTTGGACTCTCAGCTCTCAGGTTCATAACAATCACTGTTTCCCTCTTATTAGTCTTCATTGCTGAGATTAAGTTATGGCCTTAGATTTACTAAGCAATTAATTACACTGTGCTGGACGTCAGGATACCTAAACAAGCACTGCTGCCAAAAAATTTGGTTAGACTTAATTAAGCCTTTTTTATATGGGTCTACTTTAGTTCAACAAGTTATTCTTTGCACTTGTTCTATCAGAACAATTGTAAACAGTACCGTGCTTGTGTGGCTGAAAGTTCCTACAGAACTTTCTGCCTTGGTTAAAGTTCCCACCCTCATAATCCCTGATCTGGTCTATTTTATAAGAGCTGGGAAGGAAAAAAAAAAATTACTGATGTATCACTTCTGGATGTCACATAGAGTAACCAAAACATTTAGCCACATCCATAAAAAGACAATAGGTAACCTGTAAGCACAAATAGACTTTGCAGAGCTGAAAGATGACTTTTTTCTCTCTCAATTTCTCAACCAGTCCTGTGTATGCAGCAGGCCAGCAGTGTTGCTATGACTCCACAGGGGCCCAAATCCTCACACAAGATTCCACAAGTGGCAGCACACCTGATCGAGGCCATGACTGGGGTTCACCACCTTTCATGAAGCCTCCCCGGATACCTGGCTTTTCCCATTGGCTTTACGATGTCATCAGCTTCTACTATTGCTGTCTGTGGTCTGATAATTGTCATTTCTATATGAAAAACCGTCCCTCCAGTGACTGCAGGACATATCACCCGCCTCAAGCTGGTAAGACCTTTAGAATTCCATTATGGATTATAGATTTTTTATACAATTTTGTCTTTTAGAATGTTTGTGTATGTGTGTTGTATCAGTTAAGAATGCGGAGGGCACAATATCCTGTAGAAAATTTCCATGGAAGGTTTCAATTGATCTGTCAGTGGCAAAATCTGTGTTTTTTAGCTGTCCTGCAAAATGTTCAGCTTGAGTATCTCGTTAACCCCTGGAACTTAAATAGCTGAGGTTTTGTAGTGAATGTCTATGGCTTCCTACCATCAGTGAGCTCTTCCTCAAAAATAAGTTAGGGATGGTTAATGACAGCTTAGCAGTAGCTAGAAAAAACTGTAATGCTGAAAAATGCTACTCATATCAAACATGGAAAGTTCTAGCATTTATTAGTGTGTCTATTTTTCCTCCCCATTGCTTTTAGGAAGTATCCTTTGAGTCTTGCCATGGCTATATTGCTGCCACATGTCTTGCTTTCTTCTGTGTTGCTGGTGTGCTGTGGTATCTGGTAGGATTGTGTCCTCTCTTAAAGAAGGAAAGAAAGAACAAGGACTCTGTGGTCTGCTTCAAGCAAAGAGGAGAAAATTGCAGAGGGCACTGAAGGAAGTAGCTAAGACATGACGTGACACAACATGAATTTCTCCCAAGACTAGCAATAGTGGATAGTGAAAGTCTCTTCTGATAGTCCCCCATGAAATTTTCCTGTCTGGAAGCAACAAAGGATGGCTTGTCCTTAAGGAATATGGAGCTGTGAGACAAGCGTGATAACAAAGCTGGCAGGGCAGGGTCCTTGCCAGTCTGGGGTCCAGTCCAGCTGTACCCAAGCAAGGTGAGCAGGGTGGACACAAGGAAGGCAGCAGACATCAGCTGAGGAAACAGATCTCTATAGAAGCTTGTGGTGTCAGGACAGGTCCAAAGTTAAGCTGAGAAATCTCTGCCAGAGGGTCCAATATCCAGTCCAGAGATTGTTGGGCAAGTCTATAGTAATAAGACATATCTGAGGACAAGCCAGAAAGTCACTTTGCAGTCTGGGTCCAGATCAACAGGGTTCATGGCCAGGCACAGGCATGGCTGTGTTGGAGATGGAGACAGGTACACCTGCCTATGAGGTAGCGCAGTCAGGGTCTCAGGGTCCAGACTGATAGAAGCACTGATAGCAAAATACTCACCAACCAAGCAGTTAAGGACCTACCTGTCATATGGGTGTCCTTACACAGAGATTCATACCTCAGACAGGAAGGAACAACTTTATCATTTTTTGCTCTGGGTGATAGGGACCTTCCAACCTCTTTACTATTGTGGTAGGCAAAACCAAGGGTATCTGCTGAATGCTGTAGAGGCTTTGGGGCTGAGGATCACAGTCATTTCTCTCTGTTCTGGCCAGATGAGACCCATTCCATTTCTCCTATTGTCACTCTCAGCTATGTATGAAAGCTTCCTTCCCTGGTGAGCTGCATCTGGAATAGTCCTGCATTTGTGTCTAAGTCCTCCTCTACATTGTGTGGGAATTAGGCTTCTAACTTGAGAGTGAGGATTGTGGTAGGGAGTCCACCAGGTAAACATTGTTCCAGATAAAAGTATTTTAAACTGCAGTTCTAAGTGTTGGCTGATGAAGACGAGTAACTGGAACGACAACTGCTGTTCCTACAGTGCTGTTCAAGGTATGTTACAGCACTGCTCGAGTCACATTTACATGGATCAGGCTTGTGTTTATTCCTTTGTTTAAATACCGGTCTTTGGATCACCGCAATGGCTCTTTTTTTTTTTTTTTCCCCTCATATGAGCCTAAGAAAAGGAGTAATAGATTGCAGTCTTTGCTTGTTCTTATGTCTCTTTTTGCTTTTAAAAAACAGCATCTGCCTTTGGGGATCCCCACTTCTTCACATTTGATGGTCTGAACTTCACTTTTAAAGGACAAGGGGAATACACATTGGTAGAATCTGATCTCACATCCCTAAGGGTGCAAGGAAGGACCCAGCAGGCACACTTTCCCAATGGTAAGTTGGTAAGAGGGAAAGCAGTGATGACAAATAATAGCTTCTGAGGATGTTTGATTTTCTCTTTACAGCATTCCTCCGGGCTTTCCTAGTCTTCTTTTTCCTCTAAACATTTCCCAAACTATGACTACTGTCTCTCTGGGCTGTAACAGTGTTCTTTCTCCATTCCCAGACAGATTAACACCTTACACTGATGTTCTTATGAGTGGAAACAACTTTTTTTTTGTCAATGTACATTTGTGTGTTCTGGCATTCTGCTGCATTATTGTATAAATATGGACATTTCATTGTAAAATAACTGACAAAATAATGCGTTAGTTGCACCATGTTTAAATATGTATTTTAAAATGTAGTTGTGAAACACAGCGTGTCCTCATAGGCATTCAGAGTAGGGGCAGTATTATCAGTTTAACTCTGTATTTATTGACTCAAGACAGAAAGTAAAAACACAGGAAATCAGTAGTTAAAAGAGAGCTGATTATAAGTCAAACATTAAAATCTTCCAAAAGCATATTTCCTGCTGTAAATAAACAGATGAATCCTGGATCAATCACAGATTTCAAACTGAAGTCAGTAATGCAGAGAACAAATTCAAGCATTTCTTCAAGAAATTTGAAGAATTTCTTCAAGATTCTTCTGTAATGATTACGAGATGCTGATATATCTTAGGCAAGTCAATAAGAGCAAGCTGAAAATAATCACCTGTGAGATAATGTAAATAATTCCAGAACTAAGTAAGAAATAATTTGTTGGATAATGGTTACTGATGAGTTGCAGAAGTTACTATTAGGATCTATTTTATGTAGTATAATATGACACGTTAAAGAGAGGTGCTTAGGCATGACATGGTAATTCTGGTGTGATCTGAAGGAAAGGAGGCCTCTGAGAAATACTGACGTGCAAATGAAGCAGTCATCTTCATCAGTTGGAGCAGTCATCTCTTTTTGGCCCAACCCATATGCATGCAAGGAAATTAAAATAAATTTTTTGGTATGCAAGTGCAAAAGTACTTTAGAAGTATATAACAATACAGAAAAAATAAACACTTCTCTGAGCTTTTCAGAAAGTCTTTTTAGATACCCCAAACTCACAGAAAAGTTCAGAATGTCTGATGAGAAGTTGCTTAAGGGTGTCATTCCGTTTTGTTTTTGTTGTTTCCAAAGGTCCTGTTCTTTTGGCTTATTTGTAAAACAAAACCTAGGGCAGAGGAAACTGTCTGGAGGTACCTTTGTCACTTGAATGGGTAGCTTGCAAAGGAGCCTGTAAGAAGGAGATGGTCTTTTACCTGCATTTTGAAAGTAGGGAAGAATAGGGCATGGAATGGGAGAATGCTGTCCTGCTTCTCAGGACAATCTGAAAAGCTTCATATCAGATACTTTGATTTATGCTGTTCCTGGATCTAATGGTACAGAAGGAGATCAACTGGTCTTCTTACGTATCTCTGCCACCACCATTGGGATTAAGAATTTAGAATCGCCAGACCCTTTTTTAGCAGTAAACATTCTGCTTTCAATATACTATGTTAGCAGGAGACTTATACTGTGGGCTTCAGTGCAATATGATTTATATGTTTAGCAATTTCCTGAAATATAAATAATCATATTTAATTACTTTTAGGAAATGTCTGTTTGTTTTCTTATTGTTTTACTGTCTGTATCTGTAAACATTCTATATTTATTTTATATGATGTGAGGTATCTTGAGGGATTGGTATTTTTTGTTCGGAAGGAACGGAAGCTCAGGTGACAGGCTTGTCTGCAGTGGCCATGCAGGAGAACAACTCTGATGTGATTGAAGTACGCTACTCAGAGGATTTGAATCTGGAGGTACTCTTGAACCAAAAGGTGGTCAACTTCTCTGAGCAAAGTTGGATGGACCTGAAAGGTTAGTTACAAATATCAGCTTTGAAACATATTTTATTCCTGTGAAATACCTGTATAATTAAAAACATCTCTAAATGCATGTATTTTGATTCTATTTTCGGTGTACTTTTGAGAAACAGAATACAGGTCACTCCAAAAATAAAGTGTGAAATAAAACAAAGGGCAAGCGATATCCCAGATAATTAAATCTTATTTTATTATTATCATCTGCCTTTCTTCAGTTTAGTTGCTGCCAGATTGAGGCAGAATCAGTGGTAATGCACAATTTGCATGGGCCTTGGTGAACAAAATGGAGAGCATAGGGAAGAATGTGATTTCCATCCAATCTGCCTTGCTGGCCCTATTTTTATACTAACCCAGTGCATGGATTCCTCTTGCCTTTGAGACTGATTACAGCTAGGCTCTGGACAGGAATATAAATGCCAGAATTATGGGCTACAATTCTCCTTCCTAAAAGCATGCTACAGAGAAGCATAATGTGGCTAAGTTCCCATGGAGAGATGTAGCAGCAAAAACATCAGATCCTGAGACCTTCCTGCTTCTCACCAGCATTTCTAGCAGTGACACCAACTGCTGGAACTTCAGCACTGACTGGGAAGAGGCAGAGTTGTCAGATTTCTCAGTAGTCTGGACTGGCATGTTCTTTTCTCTCAGAATGTACAAATAACATAAATGACAGCCTTTACCAACACATGGTGCCTTCCTGAACTTTCTGGGATGTGTAGTATATGAAGGGAATGCATACAATCCTGGCGATGATACTGAGATATTTAACAGATGGCTTCAATGCCAACTTCTTCCATGTCATCTTTCAGTGGTTTGTGGAGCAATTGTTTTCCTCCTCATTCCATGGAGGATGAATAGAATTAAAAACTCTTTACTCGTTCTGCTTTGAGCCTAGTGTATTTAATGCAAAGAAACCTACCAATCAAAATGAACGATAGTGAAATACAACCAACGTATACTAAAATATAGATGAATTTCACAATCACACATCAGGAGCTCTCTGGGTTGGTCAGATGTTACCCCTCTATTCTTCTGCCTGAAAAGACTATGAAAAGTTGTTTTTTGTTTTTTTTTTTCCTCCAGGGGTGTGATCATTTGATTACACATTATAAAAAATTTAACAGTGAACCTTCTGCTCAGCAGAGGAATTTTTCTGTGGCTATCACATATTATTCCCCAAATGGATGGAAAACATAAGGAAGAGCAGAGGGAAGGAAAAAAATGGGACAGTGATGGAACTTGGATAAAGAGCTGTAATAGGGAAGTTTTGACAAGATGATCAAGAAGCAGAGGAAACCTGTGACCAATGAGAGCAGTGTTTCCAGCTCACAGCAACTCTGTGATGTAATTGTCTCATACCCTAAAGTTTCTGCTCTGGGACACTGTCAGAAGAACATGCAACTTATATCAAACGTGGGCCTTTTTTTGCTACTGCTCTGTAGTAGCCATCTTAACACATTTGTAGGTGTATGTGTTGCTCCTGCCTCGGCAAATTTTTAGGGCTGAATTCCTCTTGTCTTCCAAAAACAGATGGTATGGAGGTGTGACCTCCTTTTAAATGCTTCTCAGAATGTAGCCCAGAGAGGAAGGAGGGAAATGCTTTATAAAAAATGTTTAAAACTGATGACACATCAACCTGTTCACTTTAGATGATTAGTTGTTTTGTCCTCTTCCTCTCATCGTTTTAGGTCTCTTTCTCCATTCTACATCTGATCAGAAGATTACAGTGATGTTCTCTTCTGGGTCTGGAGTAGAGATAAGGGGAAGTGGAGGATTCTTGACCCTGACAGTTTTGCTCCCAGATAAGTTTATGAATCACACGCAGGGTCTCTTTGGAGTGATGAATGGTAATACAGAAGATGAGTATACCTTTAAGAATAAAACAACCATATCAGTTCATGCAAGTCCTCAGCAGTTGTTTGAATTTGGAGCTAATTGTAAGTGATTTCTCTGGTCTATTATTACATTTGTTTTTATAAATTCAAAGCCATTTCTGATTTACAGATCAGAAAATTGTCTGTGCTAAGCAACCTATTCGGGGGGGGGGGGGGGGGGGGGTGAAGAGAGAGAAGTGAGTGAGAGAAGTATGTTCTTCCTTACCCAAGTGGGTAACATATTGAGCCAAAATGGATGAAGACAGAACCATGATGAAGATCTCTGCACTTTGTTCCATCAACAGTGAGAGCTCATATTTCACCGCTTACACTTTCAGAATTCCATCTACAATGGTCAGTGGAACATGACATCCTGAGATTGAAGTGTTACAAAAATCCAACAATAGTCAGGGTCAGCTACCTTTTTCCAGAATATTACTAATGTTTCCATTAAGTATCTGACAGTTTTAAAAATCAAGTATTAAAATAAAAATTAACAATTGCCCTAACAATTTTCTTTAAAAAGGCAAGGGGTGTGAAAGAATATTTGCTTTCATTCAGTGAAAGTGATTCAGCTGCTATATCTAGCCTGAAGCACTAGATTGGTCTGTGTTCCTTCTCATGTCAGGTTAGAAGACGGATCAGAAGAAACAAGGTACAAAATACCCTCTGGCTACCATTTGCTCTCTGTGTCAAGCACAGTGTAGCTGTATGCCATCATTGAGATGATACTCAAAAGTTTCACTGCTCTTACTTCAGGAATTTTCCAGTTCCTCTGAATGAAAATATAAAACAGTGCCATGGCAGCAACAATACATTTAGGGATACACAGGATCAGGATTTGTGTTGCTTGTAACATTTGGTCTAGCTAGCTCTGTCTGAGGTACTTTTTATCATCAGTTTTCCAGCAGACATCTGAATTTGTCATTACATAAAGTTGTAGCTAAACATTTATTTGGATCCAGTTTTAACAAATCGATCAAAGACTAACTCTAGTATGAGATTAAGATACTGCATGTAAAAAGGAAAATAATCTTGAACTGTCAGGAAGAGGTACTAGATATGACTTCATGGATCTGTTCCAGCTGTAGATACATTTAAGTAAATAAACACCTAGGTTAGTAAGTAGCAGGAGGTGATATAGGTCTGTAAGCAATGTTACCTATGAATCTCTCTTGTTTTCTGTCTCCCAAGGGGCCGTTGAAAATGGAACTTCTCTCTTTACTTATGACACAGAGTTCTTATTGAACAATTTCTTTTACGGGGAAAAGCACAATACTTCTTTTCTGCCAGTGTTCTTTCCTTATGAAGACCCTGCTGATCCCTTGGTGAAAGAGATGGTCTTGGTCTGTGACTCTGACCCATTCTGCAGATTCGATGTCCTGACAACAAGAAGTCTTCAAGTGGGAAATTTCACAAGATTATCTCATCAGAATCACAAGCAGTTGGTAGAAAATCTAAAGCCGGGTGAGACAGCATTAAACGAACTATTCCTTTCTGCAAGGCATCTAAATAGTTAAGACCACGTGATGAGGCTTTGCTCAACTGCAGGTTCATGCATCTATGAACACATTTATCAGGTGTAAACATCCTTGTACCAGAAGAATTTTAACACGTAGGTTACTTAGACAAACACAAAATACATTTTTTTCCATTTCTTTCACTACTGAACCACTGTGTAGAAGAACTCTTCATTTTCTGTGACTTCACCTTGGAATTAAAAATAAATACATCTGAAACTATTTTTTTAGCCTAGAAATCTTTGTCTTCCTTTGGGTTGCCACTCAAATGCCATTTGAATAATTGTAATTGAGATTTGCTAGTGCAAACACTGAATACTTGAATCTGATTTTTTTTTTTTTTTTTACTAGTGATTTCTTGTGGCTGGCTGGATCATCCAACCAATGGAAGAAAAAATGGAACAAACTACCTGCTGGGCTCAACCATCCATTTCACTTGCAATCAGGGCTATGAACTCACTGGATCAAAAGAAATAATCTGTCAAGTGACAGGAGCCTGGTCTGGAGACATACCTAATTGTATCCTGAGAACAGGTCTGCTTCCTTTTAAATGTTACAAGTTTTCATCAGAAATCATTTTCATTAACCAGGCGATCTCAGTATACAATGTTGGCCCTTGACAAAAGCAACTTCTTTTATTTGGGAAGACATTGGACATGAGATTCCGTAGCTTCTAAAAAGACTAATATTTAAATCTAAATAATAGTTTTGCTTTTTTATTATTATTATTTTTAATCTACTCATTCTTAGGACTTGGGGCTATATGCTTCTGTTTCTCCAGTTGTGGCCTAAAGGAACTGTTCCTCAAGTGGCCAGTCTAAAATAATTTACAAACTCAGTCTTAGAAAATGGGAAAGCATAATCACTTAGCTAAAATTATTCCATAACATAGAAATACATAGGCTATAAAATGAATCCTTATTTATAGCATTATTTTAATGTATTTTTCTTCTGTAAATGTGTTTTTAGTAGTTTTGAAAATATGTAATTTCAAAATTACAGAGATTATTGAAATCGTCTAGTATCAACATAATTTGAACTGCTTTTCAAGAACAAATGATGGTACAGCTCCCAAGCATTTATTGTCATCCTTGGTTCTGCCATTGCTAATTTAATTTTAACTTTCTTTGCAACTGGGGCAAATGTAGATCCAGTCTAAGCCATCTGGGGGGTGGGTTACAATTTCACACATTATAAAATGAGCCTTTAAGAGAAACTTTGCAGAATAGGACCTGGGGATCTTGATGGATGCAAGCTGAGTATGAGCCAGCAGTGTGTCCTTGCAGCAAAGAAGGCTAATGGTATCCTGGGCTGCATTAGGCAAAGTATTGCCAGATGGTTTGAGATAGTTGATTGTTCCCCTCTACTCAGCAGTGGTGAGGCCATGCCTGGAGTGCTGGGGACAGTTCTGGGTTCCCCAGTACAAGAGACATGGATGTACTGGAGAGAGTCCAGTGAAGTGCCACAAAGATGATGAAAGGACTGGAGTATCTCTCCTCTGTGGAGAAGCTGAGAGAGGTGGAATTCCTCTACCTGGACAAGAGAAGGCTCAAGGGGGGAATCTCATCAATGTCTATAAATACATGAAGGGAAGGTGCAAAGAGAATGGCCCAAAGGTCTTTTAATTGGTGCCCAGTGCCAGGACAAGAAGCAATGGGAACAAATTGAAACAAAGGAGGTGCCTTCTGGCATCAGGAAACACTTTTTTTGCTGTCATGGTGACAGAGCTCTGGCAGAGGTTGCCCATAAAACCTGTAGAGTCTCTGTTGTTGGAGACATCCAGAAGCTGTCTATGTATAGCACTGGGCAAATGGCTCCAGGTGATCCTGCTTGAGTGAAGGGACTGGGCAAGATAACCTCCAGAGACCCCTTCCAACCTCATTCTGTGAAATTCGTTACTGAACAGCCTGTGATAACAGAGGGCAGAGAGCAGACATAGAATCCTTTACTCTCCCTAGGCTTCCCTTTCAACACATGTTGAAAGCTTCCACTCTTTATGGTTCCAAAGGACTATGCTATTTCAATGCAAAATGTATTATTCTTTAACAGTAAATTCATTGTGAATCATGTAGTATAATATTTGTTATAAACAAAAATTCATTACCCCTCTTGTGTCAGTATTATTAGATTATCAATTAGCCTGGAATTTTTAGACTTAGTACCAGTTCGTCTGTCTCTATAATTTTCAGAAAATTGACTCATATTTCCTAAGTTTCAGCTTCGATCTGTTCCTGCACTATGCATACTCCAAACATCCTCAAGATGGCAGTGTTTCAAAGCACCACTGTGATGCAAGACCATACATCATGTTGAAACACTTTTAATGATGAGTTAATTATTCCTGAAAGTACTCATCAGATAAATCCTATCAATGGATTCTCCATTCTGATCACCTTCCAAAAATCTGGAAAGTGCACAATACATCAGCAGTGAATTCTTGGCCAGCAGAAACTTTTATTCTGCTTTTGAAGGCCTGTACCAGTTGCTTATTTCCGACACAATGTCTCATATTTAGTGTTATTAGTGAGATGATCCACAAATGAGTTTGAGCAACAGACTGCGGACTTTAGCATACAAAATAATCATTGAACATTTGCACAGAACAACTGTAAAATATACAGTGTTACTAAATTTTAAATAGATGAGTGAACATTTTTGGATTTTTTTTTTGGGGGGGGACCAGCTAGTGATAGTAATCAGTACACAACTGATTCTATTCACAAAAGCCAATCTCAGTATTGAAGCTATTTTGTAAAGAGTGAAACTAGAAGTATTTCAAAACATTTATGTTTAATATGATAGACCAGAGTATACAGAGTACTTTAGTTAACTGTTGAAAATATGTGAGAAATTTAGCAGATAATTTAGCAGATAATTTAGCATGCTTCATAGTTCACAGTAATAATAGATCATTTGTCAAAAGACTAAGGAGATTGAAATCTTTACAAAGTAAAGTCAGATCTTAGAGTCAGTGGCAGAATATTTTGCCAAGCTGAAAGCTAAGAACATTTTTACATTGCTGCCATCAACTGCATACATACTGGTTAGGAGCCAGTCAGTCTCAATAAGCAAACTGGATGATAACATTTATACTAGAATAAAAGGGACAAAAAGCCAGCCTTGAGAGATCAGAGCAAAAGAGCTGAAAGATACACAGAAATTAACAGCATTCAGAATGAGGGAGATATGCCACTGGCAGATAAAAAACTGAATGTTTACCAGCACATGGGTTCCTTAGAGAAGGCATACAACAACAAGGTGTAAAATTATTTTTATCCAATTGTAAAAACAGCATTCCTTACTATTTGATATTTGGGGTTGTAGTTCATTTGTAGAGTGAGCCAAAAATGATAATTTTTGTCAGCCTCAGGAAACTGGAGTATGGCAATACTGCCCATAGCAGCAGGATACCATAATCAAGACAATATAACATTTCATATATAGTTCTTCACTCAGTTTTTCTTATACAGTTCTTCACTCCGTTTTTGTATCTGCTGTGCCCCAATAATGGCATTCTTATCTAGCCTGGTTCCTCCACTTGTATCAGAATATATGCTACTGGATATCAGTATCCGTATGAGAAGATTATTTTTTGACAGGTCCAAGTCAGAGAATGCAGGTAAAACAGTCCAAAATTCCTCACTTATATCTAAACCTCTAGTATTTTTATAGCATGGATATCTAGTACTTTCTTTCTGCTAAATACATTTCAGCCTCCAGTCTAAGACAGCTGAAATTCAGTGCCAGTTTTCCTTGTGCTGATTCTGGATTCAGCATAATTAACAAAAAATATTTTCATGGTGTTACAAACAATTATTACTTATGCTAACTTTCCTTATTGTTTTCCCCTTTACATAGCAACATGCTGCTGTTTTGCCAACACCCATTTTATTAATCTCTTTGATAGAAGGCCTTTATTAATGCCAAGAAAATTCTGGTAAAATTAATGGTCAGTGCTTCCAAATTTCTGGGCGCCTGAATGGGTGACCACTGACCTAGCCACTATGATTAGTGGTCAGATTTTTACTTGCAACATGAACTGTTAAAACAGTGTTTTTTAAAATAATGACTTCCTTCAAGCTGGTCAAGAACACAGGACACAGGCCTCTATTATTTTCAGGGGGTACTTCTTTTCAGTGCTGTGCTCATTACACTTGCTGCAGTTTTGTGGCACATCAAATTCAGTCTCTCTACTACAAATCCTAGGGACTTTTAGCTACATGCATTTATTTTTCAAAAGCTAGAAAAATTACATTGAAGGAAGGCTTGAGAACTCTGAAAACTGGATAGGGAGAAAAAAAAAAAAAAAAAAAAAAAAAAGAAAGAAAGAAAACTGAACATCAGTTACTTTGCAAAATCCATTTCTGTATTACAAAAAAAAAAAAATTATGCTTTTAGGCCTGCATATTGTTACTTTTGAGTTTTGCTTCCTTGAATTAAAGTTTCCATGGAAACCCTCTGCTAATAATTATTTCTGCTATGCTTTTAATTACAATTCCGCTGCAAGGCTTGCAAGTACCTCAGCAACCTCTCTTCATAGAATATCACATAGAGGGAGAAAACAAAACCATCCAGCAAAAGCAGAAGGGAGACTCTAGCAAAATGCAGGTTAAAAAAAAATGTAAAATCTTAGCAATATGTATACATGTATATTTTGTTTGTGATATTTGGTGGTAAATGCAATCTGTTTTCCTCTTTCATTTTTGCACTCCATATTTTTGGCTTTAATTTTCCAGGCTCTGTACAAATGCACTTCTTTTGGGAAAGATGACAAAAATCTCATTAATTTTCTGCACTTTTTTTTTTTTTTTTTTTTTTTTTCAGATGAGGGTGCAGAAGAACATTAGGTTTTCTGATTATGGAATTATCTGTCTGTCATTTCCAGGAGACTGGCTGCAAAACACTCTATAATCAAGAAAAAGAACCTGAGACTAACAACTGAATACAAATATTTCACTATAAAGACAGGTTACCGCTGAGCCAAACAAACAAGGCCAATTGTGGGTTTTCATCACTTGACAAAGATAGGGTACCTGTCAGTAAGGTGTATGTAAGCCAGACAGAAGTTTTGGGGCCTTGTAAGAGAAGTTAGTAAATGAAGGTCTGAGGCCTGTGAAACAGTTTGTGTATCCTAGTTCCTTCCTTAAACTTCGGTATAAACCAATTTATACATGTAAGTTAAATTATTTATTCTAGAGTTGCAGAAAAGTAAGTTTTATTATTTTGCCATCACAGTATGCTAAGCAGTTTAGGCAGTTTTTCCTGCAGGCATAACAAAGCTATGGAAGTGCTGGCAAAAAGAAAAAACTCGTGCACCACTTCTCACCTATTTCTAAACAGAATGCATGCTCCCTTACATATGCTTATAATGCTGCTAACAGGCACACAAATAGGGCAGAGCCTTGAATCTACTTTGACCTTAGGACACTCTAGTGTCTCAGAGACATGGGACTATACTTCTCTTTGGCCTTCTCCCATTGAGCCTTGGACAAGATTTCCTCACACCAGGACTTGCAGTTTTTCAGATGTGGCATTTCCCTTAAAGGATACAATATTCAAGAAGTATTGTTTCTCTTCTGCTCTCTTCTGCATAGAGCATTAAACAACAGGTGCAGTTTCAAAATTTCAATGTCAAAATAGGGGCAATTTTTAAAGCAATCAAATTGGGAAAAGGATTGAAAAACTGTCAGTTGTTGGGTTTGGCAGTTCATGTCAGCTGCATATTAGCCACTAACTATTCCTTCTTTGTGTTAGAACAGCTGTCACAGCCACCTGCCCTAACTGTCAAATGTAGGAATTATGTGAGTTCCATTGCTCACTCTGTATTGGTTTGTTTCTTGAACACGATGAACAGTAAAATATGAATGCTATGTATACAATTTTTTAAAAATGTCACACACATTTACACTGAAGCAAATTGATATGAAGACAAATAACATCTTCCTCTTTTGTTGTGGTTGCTGTCTTTTTTCAGATATCAAACAAGTAATTCTTCTTGGTTGTGTATTTGGTATTGTCGGTCTTGCAGTCCTGGCACGTCTAACTTTCCTGTGTAGAAAGGAGAGGTAAGAACTCAACTGAACTTAAAACAAAAACTAACCTGCTAAAGAAATAGGAAGTGCTGTGACCTTTTAATCTGTTTACTCAATGACAAAGAAATCAGACAGGACATTTTCCTACTACTATCTTTTATTGAAAACATCAAGTCTCAATAGTCCTTGTGTCCTGCTGACAGACTACGAAGGAAAGTTGGAAGTTTATTAATAAGGCAATCAAACATGATTGATTGATTGATTGATTGAGACTGAACAGTATTTTTGGTCAAAATAATCTACTTGAATAGTAAGGCTATCTAATGAAAAGTGTTCTGTTTCAGAGAAGGTGTGCTGATAATACCAACCGGTAAATTGCATTTATTATTTAAGGAATGCATTGCATGATGCTGTAACTTACCACACATCCTTGAACATATTCCCTCTTCTAGGCATGCATAAATTTGCCTTGAGAATGTTTATATCTCTTGTGCCAAAGAGGTGAATAGAATTTAAAGAATATATCAGTTTGCTACCCATTCTTGGAACATTCCTACCAAACAGAAATACACTCACTATATAAATTATTACTTCATAAAATTAATCTCTACAAAATGTTGTGGGGCTAGTAAATACTTTGATGTTTTAGTCCTATGTTTTAAAAGATTGTTATTTCATATATTCTGTATATAATTCATTGTTAGCCAGCATTAACACTTTAAAAAATGTTTTGCTTTGTGGCTTTCCAGCAGGTTCATCACTGCAGAGACCCTTGAAACAGAACACACTATTATAGCTATGTCTGTCACTGAAAATACAGCCCATCGATTCTGTGCTTAGTGATCAATTAACTGTGTGTATCAGAGGGCCAGAATCACTACTAAATTTTCCCCTGTCCTGTTAAATCACGTAAGCATTGTTTTCAGTGCTTCACAGAGAACACTCAGACCAAAAATGTTTTTTCTTCCTTCTTTGTACAAAAACAAACAAAAAGGCTACTCAACACAAGGTAGATAACTGCAGATGCTGATGGTTTTTGCATACAAATAAAAATGCACAGACAAAGGACACCTCCTAAATTTGCCGTATCTTACATGTACTAGATTCCCATGTATATAGCTGACTGGCATAGAGTACTACTATTACAGCTGTATAGAATTCTCACGTTTGGGAGCAGCTTACAGAATTGCTACCCTAAACTCATTGTATATAAATTAAAAATAAATAAATAAATCAGGTCTAAGCTCTTATATATTTTGGAATCTGTAAGTAATTGGCTACCAAAAGTTTATAGTTTCTGAACATTCTGAGAATATTTAATAAAGTCCATAGCACTCAGTGGGGTGTATGGTTGGATAGCAACAGATAATGTAGTCCTCTGTATAACTGTAACAAAATTTGGACAGATAAATCTTAATTAGGCAAGGCAAGGATTAGAACATCAAGTCAATCATCAGCAAACCATCACTATTCTATAATTTCATCGCATGTTGCTCAAACAGAAGAGATGCTACATCTCCTTCAGTCATTACTTCTGGTAATTTAAATATTTTGAATCTTCAGCAGTATATAACATGGGAGAGACATTATTCCTTGCACAGAAATTACACTGAACTGATACTTTAAAAATTGTTTCAATGTTACTATTCCACCTAATCTAGTATTACTCTCACCTTCATCTAAGCAAAAATGTTTCAGTAACTGCTTTAACAGTCATCTTTAGCATTTAAAAAAAAATATTTTATTTTTACTTTATTTTTCTTTTTTCCCAAGACATGAAGGCAACAAGAAGCTTGTTTCAGAGGTTCCAGTAACATCTCAACAAGAAAGAACAAAATTTCAGAGAAGTTTTTAATGAAATATGGAGAAAGCATAGCAGAGGAATAAATTGTCCACAGCGACAAAGATGGAAACAGTGGTTTTACATAGTATATTATAATTTAATTTTTGCTTTCAATATAATGACTGTTCAATTGCATGGGAAATGCTAACCACCTTTCAGGGGTTTTATCATGTCAGGCTCATCCTACTATGTTTCAAAAGCCAAGGACAATGCTCCTGAAAGAATCGAAGTTATATGCGTTAGTTTCTTCCATCTCTGCCAGCAGAACCAGAGTTTTGACAAAATCAGAAGAATTTGTGATTCTCTGTACTTCTCTTCTTTTAGTCTTTCACTTGAAAGCTGGTGAAATGAAAATAATCCTACCATATAAAGCTAGCCTTTATCAGAGAGACATACACCTTCTCTGGGGTCATGTAAAGCTCATGTAGAAAGATGTGAAAGTGGATGTAGTCAGATGGACTATTTTGCAAGTCAGGTTGAATTTGCAGATTGTTGGCTTTATGGTTTTTGTTTGTTTGCTTGTTTTAAGTAGGGAGGTAGAGAAACTAAAGATACTTAAACGTGGCATTCTTATATTTTGGAAAGTCACTTAGTACATGCTCTGAGTGGCATTTTTGTTTCATTACTGACCTAATTTTAAAAGGATGCAATTGAAGGGAAGGAGAGGAAGTACCCAGCTCACTGGGTCTGTTTTTTGAAAGTCTTTAATTCATAAATAACTGAGAATTCATGGTGCTGTCAAAAGGCAAGGACAAACTACATACAGGGGGACTAAATGAGTGAAAAACTACAGATTTTACATTATAATGGGATCAAGACAAATTGAAAGAAATGCTTCAGGCTGTGTATTTATAAGTATAAAATTATTAATTACTTATTAGCTGCTGTTGCCATTGTTGTTATCTGTGAACACAGACCACAAGCAGAAAGTTACACAATGCAGATAAGTGATCTTGAATACAGTAAGTTGGAATACAAACAGGAAATTAGAAAAAAATGCTGTAGAAAGAGGAGAGGAGAGGAGAGGAGAGGAGAGGAGAGGAGAGGAGAGGAGAGGAGAGGAGAGGAGAGGAGAGGAGAGGAGAGGAGAGGAGAGGAGAGGAGAGGAGAGGAGAGGAGAGGAGAGGAGAGGAGAGGAGAGGAGAGGAGAGGAGAGGAGAGGAGAGGAGAGGAGAGGAGAGGAGAGGAGAGGAGAGGAGAGGAGAGGAGAGGAGAGGAGAGGAGAAGGAAGAGAGAGAGGGAGAGGGGAAGGAAGAGAGAGAGAGAGAGAGAGAGAAAGAGAGGAAAAGAAAGACTGGCAAATGTTCCTAAGTAACAAACTAGCTGGCTGCTGCCACTGTGCTACAGATTAAAAACAAATTATTGCAACTGATGTACACCCACATACCAACCATGTGTATAAATGGTTGGTGGAGAATGTGGGGTGCAGAATGAAAAAAGGTGGTTTTTGCCTAGGAGTGCTGGAAGACTGAAGTGGGCTCTTGGAGGTATATGAAGTTGATTGTGTGAACTTCATAATCAATAAAGTGTTGAAAATGTGTAAGCCTTCTTTGTTCCAGCAACCTTAAGGAATGGGATGCCAGATAAAATGAAGTCGAAACTGGGTGACTGGGTTATACAGTGAGGTCTCAGCCCTTGGAGAAGAAAATTTTGTTAGTCATTAAATCACAAAGAAGCAATGTTTCATATACCATTAGACAGCATGTACCACAAGGTAGTGCTGCATGCAAAAACAGATTTGTAAATGAATGACACTTCATGTCAGTAACAGACTGGGATGGGAATATATGAAATAAATTGGAGTCTGGACATACTCCTGAAAAAAATGTATGTTAATTTCAGAACGCAATTAATTTATATGAATCAGAATTATCTGGTTTAGCCCACCATAAACAAAGCAGTGGTAAAAACAGTGTGCCCCAGCTGTTCCTTCTGGTTAGCCTTGGAAACACTTCCATCACAGCAATCCCTAATTCGTTTGCTGAGATATATATATATATATATATATATATATATATATGTACGTATCTGCACATACTTACATATCCAGACCCATACGTTCAGTAGTAACAAAATAACATATGCTCCCAGAGGACTTGTCCAGCCATAGTTCAGAATCAAGAATTTCAGCAGAATGCTTGAGCCAAGTAACTGAACATACATATATATATTGTATTCATAAGGAGGAACTAAATATTTCAGCATTCACTATTGAAAGACAAACACCAGAAAAAGCTTAACATTATCTAGCAGGACACTGCTACTGTTTTTCATTATTTCATAAGCTTAAAAAGTTCTACGTTGAGTAGGAATTTGGTTCAAAGAAATAAGAATATGACATCATTATGCTGTGATATTAAACCATACATGTAAATCTAATGCTGGCATGACATCTTTTCTTTTTTCTTTTCTTTTCTTTTCTTTTCTTTTCTTTTCTTTTCTTTTCTTTTCTTTTCTTTTCTTTTCTTTTCTTTTCTTTTCTTTTCTTTTCTTTTCTTTTCTTTTCTTTTCTTTTCTTTTCTTTTCTTTTCTTTTCTTTTCTTTTCTTTTCTTTTCTTTTCTTTTCTTTTCTTTTCTTTTCTTTTCTTTTCTTTTCTTTTCTTTTCTTTTCTTTTCTTTTCTTTTCTTTTCTTTTCATTTTTTTTAATATATCTCACAGCAACCAGAATAGATTATTAGCATATTTTTCACCTCAAAAACATTACAGCTGTATATGATGGGATGTTTCTGCATACTAAAAGTGAGATGTACCATAGCATGTACTGATGTAACAGCTAAAGCATAAAACCCATATTTGGTTGGTTCCTCTTTCAGAGCAGTAAAATGGGTCTACAGGGACATGGGTCTATGGGTACAAGGAAACTGTAAGAACAAGAATGTTTGCTCTCTTTCTATTCCTGACAAAGCAAGTGTAACTTTTCTGTTTTAAGGGGTGTGTTTTGTTTTGTTTTGAATTTATTTTCCTTATTGGTATTTGTTGTCTGTTGCTACATTTTTTTGTTTGTTTGTTTGTTTAGGTGGTTAGTTTTAGCAATGGAGCACTGGCATTGCTGAAAATTCAAGCAGGTCAGTTAAGAAACCTTTGCAGAAGTCTAAAATATAGCTTCATAGTGTTCCATTTTGACAAAGAAACACCTTTGCTGCCCTCACGTAGAATAAAAAATAACAAACAAACACCGCTAGCCCTGCATTTGTATTCACCATTTTCAAATAGCTACACTGAGCTTCTTCCTTCGGCTCAGTGTTCTGTTCCGTGTTCACTGTGGTGTCTCGTCTCCCTGTCCGCGTGTACGCATGCGTTTGTGCATCTGTTTGTCTCTGCGTATCTCTGTGTGCGTGTGTTCGTGCGTGTGTGTTCGCGTGTTCCTGGCCGTATGCATCTTCGCGAGTCCCCGCGTCCGTGTCCGTGCCGCGTCTCCGGGCCACGCAAGGAGCTGCGGTCCGCCTGCAGTCCTTCCTCCCCGCGCCTTCTGTGCACGGGCCGCACCAATACAGTTTCACCGTCCCGTCCTCTCCGTTGGGCGGGACGAGCCGTTCTGCAACATCAGAGCGACTCTCCCGCATCGCACCGCGCGGAGCTGCTACCTCACCGCCCTCCTAGACGCTCACGGAGCACAGGGCCCTGCCGCGCGCCCTCGCGGTCTCACCGTGCCCCCGCAGAGCCACCGTGCGAGACCGGCGTTCTTTCTCCTCCCCGCGCCCTTCACCGAAGGGAAGAGGGACGCGGCATCTGCATGCTCCCATCTGCTGGCAGGCAGTCCGCAGGGGACCCCAGACTAGCAGAGGCCGAGCGCGGGGCCGGAACAGTGGCCGGCCGTAGCCAGAGCCCTCGGCTGGGCGGGGCTGACGGGCTGTGCCGCGTATCTTCCGTGGCCACAGTCGGGGGACTGTCTGCGAGAGGCCAGAGTGGGATGCCGAGGGAGATACACGGCTCGCTGGGCGGTGCCGGGGCTGGTGCCGGGGCTGGCCCCGCCGCTGCCTCGCTGGTGGACGGGCGGCTCTGCCCGCGAGGAGAGCTCCGCGGAGCCCCTGTGCTGGCATCCGGAGCGAGCACCAGCAGCCCAAACCCGTCGGTGTCAGACGTAAAGGCAGCAGTTCCGCGATCCTCCGATGCAGCAGGACCAGCAGGTTGGGATGTTGGTTTCTTATCCTTTCCTGTCACATGGCTGGTAATAGGATCCCTCATCTGCCACTCGGCACCTCGCTGGGGCGCAGTTACAGGACACATGCAGTAGGGCCTCCGCTTCCCGCACTTTGCGCTCTTCCCGGCCGTCCGCAACCATCTCTGCCCCGGGAGCGCTGCAGCTGCCGCCTGCCAGCGCGGCGCGGCCCGGCGGCCCCTTGCCATGGAGCCCCCCGCCCTCGCCGCCGTTCTGGCCTTCTCAGGGCTGGCGCTGAGCTGCTGCCGCGAGCCCGTTCTCTCCGGTGAGTGACGCTTAGCGCGGAACGGGGAAGGGGAGTGCGTCTGGGGCTGCTCCACGGTCTTCTCGCGGGGCTGAGTGGCGAGAGAGCTGCCCGGTCTGCTCCCGAACTCTGCAGACTTGCAGCTGGCACGCAGCCCGCCGCGGCAGGGCTCTGCCGCCCGGCAGCACCTCCTGGAGTTCGCGACGACATCCTTTCCGGCTCACCAGCCCGGTGCACGGCTCGAGGCTGCTCGTACAAAGATGTATTTTCGTGCGCTGTTTGTAGTGCGTCGGTATTTGTGGATCTCACTATGCTCGCAGAGATGGGAGTCTGGAACACTGTATGAAAGCGTATGCAGCACATTTCTCTAACGAAGTGGTTTGGTGGCTAGGCCTGCAGGACAGAGGTATCTGCAGGGAGAGAGGACTGCAGGACGTGGGTACACTTACTCACTGGGAAATTAAATAATTAGTGGCAGCAGGGCAGAATTGGGGCCACGGAGCCAGGGCTTGGATGGTGGCCATCTCACCTCTATGTAGTAACATGCTGCATCTGCTCCCTGCCAGTCACAAACATCTCTCATTCAGTCAAGCAATCTGTGAAGCCTGAATCTTCGTGGTTAGTGAGTTCTTCATTGATTTTTCACTTAAAATTCTCTGCACCATTTTGTTCTCACTTCAGTTGGTACTGATCATTTCAGGTACCACTCTGGTAAACACTAGTCCTGCTTTGCAAGATTTAGCATGGCTGTTCTGGATGGTCACAGTGCCACAGCCATCATATGCATGGGCCTCCTGGATATGTTTTGCATATTCTAACCCTTGTTGTTATTACTATTTTTATATAAATATTTAATATGTATTTTGCTCCTTTAGCCATGTACAGATATTTTCTCATTTTGAAGTTTTTGTAGGTGCACTTAATTAGATTTGGGAAAGATTTACATCAATTTTCTTTCTTCCTTTCTTTCTTTTTTTTTTTTTTTAATATCAGAAAGAGAACTGAAAATGTAAACTTTACAACATCTCAGAAGAGAACAGCCTAGACAAGGATATATACCTAGACCATGTCTAGTGGTCTGTTCCCAGTACAATCAGGCCATGCATGTTGCACAGAGAAGGTAATCCTTCATTTACTTGAGTAGGAGTATGTCGTCTTTTAAGGTTTCTGAGCTGAACTGTAAACAGAACATATTGCACAGGTGGTTGTATTCTTCACAGCAGGCTGCACATGAGCAAGTAGAGGATATATCCCTGTACAAATGTTTGGTTCATAGGCAATTTAGAGGAGTCTGTTTATGCAACTGCACTTCCATGCTTTAGCCAACCTCTAACTGCATGTATTCACAGCCACTAAAGGTAACAGAGGTGCTTGAGCACAAGCAACTGTCAGGGGAAAAAATGAATGTTACACTGGGTGAACTGGTAGCAAAGGATAATGGATCTAGGAAGCACAGCCACCTACCTGTCTTCTGCTAATGAACCTGAAAACAGTGCACATCTGCTCTTCAATAATGACCTCTAATTGGTATGGCATGAACAATATGGCGCGTACAAAATCTGCAGAGTTGTTAATCTGTGCAAACCATACCTCAGAATCTTTTTCCTCACCCTTAATCCCACAGGACTGAAATGGGATCAGTTGGATCAAGTTGCATTCAAAACTAGCAGAATTCTCAAATAACAAATGTTAATGTTTCTTTTGTAAGGCAGTTTGTCATATAGTGTGTTTTTAAGGCCTGTTCTTTTATTTATTTATTTGTTTGTTTTTATTGAATGCATGTCTTCATACATTTATTGTAAAAGATGCATACAAAATACAGACTGCATCACACCATCATTTCCTAAGACAGGGAGAATCTTTAATTTCTGGAATTGCAATATGAAAAATGGCTTGTATTGACCACAATGAGTTAACTATCATTTTTTGCATATAGTACTGAGCTACTTTTCACAGTGTTTGTGCTTCACTGTGTGATGTCTAACAGTTTCTATTAGTTCAAATTATGAAATTTGCAGCATTCAAACTTCAGAAGCACCACATTTGTCAAGTGAATCAGAAATTAGAGACGGGTAATGGATTGCCTAACATTAAAGGATTGTCTGAATTTGGTGATAGTCGTATTACAAAGACAAAGAAATTGAAGTCTGTGTCACGTTAGTTTCATTGAACAAATATTATTCTACATACTCAGTGCAATATGTTGTCACTTTTAGTTTCTGTATTTATATTGTTCACTTAATTTCCCAATCAGAAATGTATATGATTGTCAGTCTTCTCTTCTTTTCTCTGTTATCTTCCTTTCTCTGTCATCTTCCTGTTTAGCAATAGTGGATCACTATGTCCTTGTCCTTCCCAGCTGAGTCTGTCCTTTTAAACTGCTGTTTCAGTCTTGTCTTACAAACCTCGTATCTCTTGTGATTTTTATCTGTCTATGTCTCACTGATACAGTTAAACAGTTCCACTTGATATGCCTGGAGCAGTTGTCATGTAAATATCCAAAAAATATTTCTAACCAGACGGATACAAAGTGAAATAGTTAGTCCAGATACTTCAGCATATCATGCTTGTACATGCATAGAGTGTAACTCAAAGCCCACAGTTATGTGAATGGATTTCAGTAGGGTGGATCCAAAGAAGTGGGAAGAAGGCAGTGATTTCATGCTGCCAGCTGCAAAATTTGCATTCTTTGTCATATCACACCATAGTGGTTGTGCAATTTACCACTCCCTCCATCCGCACAGTGGTTATAGCCCATGCTGGTAAAATTTCTGGAGGGATTCAATCTGCCATGCTTGACAGTGGAACAACAGTTTTAAAACTTCACAAAGAAAACAAATGCGTGTATTAAGGAACAGAAATTCCTCTGGGGCTACATCATACATTCTAACTTCCAGTGATAAAGAATCACAAGTCAAGCAAGTGTGTTTATATTATCTTGCTGCTGAGAACCAGCCAACAGCTACAAAGTTGTGACTAATATAGCATGTTTGTATTGTACAAATCAAAAAATAAAATAAAATAAAATAAAATAAAATAAAATAAAATAAAATAAAAGATAAAAAAGAATAAAAGAACATGTGCAAAATACATACTTTTAAGCATTAGAAGTAATGAGCTGCTCATGCTCATATCCTAATTTGCTTGCTCCAACTGGCCATTCAGATAGCATATTTTCAGATTTTTAAAAAAAAAAAAAAAAAAAAAAAAAAGACAAGTGTGATGAAAAAGTGCTTAGATTGAAGGTTAGTAATCCAATTTTCCCAAGAATAGCAAGCTCGCTTATAACAACTCATTCACTGCCAGGGAGCACAAGCATGGAATTGCATATCTGTACATTCCCAGTCTCATATTTACTGTGCAGATGGATACTTAAGAAAAGGTTTGATTAAATGTCAGATGAGTGTTCACTGTAACTACTGTCTGCTTTGGACCGATGCTAAAAAAGATTGTTTTATTGCAGTTGAAGACCTCAAAAGGTTATTGGTATATGTCTGTGTGGCTAAGTAGCTTGAGAGAGATTTTTAAACTATGTACAGAATGATCCTATACTGCATAGAAGAAATTTTCAGCTGAGTGCTCTTGTAGCATCATAGCAGACTTATAGTAGCTGACTGAACAAATGAGGAGTTATTTTCTAGCAATTTTGAAAATCGCAATTTTAAACAAAGATCATTTCTTCCTGTGTTTTTTCTGTAGTTCATGTCTGCTGTTTTTTATTTGTTTGTTTGTTTGTTTCCCCTGTTACAGTATATTTATCCTAGTCTGGTAGATTTTATAAGGATTTTTTTATTTTTTTTTTTACATTTGTATTAATTTTAATAGCAAAGTATTGAAATCTAAAAATAGTACACTAATTTTTCAGCTGGGGAGGTATAAAACAGTTTTATACAACCCAGATTCATTTATTTTACATCATAACATAATATAGAATAAGATTTTTCAGACCAATCATTCATATGAAAATATTCAAATGAACATTTGTTTAAATTGATAAAACTGCATTTCAGAGAAGACCATTGCACTCCTAAAAATATTTTTAATAATGACCACAGAAGCCATATTTGTCTCTTTGATCTCCTGAAGCTTCTTCTGGTTTTAATCAGTGTTCCCACATGAAGAACTGTGGCAACCTATGATAATAGAATCTCTACTCACATATCCATAAGGAAACAAAAATGCTCTCATCAGAGGAAGGTAATTTGGGTGTTCTGCCCTTTCCATCTGTGGGCCCCTGCCTCTGTTACTGCAGGGGTATCTTGGCATCAGTTAAGTGGTTTCTGTCCTTTCCTCTGTGCATTGCTTTCTCATTGAAGTGTTTCTGCTGTCTAATTATACCCTTTCAATCAAATTAGAGAGTGCAGCATCTGGTTAGTGCCTGTAACTGTTGCCATCTGCACCTAGATAGAGTGCTTTCATTTAAGGAGGAGTGCTCAAATTGCAGATTCCCACAAGAACTAGGAGAACAGTTTGGTAGAACGGAAATGTCCTAAAACTCTTCTTAAACCACTATTAAAACAAATGCATCAAGCAACTGATACCTAGTCATTATCAGGCCTGGCACCTTTGGTTCCATATTCTTATCCATGTAAATTATAGGTATCTTTATTTCTTGCTCAAGCCTCCCAGAACATTCAAAGTGGCTATCACGCCACTGTAATGAGACCTAATACTTAAATAGCAGCCATTTTAATTTACCTTTCGTTATTCTTTTTTCTGCAGATTATTAAAATAAAACCTTGCTTCTTTTTTTGTCTGTTACTGGTAGGATAATTTCTGGCCTGTGTAGGCTAGTTTTCAGTTGATAATTGTTAACCTTTAATGTCTCCTGCCACTAGTTAGCACTCTAAATAGCTTGCAGAACTTAAAGCAAGCAAATAAATCCAGTAACTTTTTTTTTTCAGTGAAATAATAATGAGCTTGTTATTCTGACTTTTCAGTCTCCCAAGAAAGTTATACATGCACCCCAAACTTACAAGTGTACTCTAAGATGTCATTTAAACCATCCTGAGTCTCCATCTCTTCAGTCTGCAATTTGTGATATTACTAAATATATGTTTTTGAGAAGTGATGGACTTTGAGGAATGATCAGAGATTTCCTATTTCTTAGCCAGAAGAGGAAGGGTGCTTGAGTAGCCATTTTCTTTACTTTTCCTCTCATTCATACTAAGAAGACTGCAGATGAAACTAAAGTGTTTGTACTATTTCCATCAATCATGATGAGGCATGAAATACATGTATACAATTTCTCAGGTAACTGGGCTTCTTGCTATCAAGGACTTCAGAGATTAAGGCCAATATTTGTATGTTCATCTTAGAAAATCATTGGAAGCTAATAGAGACTCAGAAATTTCAAGGTTTTATCGGTAGCGGTTCATTCAGTGTAGCAGTCAGTCTGTTATATTCTGCACTACCTTAATTTTGCAAATGATTTTAAAGTGGTGCCCATGTGGAGTGCAGGCAGTCATACAGTTCCAAAGTAACAAAGGCATAAATGATCATTGTAAGGTCCCTACACTGAAGAAGAAGAAACTGAGACAGATGGAAAAAATTTCTACTACAGCTGCTGTTTGATCTTCCAAATGTTGATCTGGCTCTAATAAAACTAATTGTGAACCTGTATCTCACACTGAGCATTCACTCATGGTAGACAACCATCCCCAGGCTTATTTTCTGCTTTTTGTTTGTAGCAGTTGCCATTCAAAATGTACTTACCTAGTCTCAGTATTCATTTGAAAAAAGGTTATTTTTATGTCAATCATGGCACCAGATGTATTGGGAAAAAAAACAGTCCTGACAGCATACTGCAGTTCATGTTTTCTCACTGAGTCTCGTAACAGGACCTGTTATAACCTTTCAGCTTTTCATGAATAAAACCTCTGCAATGGGTCTGTCTTTGCTTACTGCTGTTTGCAGATTTCTCCACCATACAATAGATGTAACAGGGTCATTAGGTATTAATAGAGTGAAATCATCATGGACACTTCGGTTTTAATTATGGATTTGACACAAGCTTGTACTTCAGATATTGTCTGAAACCCAGCTGACTAGCATCTTAGAAATACAAGAAGTCTGTAGACTTCAGACTTTGACTTGTCACAGCTTTCTCTGTGTACTTTCTAAAAAATCTGGTGATTTAATATAGGTTTATGGTTGGAAGGGTGATTTAAACTGAGCCTTGGGTGCACGAACAGGAATCATGACAAATCTGTCAACCACAATGACACTCCGGTCCTTTCATGCTGTTTGTTTCCCCTTTTTTCTGTATGATCATAATCTACCAAACATAAATCAGGTAATTTGAGTAAGCCCAACTGTTTTTACTAATACTGTTAAATCCACACTTTCCTGACTGTTTTATTTAGATGATCTCATTTGGATTAGTTTTGTGCAGACCTGTCTGACCTTTTAAGACTGTCTTTTCACAGAATCATTGCAGCAGTAGTGTGAGACAAAAATAAGGACAAAGTTTCTCACCTGCTCTTCTTTAGAATCTCTTAAGGCTTTTGTCTTGAAAGTACAGCCTGCAGGTAATACATTCACTTCTCACCTTTACTACACTGAATATTAATTTCATAGTGAGATCTCTAAGGTAGTGCCTTGGCTGTCATGCAGAACATACAGAGAAATTGCTATGTATGCTAAATGGAAGAACTCAGCTATTTACAGCCGAGATACTGAATACGCTGAGGGATCTGGAGCAATGTTACTCAGAATTTTATAGAAAAACACACAAAGTATATCTCAGTAGATCTCAAAGATGATTGTTTAAGGTAAAGAGAGTAGGACTGAGGTGTTTTTTTTGTTTGCTTGTTTTTTGTGTTTTTGTGGATTTTTTTTGGAATGACAAAGCTTATTTGAAAAATTTGTATGTCAGTGCTTTGGCAAAATAACTATTATCAATCCTTAATTAAATGAAAACTTCCTACCAGATTGCCTCTAAGAAAAAAAAAAAAAAAGTGAAAAAAAAAAAAAGTATGTATTTCATTTGATAACAATTGCTAAATGCCATAATTTAAAACACAGGTTTAATTTCAGGTTTTCTGGGATAACTGATCAACTCACTCCCATTTCCACATCTAACAAAAATATCAACAAAACCAGGGGAGCTCCACTGCAGCTCAGCTGGCTCATTTTCCCCAAATGTCTTGGCCAGGCAAAGAAACAAAGGAAGCACTGTTACAGATACCTGTTATCTTGAGAACAGAACACTATAGCTAAAAGGAATGAAGCGAACTCTGACTCTTCCTTCCGTACAATATCCTTAAAGTACTAGTGAAATGAAGTTTGAAGAACAACATTTCAAAAAAATAAGAAAGATTGCTGAACATGAAAATGAAAGGCAGTTGCTACTTCAATTTAAAGCATGGGCCAGTCTTAGCAGAGCCTCAAATGGTTTGATGTTAACTTCAGTTTAGTCTGTGTGCTACATTACATTCAGGTATTGTAGCATTCCTCACATTTCTGAGTATATGTTAGTACATATTGCTTCTAGTTGAGATTTGAAAAGAAAAAAAAAAAAGTAATAGCACTGAAGAAGACATTTTCTGGCTGTGTTTATCACTCCTCACAACTGCATCTTTATACTGTACATTATTTAGTTTGTCCAGTTTGGTTATGTTTTCCTCCCTTTTCTGTCAAATTCATCAGTTTATATTTTTCAGCTATTTATTTTTCTATGGCATAGAAAAACTTTGACATTTATGGCAAAGCAAGAGAATTATTGAAGAAAGTAGCAACAATGTGGTGACTTTGAAAGTTTTTTCATGTTTATAAAAATGTCTGTGGTGACCCAAATACCAGAAATGCAGATTTGCATTTTGAAGTAAATGTATGTAGCTCACCTGCATGGCTGATGAGGTCACGTAAATTAAAGTAAGGATAAGTATTAATCTGAAGCTTGGTTTTGCTAGATTAGATAGCTTTCTATCCAGAGATGGTATCAGTATCCATTAATAGCTGTGCATACATGTTTTCTATATATCCTCAGCAATAAAGTTTCATTTTAAAGAAATTCTAACTTGCCTAGGCATGAAAATGCACACTGAAGGCACAAAAACATCAGCTTTAATTTTCTGCTTAACAAAACTGTGAAATAATCATTAAAATTGCACCATTTTTATATGTGTGAGCCCAAATTAAACTGATTTCAAAGGCATGGTTTTAATAATATATTTTCCCTTCTGCCACAGTATTTCTAAATGAAAAATAAAATATAAAAATAAAAGCATACAGATTAATATGACTAAGATAATTTTTTTCCTCATTCATCTGCAACCACATTTTTAAGGGTCTTTCTAGCCCTCTTTTGTAAGGGACACCTGAGACACCTGAGATGATTTGGGACACCTGACGAGGACACCTGAGATGAGCAGATACCACTTCAGGGATAGTGCAACAGCAGAACACTCTCCCTTTCCTTCAGGGCAGTAGAGTAGAATATATATGCAGCTGTTACATGAGAGAGAATTAGATAAAAAGATAAAACGCTATCAAATAAAACAGAACGTTGCCCAGCCTGTAGTTAGTAAGAGGTGTTTCTGACTTTCCCCAATAATGCTACACAGTCCAAAGAAATGGTTACAGCAGTGTAACACAGCAATTTTTATTATGTAATGGAATGTTGTATTTTAATACTAGTTTTAAATAAATGCATGGATGACAAATGTTACCAAGGATTAATTATAAATAGGATTGACTTGTTTACAGTGGTTACTTCTGGAAGGTGATCAAAGAATCACATAATGGTTGATGTTGGAAGGGACCTCTGTAGGTCATCTTGTCCAAACCCTTGGTTCAGGCAAGGTCATTTAAAGCAGGTTTCCCTGGACACAGGATGTTTTTTGAATATCTCCAAGGAGGGAGAATCCACTGCCTCTCTGGGCAACCTGTTCCAGTAGTCAGTCACCCTTACAGGGCAACAGTCCAACAATGTTTTCTGTTTTTAGTAGAAAGTAAAAATATGCATGTTTTTGAATATCGATTTGATCAGAAGATATCATTATTAAGACAAAGCAAAGCCATGCAGCAAGAGATTTGTAGTTCAGCTGAAAGGTGGATAGTGTATTTCATGACTAGAAAATCATTCTCTGCTTTGATTTCTAACTTACTGAATATTATGAAGCTAGGAAAACAGTCAAAAATAGGAGAAAACATGAGTGAAGCAAAATTGACTTGTAAATTCTAATCTGAATGCAAATGCTTTTATGCAGATCAGAGTATGATGATTGTATTGTATAGAAGGAGCTCCCTTTCAATTGAAATTCAATCCAGAGGAAAAATGCATGAGAATTTTTCTAAATCAGGAAATAAATGTTTGCAAGATCCATGCCTACAAAATCGTTCACTTTATAATATACATGTGTTCACAAATTTAGTTAAACTAGAATGAGATTTGGGCAATATGCTGATAAGTGGCAGACTGAAAACATCAGCTACTTTTCTTTTTGGAAAATTAACAAGTTACACAATCAGCCTAACTAGTAAAATACAGAGAAAACAGTACAAAATGTAATTTGCTCACTCAGAAAATGTATTTTAATTGTCTTAGTCACTCTTCATCCCTAACCAGGATGTCTTATACATTGTTTAGTAAAAATAATAAAATAATAATCCCTTCAATAGGCGTTTGAGAAAATGTAAATCTCAAGCAACATCTTTAGTTGCCTATACAATGCAGGAAACATGTTAATTGAAAGGAAACTGGGTTCTTGGAGGTGGGGTGGAGCATAAGGGAAGAACAACCAAACGCTAAGCCTGCATACATTTTCTCTCTCTTTTTCCATTTCCATTTCTTCCCAGAATGTTATACAGCAAATGGAGCTGACTATCGTGGCACTCAGAACCAGACCTCCCAATACGCAGGGAAACCTTGTCTTTTTTGGAATGAGACCTTTGAGCATCCATATAATACTTTGAAATATCCCAACGGGGAGGGAGGGCTTGGAGAGCATAACTACTGCAGGTAAGGAATATCTCATTGCTACTAATATTGCCTATATACCCAGTTTTACTTTAAACAGCTGACACAAAATTAGAAAACTTCCCATCAAATAGTGAAGAATGTAATAACCATTAATATCTAACAGATTTTGTTTTCTTTTGTAATTAGTACCCTGGATCTTTGGTTGAGCACACAAGCACTATTAGTAGAATAATATTTTTCAAGCCAGCTCTCACCCACAGTCCATATCATATAACCAATCTTTAATTTGGCACAATGGAGAAAGACTAAAGATAAGGTGGAGATAACTAAAAAACAACAAACAAACAAACAAACCCTGATCCAAGAAAGTAGTAAAAAGGCATTAATGAGTCTCTGGAACATTATAGTTTTTGTCCTCACACACAAATGTGTTTCTGTTATACAGTATGTCTCAAGAGTTTTGCATTAGAGAAAGTTATATAGTCACTAAAAATTATCAGCACAAACTGTTCAGTGACTTAGAGCTTGTATTAGACATTAAAAGTTCAACTGTCAGAGGTTACAATACCTTTTCAAACCATGGCACTCTCGTCTTCTTGCATTCTAGAGAAGTCCTCAATTACTATGGATAGAATTCAAAATGAAACCTATGTAAGAACTTCAGGATATAGGAGCCAAATCCAAGCAGGTCTTCTGCCCCCTTTGCTTGCATTTTGCTCATAGGAATACATAGATCTTGACCTTGGAGGAAGTGATGCTTGTATACTGACCAGCTCTCTTGGACCCCCTTTCTTTCTGGGGCCCTAACCTATGGGATTCCTCCAAGTAGATTCCTGAAGAGGCCAAAGCTGGCTCTCCTGAAGTCCAAGGTTGCAATTCTACTTCTTGCCCTGCTTCCTCTTCACAACATCCTGAACTCCACCATCTCATGGTCACTGCAGCCAAGACTGCCCCCAACCTCCACATCTCCAACCAGTCCTTCTCTGTTTGTAAGCACAAGATCCAGCAGCACACCTCTCCTTGTTGGCTGCTCGACTACCTGTATCAAAAAGTTATCATCAGTGCTCTGCAGTAACTCCTGAACTGTTTGTGCATAGCTGTACAGTCTTTCCAGCAGACATCAGGGTGGTTGAAACCCCCCATGAGAACCAGGTCCTGTGATTTTGAGGCTACTTCCAGCTGTCTGTAGAAGGCTTCATCTACTTCCTCTTCCTGATGAGCTGGTCTGTAGTGAACTCCTACAACAGTATCAGCCATGGTATTCTGCCCTTTAATTGTTACTCATAAGCTCTCAACCTGCTCTTCATCTATCCCTAGGCAGAGCTCAATGCATTCCAGTTGCTCTCTCACATAAACTGAAACTTCACCACCTTGTCTTCCTGGCCTGTCTTTCCTAAAAAACACATAGCCCTCCATGACAGAATTCTAGTTGTGAGCTATCCCACCATGTTTCTATAATTGTAATGAGATTGTAGCTTTGCAATTTCACACAGATCTCCAATTCATCCTGTTTATTCCCCAAGCTATGTGCATTGCTATACAAGTATTTCAGGGAGGTGATCAAGCCTACAGGTTTCCCAGAAGGGGTGCATGAGGATCCTTCATAGTCATGTCCTGCACTCACTTCCATGGCTGCATGCACCCACTGGAGACATCCTGACTTGAGCCACTTATTGCTGCCTATCCCATCCATGTAATTCTCCCCTTGCCACGTCTTTTCCTAATTTAAAGCCCTTCTTACCAGATTGGCCAACCTGTTAGCAAAGACACATGTGCCCCTCCTAGTGAGGTGGAGCCCATCTCTCACTATCAGTTCTTGATCTTCAAGAAGGGTTCCAGGGTTGTAGAAGCCAAATCCCTGTTGCCAACACCAGTGGTGCATCCAGTTAACTTGGAATATCTGTCTTGACCTCTTCCCATCCTTCACCCTCACTGGAAGTACTGAGGAAAAAATGACCTGGGCTCCCAGACCCTTGACCACCATGCCCTGCTTGATGTTTTCTAACTTACCTTTGGTGTTATTAGCACCTAAATGGAAAAGCAGCAGAGGGTAATAATCTGACTCATGGACAAGCTTTGGCAGCCTTTCCATGTTGTCTCTTATCCAAGCCCCTTTAAGGAACAAGCCTCTCCTGACAAGAGGTCAGGTTGGTAGATGGATGCCTCCATACTTATCAGCAGGGAATCACCCATGACAATCACCTGCCTCAATCTTCCTCAGAACTTCCTCAGACTTCCTCAGAACTTTATCAGATAAATGTTTTTGTCCTTATACACAGAAAGATGGCTTCTGAACTATTTTGTACCAAGGCAGAAATCAAGTTTAGGAGTCTAAGGAACCTGTACACAGGACATGGTGCTGAAAATCTTCCTCTCTGTCAGTAATGTCCAGAAATAGCTCTGCACCTTTCAGAGTTAAAGAAAAAAAAAAAAAAAAGTTGTATTTTACACATCACTAGCCTTTTATGCTTGCTGCATACTGTAATAACCAAAGTTATTGGAACATCCTGTCAGCTTTTTCATTTTTCTTGGCATGTAAGTTCAACAGGTTAAATATTCAGTAGGCATTAGAACAAAAAATAGTGGTGAAACTCAGGTTTAATATATTTAATACAATCTTTTAAAACATTTGATTTTTCACTCACTTTCTCAGTTTTTCTCTCCCAGGAACCCTGATGGAGATGTCAGCCCGTGGTGCTACATTGCGGAGCATGAGGATGGAATATACTGGAAATACTGTGAGATTCCATCCTGCCGAAGTAAGAGAACCACGTAATTATTTTAGGCCCACATCTCTGCACAACAGAGACTGGCAGTTATACAGCAGTGGGTAGTGATTTTCCAAGACCAATCAGCTTATTTTCATTTGCAAACTAAGCAGTATTTTTAACATCTCTAGAGTTAATGACAAGGTTACAGTATAGTTGTCCCTCCATTGCTATGTTCTTCATCTCCTCTCAGAATTACTGGCTTATATTATTTATATTAAAATACAAGACAGAGAATCACTCAAAACTTATGAAGTGCTGCTAGTTTTCTGAACCCATAGAAATAGGCCATTCATTTAGTAAAGTATAGAGGAGAAAAATTAATAGGAAATGATTAATTATTTTTTCAAAAAGATACATATGTCTCCATCATTGGCAAGTCATTTGTAAAATGAATGGCATTAGTTTAATGTGTGTAACACACCACAAACAGAATTGTTGAAAAGAAATAAGGACAGTAAGAGTGACACAGGAAAAAGATGGGTATTTGTTAGCTATACTAGAATTCTGGTTCTTTCAGGTGCATATACTTAGAATTGCTGTTAATCCATAAACACAACTTTGTTCCTTTTTTCTTTTTTTTTTTAAAACAGATAATTCATAAGCTATTCACCTGAACACTCCTTCCAGAATTTAATATTATTAATATATGGTATTACTTAACTTGTCCAAAATCTATTTATTTTTCCATGGTTCATGTCAATATATTCCCAAATTTTCATTCCTGAAGGCTCCAGGATAAATTCCTAAGAATCACATTTTTAACATATGCCTAAATATTAGCAACCGTAGCTTAATGTTTTACCGAGTCTAATCATTAATGCCTTTACTTGCTCTCTCTGCTCTACTTCTGAGATCATTTATGTGTATGCTGTTAAGTATCAGAGAAGTTGTCTTTATGTCGGGATACTTCTGAATCAAAGAAGTACATTTCTTACTTGAAGTTAAGGAAACACAAGCAAACAAAGCAAAATAGATCTAAAGTGATTTTATTATTATTATTATTATTTTGTCCACAGTTGTTTTCTTTTTGTGAATGTGAGCAAATGATTCACATCTTCAAGTTAGGCAAACTTATATGTAAGTGTGACCCTATCAGTTGACTTTTACCTAGACTTAAATGCAGATTAAGTATCTAATTTAAGTAACACAAAATTGTTTGACACTCTGATGCTCATTGTTCAGAGGACATCTTACTATCATTTTCTAAGTTACAGAGTCTTATCTAAGAGGCATGATCCTCATAATTAATACATTTGTTTTGGTCTCAAATTAAAGAATTTGTATTTCTTTAAAGACCACAAATTTTGCAAAATCTCTGTATATGTCACCAGTAAAAAAGCTGAAAGGCAAATTCTCTCCACTTCATTTGTTCTACACAAAGAATCCTTTTAAAACAAGCCTTAATCATTTTCTCTGTGGTGGGGAACTGAGGATTTAAATTTGGACATTTACTTGCAAAGATAATCCAGACTTATATTTACAAAATGTCCTTTTGACCAGCAGCAGCTGCTTCAAGCAGTGCACTGAAACAGGATACTAGAGAAAGGAATTACAGCAACTTAGAGCAAACTGTACACTGCAAGTCCTTCCAAGTCTTAATACAAACCTTATGGTTAATGAAGTTGTGTGAGTCAAAAAAAAACTTTTATGCTTTACCATATTTTCTGTTTTCAGTAGGCATGATGATAAATCAGAGGACCATCAAAACTAACTTGTGGAGCACATAAAACAAAACTGGGTCTTATGGTAGAGCAAAAAAGCAATTGTGTAAAGAAAGCCCATTTGAAAATTCTAGAGAAGTAAAAAATTATCTCATATAAGCTTCTTTTACATTATTATGTTTACTACTAGAAAATACAAGTATCTGGAGTATAATGTACCTATAAGCTATATCTACATAATACCAGTACAATGCCAACAATATGAAGCTCCATTATTATTATCTCGAGACATTTGCATACAGTGATTCACTGTACCAATTAGGAATCTACAGTTAAGACATTTTCATAGACCGTGATTGTATCATATGTCTTGTTCACTAATATTTAACATGAAATGCTTAATTCAGAGATGTATTCTGCACACGTATAGAACTTAGCAATGTTAGCTGAGAATAGATGGTCATAAATGCAGAAGACAGTGGTTGCCCCAGTAGGAGCTTAGACTTCCTTTTTCTTCCTCTCCTTTTCTTGATGTCTTGTCTGATGGAGTGGATATAAACAAAATTAAAAAAAAGGCAGCCATGAGTCCTCAGAGAACACGTATATCTTATATGAACTATTCAATGCATAGCTATGTCTGAATGATTTAAATGGTTTATTCGCAATACTGCAGCTATTCCTGGCTTTTTTGGTCTCTTTTCCAATGAGGTTAGACTGAAATTCAAATAAGAGCATACACACACTAAAGGTAAAAGTAAGTAAGGCTCACTGTCTTGCTAAATTGCACCTCAGTGTTTATGGCCCACATGTGTCTCTTACCACAAACAGATTTCATTACTGTAAGCTTATTTCCTGTGTGCACGTATGTCATATAATAAATTTGATAAACTGTTAAATGGCAGAGCCAGGTTAGTTGTACAGAGCTGTACTGATTGCTTGGTAAGACTGACATATATACATTTTAACACAAGAACAAAGGATTATCTCATATAAGATCTACATATTGAGAAGGTATTCTGGCATATACTACCATTTCACTAAGAGGATCTTCAGGCAACTGGATAAACATCTGAAACATGGCTTTGAGCTCAAAAGCACTAATTTTATATGTTTTAATACATGTCTTAACATGTAGTATCCAGAAGCTCTCCTGTTTGTCAGGATCTCATTGTGTCAGGTACTGCATAAAAGAATAATAGCATACTTGCACAAAAGAAGTGACCTTTTAAGCACAAGAGAACTAGATACAAACAGAACAACCTTGACAAACAAAACTTGACAACCTCCTTGCAACTTCCAAACATAGACTGCACGGCCTCTCTGGGCTCCTGTTCCAGTGGTGACTGTCCTCATGGTGAAAAGATTTTCTTTATATCCAGTCTGAACATTTCAGACTGCAGAATGAACAAGTCCCACTCCCTCAGCCTCCTGTCACAGGGTGAGTGCTCCAGGTCTCTGATCATCTTGGCTCTCTGCTGAACTTGTTCCAGTCAGCCAGAATGTTTTTTGTACTGGTGGGCCCCAAACTGGACACAGTAGTCTAGATGTGGTCCTAAGAAGTGCTGAGTAGAAGAAAAATCACTTTTCTTGATCTCTGTCTGTGCTCATCCTAATACAGACCAGGATGCTGCAGACCTTCTTTGCTGCCCAGTACACTCTTGGTCATATTCAGCTCCCTGTCTATCAGAACCTCCAGGGCCTTTTCTGCAAAGTTGCTCCACATAAAATGTACACTGCCTTCTTTTGGATTTATGGTGTAATGCCTCCCTGAACATACATGCTGACTGAGTTTAATATGGTATGAATGGAAAACATATTATTCTAATATACTAAAACATTGTTGAAAAAGCAGTAATTTGTGGTCACTGTTGGTCTGATATAAAGTTTTTGCCAGTTTTTGCCAGTTAGCTTTTTTCCCCTGCTCAGAATATAAATAATCTTCCCTCTGCTGTTAATGCTTATACCATCTATGCTGATTACCTTTCAGTAGCAACTCCAAAGTGTCTCAGGTTTAGGACCAGCCCATCAGTAGCCATAGGAAGAAGCAGCACATCAAAATCATATATACATGTATGGTAGAAAATATGTTGTGTGTTTTCCCAGGTCAGAAGATCATTTAAACATATATTTGATGTGGGGCTACTCAAGTACTTCTAGCTCCCAGTGGAGCATATATCCACAGGGTTATGTAGTTTGTTGATTAGTTATCAAAGTAATTTGAAGTACTATGCATTCGCTTGGAACCTGCTCTTCAGTACTGGGCTAGATTAATGCTTCCCCATGAATGACTATTTATTTCAAATCCCATGACACTAATTTTGTTAGCTAAACATGAAAAAGTTGAAATACCACTGGAACACTAAAGAGGCTAATTAGCTTTAAGATGTTACCCAACTGGTATGCAATGTATGAAGTTTTTAAATGGCTGAGTCTGTTTTCTTAGCATGGAGATCATGGGAGGATTAGTCCTCTGGCGACATGGCTGAAGATTCTCACCAATAAAGCTCCTTTTTCAAAAAAAAAAAAAAAAAAAAAAAAAAAAAAAAAAAAATTACTATATGGTTTTGAAAATCCAAGGTCTCCTAGGAAAATGTGCTAGACTGGTGACTAGGAAGCATTTTCTGGGCAGTGAAGTCATGTTCTGTATGGAAGAGTGAGCTCTTTGGGAGTTACCTGTCTGTTTGTACTCAGCTGGGGTGGGGCTGCAAGTGAAAATTTCCAAAGGTATGTTAAATCAGGCTATAACTTGAATTAACAGTACTTAAAAGCATATTGCTGCAAGACATAGCCAAGCCATAAATATATACAAGCATTTAATGTTGAAATTGCATCATTCTTAGAAAAAAAATTACTTTGTCAACAACATTTGAAGCAACATTATCTTATTATTAAAAAATATATATATATATATTTTTTCTTCTCAACTGCATTATTTCTTTCATTCTTCTTTATAATACTATAATCAATCTCTTTTGTAAGAGGATGTTTGTAGAATGTTTGGTCTTGGTGCAGCCTCAGCTTGAATATTGTGTACAGTTCAGGTCTCCACAGTAGAAACAAGATGTTAAGGTCCTTGAAAGCATCCAGAGGAGGGCATCAAAGCTGGTAAAAGGGCTGGAGGGCATGCTCTATGAGGAGAGGCCGAAGATGCCTGGTTGTCTAGTCTGGAGAAAAGAAGGCTGAGAGATCACCTCGTTATGCTACAAATTCCTGAGCAGGGGAATGGAGAGGGAGGTGTCAGTCTTTGCTTCCTGGTGACCAATGACAGGACATGAGGGAATAGCACAGAGCTGTGCCACAGGAGGCTGAGACTGGACATTAGGAAAAAATTATTTACCGTGAGGGTGCTGGTCCAACACTGGAACAGGCTTCCTGGTGAGGTGGTTGATGCCCCATGCCTGTCAGTGTTCAAGAAGCATTTAGACAATGCCCTCAATAATGTTTTCATTGTTGGTTAGCCTTGAAGTGGTCAGGAAGTTGGAATAGATGTGGTCCCTTCCAAATGAACTGTCTATTAATTTCCATTTCCATTTCCATTTCCATTTCTATTTCTATTCATATATTTCTATTCATATATTTCTATTTATATATTTCTATTATTTCTAATTTCTATTAATTCCAAGTATTTTAGCAGACATGACAATTAGACAGGAAATAAATAATGTTATACCATTAACACAGCAGTATATTGTACCACACATACTGTCTCGAGGAGTAATGGATAAATTTCAGTGTTTTGATGAAAAGTGCAACGATAAAAGAAAAATAGAAGACAAATCATGCACTGAATGGAAAAATCTCTCTTTATGACTGCCTAGTGTGATCAAGGAGACTCAAAACATTGTATCAAAATAGTATAAATAGATGTGTTATTTTGCTGTTGTTGTTTGTTTTATGTTCTTAAGCAGCTATGCTCATTTTAAATCTCTACATACACACTATAAAATACTGAGAATTCATATCAGATTTTTAGTTTTTAATATTAGGAATATCTCATGTAAATATATAGTCCCTCCCATAAAACTTAACCAAACTCCATCCTAATACAATTTAGTTTTCCTTTCTCCAATGCTGTGTTTAGAAATTTTCTACAATGTAACTATTTTGAAGATTTGATGGAAAACATTGTTTAATTTACATTGTTAGAATGTATATGATCCTAGTTGAAAGAAAAAAAGGCAAAAAACCCAAACACAAAACCTCTGAACCCACTTAGTACCCCCTCACCCCCCACTGTTTCTATTACGAGAAATGAACCAGATGATTATCTTGTTTGTACTTCTACAGCTTACAGAAATCCATTGCAGAGTATTTTATTATAGGTTTATTGCGAAGTAGATGTGAGGCCATTTTATCACCTGTCATTTATCCCTGGGCGTATTTGTAAAACAAGGCAAGGATCTAGCTTAGAGTAACAGGAATTGCTTAGTAACAAGGTGGTAGACAAAGTGTCTTGGGTTTATTTAGGAAAACCTTTAGAATGACTATTGTCTGTTATTTTTGCCAGTGCCAGGGAATCTAGGGTGTTACAAAGACCATGGAGAGCCACCACCTTTGACTGGCACCAGTGAGACCTCCAATAAACTTACTATCCAAACATGCATCAGTTCCTGCCGAAGTCAACAATTTAAGGTGATTTATTTGATGTACATTTACAAAATGTTTTCAAAGACAAAACATTTATGCCTTGAGCCCTCTGTTGCCTTTTTCTTTTTCTCTCCCTTCCTTCCTTCCTTCCTTCCTTCCTTCCTTCCTTCCTTCCTTCCTTCCTTCCTTCCTTCCTTCCTTCCTTCCTTCCTTCCTTCCTTCCTTCCTTCCTTCCTTCCTTCCTTCCTTCCTTCCTTCCTTCCTTCCTTCCTTCCTTCCTTCCTTCCTTCCTTCCTTCCTTCCTTCCTTCCTTCCTTCCTTCCCTTCCTTCCTTCCTTCCTTCCTTCCTTCCTTCCTTCCTTCCTTCCTTCCTTCCCTTCTTTCTCTTCTTTTTTAAATGTTCAAACAGTCTGATGTTTCACTCCCACTCCAGGAGACCTAGCTCTCTCTCTCCATCCAGAACAATTTGGGCAAGCAACCAATTAGTAATAACTTGGATACCAGAAGAAAGTATGTTTGCTTATGCAGTTGTGATTGACAGGGTGCCCTAGTTGTGCTCTATTCCAGTTTTCTTTCTAGTTTTAAGTAGGATCCTAACATATCAAACAAAAACAGTTTGTGATGGGACCTCTGACTGCTGACTTAACATACTTCTCCAAAGCATACATAATCTGCTGCCAGCTTTCTTGCTCATACAACCTCCTGGTGTTGTGCCTTTAAATATCCCTCCCTTTCTTATGCATCTTTGTTGTCAAAGTTTGCAGGCATGGAATCAGGTTATGCCTGTTTCTGTGGAAATAATCCTGACTACTGGAGATACGGGGAGGCAGCCAGTACGGAATGCAACAGTGTTTGCTTTGGAGACCATACTCAGCCTTGTGGTGGGGATGGCAGAGTCATTCTTTTTGACAGTAAGTATTGAAACAGGCTGGGTTTTTCCCAAAGGAGAGGCTTCAAATGCTGAATAAATTAGGGGAAAGGGCTTAAAGGCAATGTTGCACAGAAAACAGCAAAGCACCTAATTCAGTGTAAAATAAAGCCACTTTCCACTTACATATAAAATTCACTTCCATTAATAATGTGAAATAGATCTTCCGAGAAATGATGCCTGCTCAGGCAACTGACTCATGGTCCAGTGTCTCTTACACTGGAGACTTAACACTGGTTTTCCTTTCCAGACAAGGCTTGCTGTAACTCAGTTACATAATACAAAGCAGCATAATACAATTGAAGTTGAGAGGTGTGTAAAGCAAACGTACAAACAAGTTAGGTTGCTGTTATGATCATCACTGATTATATCATTTCTTATATTATTAAGTCCTCCTTTCTACTACACTTTTCAATAACATACCAGCACCAGCTGTATAATGTAACTGGTTGACAGTATGAGTACTTGGTTGTCTGGCGGCTGTACAGGCTTCCGGTTTAGTTGGGGGTACTGGAACAATCCATGGTATGTAATGATATATCACTGCTTCTCAGATCTCAACTGTCTTCAGTGTTAGCTACCTCTAGCTACCTTTAAAGTCAAGTTATAAGTTTTCTGTAACTAAAAGCAGCATGATTTTCCAGCCTCTGAATACACAACTTAGCACCTCTTCACTCTAAAACTCTGGTTTCCATAAAGCAGGACAGAAAGATGTTTCACTTAGAGCAGGAATTAGTCATTCTACTCCCTCACTTCCAACTTCTCCCTAAGATATGAAAAGAAGTATTGGAGTTGTATATTGCTTTCAATATTGTAGTTGCACATAGGTTCATACTGCTATATCCTTTGTTTCCTTCTGCTCTTGGCCTCCCAAATTTGTCATGGTTAGAAGTATCCTTCATAGTTTTTCTTCTCTGGAATGGCCAAAGGCTCAACAAGATGTTACCCTGCACTGTCTTTTCTGGTACGAACCAGAAATGAATGAACTGGTATGAACCAGTTATATTTTTTCTGGTATGAACCAGAATGAACTGAGAGAGGGAAAGCATTTTCATTCCATATGGGGAATGCTGTGCTTTGTGGAGCATTAGTCATTAGCATGCTCAACATATTGCTGGTTTGTAGAATGCCTTCTGATTTGGTAGTTACAAACAGCACAGCCAAATATAACAATGCCTATAAGCTATTTGTGAATGATATCTCATTGTCAGATTTCAGTTCTATCAATTCAATCTATTCAAGCAATTCTATCTACTCAATTAAATCACCAGCTCTGTTAGCTTGGAGTAAGTGCCAAACACAAATTCTCTATGGGGATTTGTATCTTCTGGGATCTTTCACATTCTTTCAATTCTTCTTTCATATTCTTTCAGTTTCTCTATGGGGTCTTTCATAGTGCAGCACTGAAGTATGAGGTTTATTGTTCTGATCAGGCCTTGCTCCAGAAAAAAGTGAAGTGTCTTCACTTTATTTTCTGGCATACAAGTTCTACTTTTGCTCATTCCCCCAACTCCCTTTTAATTTGTATTTATCAAAGCTCTTTCTCTTCATAAAGCCTATGAAAACTGAGACACATCAAAACACTTCAGTTCCTGTATTTCCTTTCTCACAGGCCACTTATTACAGGGCTTTAATTACGCTTTCAGAGGGAATTCTATTTTGATCCTTCAGAACTTCAGGCTATGATATGGCTTGATCCAAACAATTTGGTCATGAAATAAATTATTATGTAATACAAAATATATATATCCCTTAAATACACAATATATAAACATCTGTACTGACATACTACATATATATAAATATACTTTCATGCATATATGCATCAAGTCAGTTGGCATTAGAGTTTCTCTAGATTCATTGATGAATAAGCTTGCACTGGGAATCTGGACGGTTGTTAAGGATTATAAAAAGTCACTGGGCACATACTCTTCAAGATAATATTGTAGCAACAAATCTAAAAGATTTTTCCTTAGACTTCATAACAGGCACTTGCTTCTGTTACTTAGTGAAGGTATGGTCAAACTTTAGTTAGACAAGATCAGGAGAGAAAATGCTTAAAAATACATATAAAAGGTCAAAGAGATGATTAAGGAATTAGAGCATCATTCATATGAGGGGATCATTTGGCTTTGAGAAAAGGCAGCTTTGGGGCTTGGGGTGGGAGTTAATGTGTATAAATACCTGATGGGAAGGTGTAAAGATGAAGCCACACTCTTCTAAGTGGTATCTAATGAATAGACAAGGCAATGGACACAAACTGAAATATAGGAAATTTCATATCAACAAAAAGAAAGTCTTCTTTACGATGAGGGTAACAGTGGAAAAAGTTGCCCAGAGAGGCTGTCAATCTCCAGCCTTGGAGACTCAAAACACAACTGGACAAAGTGCTCTCCTTTGACACTCTTTTGAACTGGGGAATTGAACTCGTCTCCAGAGGCCCTGTCCAACCTCAGCTATCCTGTGAAGATTTTTTTTTTCATTAAAGCTGGAAAATGGTTTAAATGAGCCAACAGTTAGAATTACTAATCTACCTATCTTATAGAAATGGGGAAGTCCCTGAATCAGTGATTTAGCTTTGATCCCAGTCCCTTAGGGGTGTGGGAAAAGGACCATACAAGGACAAAGGATAGTTGCAATATTCCAGATTGATACTTAGGTCTCAGAGTAAGGAACCAAAATGAATGTATCCCAAGCAATAATGTGAGTCTGAAAGCCATCTTTTTTGGGGTAGCAAGTATGTTCCATAAAGTCACATGAGTGTTAGAATCTTATAAGAGTACTAAAGTTGTGCATAAGTAATGTATAACCTGCACTAGTTTCTCTTTTTCAATTTTTCTTCCTCTCCTCTTTGCTCTTCACAGCCCTTATTGGTGCCTGTGGAGGGAATTACACTTCTGCTACAGCTGTGATCTATTCCCCAGATTTTCCTGACACATATGGCACAGGCAGAGGATGTTACTGGACCATACAAGTCCCAGGAGCATCTCAAATCCACTTCAGCTTTGTTCTTTTTGAAATCAAAGATGCTACAGATATGGTGGAATTACTGGACGGCTATACCTATCATGTTCTAGCTCGTTTTAATGGCAAGAACCGTCCTCCCCACACATTCAACATCTCTTTGGATTTTGTTATTTTGTATTTTTTCTCAGATGAAATCAATCAAGCCCAAGGATTTGCTATCAGGTATAAAGGTAAGAAGCTACCTTTGCTCTTTCTGCATTTCAATATGTTATTAAAGCATGTAATTTGCACAGGAGATTTCTGAAGTGGCAAAAAAAAAATTTAAACCTCACGTCCACAAGTTTTTAATGCATCTCATTGCCACTGTTCAGTAAGTAAAAGCTTCTGCTAACATTTCTCTCAATTTGGAATACTTCAGTCATCTATGTCATAAATATCAGAATTTACATTTTCAAAACGTCAATCCTACACATCCCTGCCTGTCAAAACAGGTTGGAAAATGGAAAAGAAGCTGGGGAAAAAATGGTAGTCCATCTGCACCATTGGTTCATCTCAGCTATTTCCAATAATTACTCAGCTATAAAGTCCTCAGGAGATCAGGAAAAAACATTTCAGTCCTTGAGTTGTACCTGCTCTTATGATGAACAATTCACTTCCAGAAAAATTCTGAGAACCCCAGCTTGGTGAAGCACACAATTTTTTTGGCATCAGACATAATATGATTATTGGAGTTCTCTAAGTAAACCAGAGGGAAGCATATGCCTGTTTACAAGCACAAAGTAATGCCCAATTACATCTGTTAAGAAGTTGTTTGTATAATCACACTCTTTTGTTTTCAGCTGTGAAGGACAGTGTGCATCAAAACAAGATTACAGTGAATCAGACACTTTCAGAGAAGATACATGAACATGCAAATCTCAGTATCAATGCAGCTCGGTCATCAAAGATACTTTATGTCATCACAACCAGTCCAAGTCATCCTAGTAGCTCCATGCCTGGTAATATTACAAGGAAATGTGAAAACAGGAAAACTTTGTTTAGGCACAATCTAGAATCATTATCACCTTTGCCTCCTACCCCATTTTATCTGATCCACTGTGCCTCTTACTGATAGATGCCTGAAGAATTATTTTCATGTAATCTAATTATCACTAATTGCACTGATCTCATTGCTTTTCAAAACTGACTTCTCAGTATAAATCATTTAGAAATAATGTGAAAATGAGTCTTTGAGAATGAAAGCATATCAGAAAGATATTTATTTACTTTGATTTGTTACTTACTTTGTATAAGTAGTAAAACCAAATGGCAAGTGAAAGCAGCCTCCTTACTAGAACTGGTTTCAGTGACCAGGGCATACCGTAGAAGTCGCAAAAGGTGCTGAAAGAAAGTACAAGCACTTACAGAGTCTGGAATTAGCCTGAATGCTACATGCAGCCCAGTTATCCCAATTCACACAAGCCAGAGCAAAACTACAGAGAGGGCTAGGCAAAAGTGAAGCAGGTTCATCTTTCAAGAGATGTCGCTGAAAACTGTCAAGTATCTTGAGCTCATTTTCCAAGACATCCCTTCATTCAGGAGATTGTTAAATTGCAAATAACTGAAGACCGGAATATCATTATTGGTCTCATTTATCTTTAAAATACCTTGGGCACCTGCTTTTACATATTGATGGAGTTAGACTTTGGTCTCTCTATGCACACTCTAATAGTTCTGTAGTCCTGAAGCTATGTCTTCATTCCTGAAGTCTAAAAATGTGACTGCATGTTAGCTGCATATACCCAAATTAGACAAATTGTATACTGATGTAAGTGTAACTCCTGGCATTCCTGCATGCAGCATGGGTTGGAGACTATGGGAGTCAGAATGAAAAATGAACTAATAATTTAAAATCTGTTCCCCTCCAATCTCAGTCTTTTAAGTAGTTCAGATGTTACGCTGTGTCAAGCTATTCAGGTCCTGCTTGACCTGATGGTACCAAAAAAAAATAAACTGGAATGCAAAATACAATGCCCAAGAGCCTTCAGCATAAGGTAATAAAACAGGAGAGCACAAATACTGATCAACTGTCTCAGTAGACTCTAGAAAGGAAAAAATAAAGTGATTACTTTCATAATTACTGATATAAAACTAGGCCACCTGCTTACAAACATTACAGTTACTACTGGCAGCATATATGCTAGTATATTCCTTAGTCTGCTTTTTAATATTTCCCCTGAGTGAGTTTTGTTTACTTTCATAGATATATTAGAAAATTTTACTGGCATATGCTTTGGATTTTTGCAGTATTGATTTTTTACAGGGAGCAGTCCTCCATGGGAAAAAACATTCCAGATTGAGTTACAGTTTCTGCCAGTTGTTACCTAAAGGCTTAATGTGTCTTCAAATTACAGCTTTGAGTAAAGCATACAAAGGCTATGTGTTTCTTTTCTGCTGTATATCTACTTTAAAAATTCTAAGTAAATGAATGCACTGAGTTCCTCTCCTCTCCTCTCCTCTCCTCTCCTCTCCTCTCCTCTCCTCTCCTCTCCTCTCCTCTCCTCTCCTCTCCTCTCCTCTCCTCTCCTCTCCTCTCCTCTCCTCTCCTCTCCTCTCCTCTCCTCTCCTCTCCTCTCCTCTCCTCTCCTCTCCTCTCCTCTCCTCTCCTCTCCTCTCCTCTCCTCTCCTCTCCTCTCCTCTCCTCTCCTCTCCTCTCCTCTCCTCTCCTCTCCTCTCCTGTCTCCTCTTCATTCTGTCTTCTTCTCCTCCTCTTTCCTCTCTCCTTTCTCCTGCTTTTTGTTTTCATTTTTCTTCTTCAGAGTGGACAATATATAGTCTCACCGCGCTGCTCATCCTAAGTGTTACAGCCATATTGGCAAAGATATTTCTCCACATTACCATGAAGTAAGTATGAAGCTCTGTACCAATTCTGGTATACTTAATTTCTCTGCATTATGATACTGTGAAACTAGTCATATTTAAAATCAAGTTATATGTTACATATTTTTGTCCTCAATAGGATACTAATTAAGTACATCTTTTTTAAAAAACTTCCCTGTTTCCTAGGGTAGCATCTATTTAACTCATTGACTGAAATGATGGGTGAGTTTTGAACAAATCATAAATGTTGTGTTGTATTTACACACTACAATCTAACTTAAATATACAAGGACATGAATTAATAGTAATTAGTAACAGAATATGTACAGACATTAATTTAATTGCTTTCATTAGGGTAGCAACTATTATAGCAACAGTATGCCTTGTTTGTCATTTGGTCAAAAAAGCAAACAACAAATCCTTCAAAAACCTATGTAACTGTGTACCAGGTAGAAAAAAACATATGGTCACAGATATAGAGGAACTCGTTAGCATTATCAGCGCAGCAGTAATGCAAACATACTAATAATAGTAGCTTCCTGTGCACCTTAATACTTATTGTGAACTAACTCATGTTTCTTAGATCCCATCAAATACCATCTGCAAATGAAATGGAAGATTCCAATGAGGTTACTGCTGCTGGTGAGATCTGGAGTATATTTTACCAGCCATCCACATCAATATCCATCTTCAAGAAGAAGCTTCGAACTCAACAAGATGATTGCAATCCACTAGTGGGAAACTGAATTGTCTTTTATTTTACAGGAACCAATCTTCTTAAAATCCAGGTGATTTAGGAATAATCCTTTTTTTTTTCAAAAAATCCAAACTCATACTTGTCTTCCAAAAAGTCCATTTCCAAAGGCCTTTGAAAGACTTTGCTTGATCTGCTGTTTTCTTTTGTATATTAGTGATGACAGATTTAATTGATGCAATAATTTCGAAATATTTGGTGCTCATCAAACCTGTAGTACTGTAAGCTGCTGCCTTTAAACCAGTGCACTTAAAATACAAGTGAAAACCTGTAAAGTTCAAAATATCTCACAACCCTGCCAAAAGTAATTGAATGATTATCTGCAGCTTGAGGACTTTTTGTCTTCCTGTGTCACTATATTAATCAGGCCATTTTAGTCTCTTTATTCTCAAGGCTGAAGACAGAGGTGGATATTGATACCCTGTTCAGTTGCCACAGAAGCCAGAGCTTATTTGGCTTTAATGTAAACATCTCTAAATGGCACTATACAGTAAATTGGGAGTAAAAGACTGAGGAATTATCAGCCTGGTTGCCAATGCTCTATTTCTAGATTTTTCTGTTCCTACAAGCAGAGATATACAAACAAAAATCAAATCAAATTCAGGAGGCACACTCTCAATGGAGCGTCAGCTGCAAATGTGTCATTGGACTAATTCTCACTGGGTCAAGGTGTGCATGACACTTATAAACAAGTATGTATGTGTGAGCAGTCAGATTCACCAATGATTATGACAATTTTGCACATAAAGTGTTCCTTTCAAAGACTATCATATGCCATTCTGAAGTCCTGCATTAACTTTGGATGTGAGCTTAGGACTTCTGAAAGGATTGTTCAAGGAAATTATAAATCAACTAAATTTTTAGATAGTGAGGCTAACACCAATTCTCACTCCAAGGTTACAGGTATTAATACCAGCAGCCGTAAATATTTACAGAGTTGTATTCTGCTGTCAACACCTATGCCAGGCTGTGCATTGGAAAACATGCACAACAGTTGCCTTGATAACTAACTGCTAAGAAAGTGTTTCCCTGCCTGCAAAATTAAAATGGCATTGCATTTTTAAGACTAATTATAGAAGAACTAAAATATCAGTGGGGATCCAATCTGTGAAATAATTTCTATTTGGTTGTAACAGACAGCATTAACTATTTTTTCTCTTTTGTAGAATATCTGTCTACCTAAATTGCTCAGACTTCTCATCCCACCACTGGGGATCAACAGTGAGACTTTCAGCTTCAAGTCCAGCTCAGCAAGATACTTAGGAAAAACAGACAATACAGCTCAGATAGGTAGACTAGAAAAGTTTACATTAGTGAGCATTTCCTTAAACTATGTTAGTGACATTAAAGTACAGTACATGTAATTCCAGTTAGAACTGGAATTTATTCCTTAGAAAAGGAATAAATATAAGTTTAAGCATACCAATACTCTATACACCAGACCTGTGATCTGAGAACAACTGCTCAATGCATCTGCAAAAGATAATGAAGAAAAGTAAGAAAATTGACACAGTTTGCATTCATTATAGTATTTGTCATTCTGTTTTTAAACTCTAAAGCCCTTCTCTTCATGGAGACTATAGTTTTCCTTCAAAAATTTGGGCATCTTTTAGATAGAACAGTGAAATATTGTGCCTTACTTGCCATTCTACATCTAGTCTTTTACCTGAACTAAATTAATTCCAACTCCATTTATGTACCATAGATGACTTCCACAATTGCACAATAAATGCTTAATAGAAAAAGGACTTTACTAAGCCAGCAGTTATGGAATTGTTTATATCAGAATCAGAATATTATGGAAACATCTAGCACATTTTGCATGAACTGCTGGAAAGGTTACAGGAAAAAATAATTAAGTATGGCCAAAAATCAAGATTGGAAGTGTTGTAAAATATGCCAGTTCTCTCTTATGTGTCATCAGGTTGGACTAAACAATATTGTCTGATTCAGACCCAATGAAAAATTTAAAATTGCCTTTTTAACAGTCTGTGTTTGCATCATGCTGTGCAGTGAAAGAGTCTTTCAAAGATTTGTAGTGAAGCAAATTAATTTACCTCCTCTAGATGGTTATTCTGACTCATTAATGGACAGCTACGAAGGAGTCACGGAATAAACTAGATCCTTAAGAGTTAAGTTACGAGCACATTTTGAGGAAGCTTTTTTTTCTTGTTTTATCAAATGTTCTTGAGCAGTTAAACATATACAGTCAAAGGAAAATTCATACAGCAGTTAACTAATGCTGATAACCTGAAAAAACATAAGGAGACTCCCATGACTGTTTTCTACCCACTGTAAAAGGAAAAAAAGGCAGAACATTTTTACATCTCTTTTTCAGAAAGGATTTTAATTTCACTATTAAATTGGAGAAATCCCTTTACAAACAACAAGAAAAAGATGGTGATACTAGTGCAAAATTTAGAGAATCTAGAAACCGAGATCACTTCCTCAGCTACCTTTTAAATAACTAAATATTTCACATGCCTTTCTTAGGGAATGTTTATCTTATTTCCATACATAAGAGCCAGAGAAATAGCACTTACAGCAGATCAACGGGCCATGTCAACAATGACTAAGCTTATGGTATTGCACAGTACATTGGAAAATGCACTGACAAAAGTGTCAAGAAAATTATATTCCCCAAAGTCTTTCAGATTGCCCAGTTCTGGATACCTCTACTACTAGGAAACAGTAACAGATAGAAATGCACCAAGAGGATCCTTGTAGCACTTCTTACTATCTGTGCCTGAAACCATAAAGAACAGGCAGATCTCTGAAGGGTATTTTTGTTTCAAAACTTGATATAGTCACTTGTAATCCTAGCACAAACACTTCAGCAGTATGGTGGTATATGGCCAACATATACCATATACATTAATACAGCACTTTATGATGTTTGCTATAAGGCTTTGGTAGAGGAAGAAAAGACTGACACGCAACTGTTGTAATCCCACATGCTTCAGCACACAGCGATACATGCCCCTATGACATTAGCAGATGAGCACTGACAGCTGGATGATGCACATAACTCTAAATGTCATGTTTGTGTTTATAGCACTTCAACAAATTGAAAATAGCTGCAGAATGGGAATTTCTCTGGAATTTGATCTGAATGGCCTTCCAAACTCCTACCTAGTAGTTCTCTCAATAGGATGGACGGGCTGCAAAAGTATTATTGGCCACAACTTCAAAGGCAACTGTTTTGACAATAATGCCATCATGAGGAGTTGCTTCTCACATACACACATTCCAGCCCCTGCCCCCTTCCACACTTTGTTGTGCTGGTATGCCTGGCTATGTAGTAGTGCAATAAACTGATCAGGTTAAAAGTTACCATCATTGTTTCTTCACTTAGTTAGACTAGAGTAGTTCATTCGGAAGGGACCTTCAGAGATGATCTGGTCCAACTTCCTGACCACTTCAAGGCCAACCAAAAATGAAAACATTATTGAGGGCATTGTCTAAATGCTTCTTGAACACTGACAGGCATGGGGCATCAACCACCTCACCAGGAAGCCTGTTCCAGTGTTGGACCAGCACCCTCACGGTAAATAATTTTTTCCTAATGTCCAGTCTCAGCCTCCTGTGGCACAGCTCTGTGCTATTCCCTCATGTCCTGTCATCGGTCACCAGGAAGCAAAGACTGACACCTCCCTCTCCATTCCCCTGCTCAGGAATTTGTAGCATAACGAGGTGATCTCTCAGCCTTCTTTTCTCCAGACTAGACAACCAGGCATCTTCGGCCTCTCCTCATAGAGCATGCCCTCCAGCCCTTTTACCAGCTTTGATGCCCTCCTCTGGATGCTTTCAAGGACCTTAACATCTTGTTTCTACTGTGGAGACCTGAACTGTACACAATATTCAAGCTGAGGTTGCACCAAGGCTAAACATAGTGGGAGAATCACCAGAATTGGCTGGCTATGCTGTGTTTAATGCACCCCAAAGTGCAGTTTGCCCTCTTGGCTGCCAGGGCACACTGATGATTCATGTCGAGCTTGTTGTTGACCGGCACCCCAGATCCTTTCTTGTCTCCCAGCTGTTACTTTTAGCAGCGAGAAATTCTCTTATCTATTGGGTGGTTACACAGAAATGTGAGCTATCTTAGCTATGTGGAGAATAAGCCATAGGAAAAAGAGAGGACTGCACCAGAAGCAAGGGCAGTGAGTACTTATGGATGGCACTGCCACTGTAGCGTTTTGTGACATTGCCTCTTAACTTTATGCAGCATGTCAGTTACAGTAGCCTACAGAATATGTGGACTTTGGATGGTAACCAGCTGGAAAGGTGGCCTTCCTAATTCAAAATCTACTTAAAAAATAGGTTTGTTTGTTGACTAAATGATTTTATATGTACTTTTGTCTTAATATTGTTATGTTGGAGGGAAAATAGAGACTGTAATTTAAAAACGTGTGATCTGTTATCATAGTAATATATATATTTATATATGTATAGGAAATGTATTATTTAATACAGCATATTATGCTTGTATCTTGCTAACATTTCATAGGAAGAAAATATGTTAGATTACATTCTGAGAAAAAATAAATATTCTATACATTGTAACCACAGTAAAATTTGAAGATAATTTATTGATATGTGTGACTGAAAAGCACTGAGAACAGAGTAACGCAGACTCTCAATTTTGTTGCAGAATAGGTGCTGATGAAACAATTGCTTAAGATGCTCTGTCTTCCTTTGAATCTCATGCTTAGATTGTAAGTGTATTTGGCCATTCATCAGATTCTGAAAATCCATCTGCATGTATTTTCAGGACCATTTTAACATCCAACACCTTCATCTGCTTTTTCAATCAAGCATTAACAACATCATCTTATTTAAGACATGTTTTTGACAGTTTTTCTATAGCCAGTACAGTTTTGAGGAGTTTTAAAAACACTGCTCATCCAGACAACCCAACAGTATTGCAGAATTATGGTCTCTGTATTCCAAGCTCCCCTGGCAATACTATAAATATGAGATTTTTTACTGATAGCCCTGGAAAATGAATCTACTTTCTGTATGAGTATAGGTGAACACATCAGCAGGCAATTGGCCTGCCACTAAATGAGCAGGACTATTCCAGTTCAATCGTCTGCTTAATAACCTTTCTCAGGCAGTGGAAAAGACTGCCAAATATTTTCTAGTGCACTACTTTGCCTAATGGAAAGGTCTACTACAAAAACATAACTCCTGACAAAGTCTTGCTCAACTATTACGTAATAGCCTGCAAATAAGTGTTTCACAATCCTCTAAAGAAATACAATTCAGTGATAGTTTCACCTGAAAATTATTCTAGACATTTTTGAACAAAGTTATCGTTCTACTACCTTGAGATCTTGAGAGTGAAAAATATAATTGCCTTCAGATTGTGTTGTTTTTCTATAGCAATATCCCCACAACACATACATTTAATGCAACTCATTGTTTCACATCTTTATTGAGCACTTGTGCTTTGGGATAAAATTAGGCATTCTGAATCTCAGTCTCAAGACAATTTACTGTAAATCCAAAGGATATCACATGAACCAAATAAGACTGTCAAGAAAACAGATCAAACTTGAAATTACTCACCACTGAAATATGTGTTGTGCCTATGTGTGGTCATCTTGTGTTCAGCAAATGGCTGTAATTAACAATTATAAAAAATTAAACACAGTGAATTTCTGCATGAGTTATTAGCATTACTATAGTGTAGAAGAGAGTTGCGTAGCAGAGGCAGAAGCACTGTAGTTTACCAGTGGCTTGTTTGCTGTGGGGATTTGTAAGCTGAAAATGAAGAGGATGATTATATAAGGAAAATATTTTATTGCTTTGAAAAGCTATTTCTGATGTAACAGCATATTGAAGTTTTCAGATGATATGTTTTCAAACTGTTAGAATTTATTAAAATAATTATTTCAGGGTTTTCTCTACAAATTGTAACATCATCATGTTGCTAGCTAAAGGTAATGCTGCTTTCATTTTCTTGCAAAATTACTTTATTCTTTCAGTAATTTGTCCTTCTGACCAAAATAATGCTACATTTGCTCACACGAAGCTTCAGCTTCATTTATGTAAATGTCTAAATACCAGTGTCAGGTACCAAAATCATCTCTAGCTTCACCTTTTCATGTCAGGACTCAAACTCTTACTTTTGTTTCGAAACACTACTGTCATACAGGCATTGGCCTCTTCTTATATAGAGGATATTGTTCTGCTCTCCTTTCTTGGCATTAGGGTTCAGATGCCTCCTAAATCTGTTTATTCTGGGAACTGTTGCTTTTTTTTTTTTTTTTTTTTAAACAGCAGTTTCATTCCCCAAGAGGGAAATGCATTCTTTACTTTGAAAGAAACACTTTTTTACTAAGTAAGTTGTGGAAGCACAGAACCTCTATATCTAGATAAGGTCCACATAAGATATCTGATTTCAGGTATACTGTTGTCTCCCTGAACAAAGACTTAGGGCAGGCTGGCTCCAGTTGTATGAACACAGATATATTTAAAAGATACTCTTAACACAAGGATCATAAAGAGCTTGTAGGCATAGAGAACACCAATAAATGCTGAGCACTGTGTTGTGAATGCACTACTGTGCAAAATATAACCACCTGTCTTAGGATGACAGATGTACCCCATATTGCTAAAGCAAACATGAGATAATATTACAGAAACACCACAGCAATGAAAATAACTTCCCCTTTCAAATATATTTTTATAGCAACTATTTAGTCATTAAGAAAAAGTCACAACTAAGAAGAGACAGACTACCCCCCCCCCCAAAAAAAAAAAAAAAGTGCCACATTCAAGTTAAGCAAAAAAGATGCATTTACTTTGAGAAGTGAACATGACTTGCCAGTGCTGCTTAGTTCCCCCTTGCCTGTTGCTGTTCCATTATTCTGCCCATCATCTCACACAGACCAGGCTTTCCCATAGTACCTAAAATAAGGATGCTAATTGATCCTCATGATAGAAGGATTCACAGCACATCAGACATGGTGTTTTCCCATATAATACAGATGGTTGGAGTGAATGCTCTCTTCTTGGGTGAATTCTGAGGTGAATGAATTACAGTGCACTTGAACAGACTTAGATGAAAGGTGGGGAATAGTCCAGGGAATTACCAGGTGAACATCTTTGTGAGATGGAAGAAACTGAAGAAGGAGATTGGAAGGGATTTTTGTGTGCGTGTATTACAGTATCGGAAATAAATAACATATAGAGGCAAATGATTTCAACAGTAGCATATATACATACATCACATATACATGTACGCACATGGAGATTGCTGTCCTCTAGCTGTTACATACCTGAAAGCCACTCTCTTCTAATGTCTTTGGTCAAATTATGCCCTCTGCCGACAAAATGACTGATTTCAATTTCAGAGAAGCCTGTGATTTCATGATCCAGGGTATGGGCTTGGATCTAGCTTGACTATTCAACATCATTTATCTACTTGCATCCATCTGCATCATGCTGGCTCAGGTCCTAAAACAGTTCTAGTTCAGGACAAAAGATTATTTTTACCTGAAATTAAACCAGAAATAAGTTCCTTTGCTATAAGGAACATGCAGGCTCCAAACATAAATGAGGAAGCCTTCCAAAAGGTGACACTCTATTGTGATTCAAGGCTTCAGTGGCTTTTATGACCCCCTCAAAGAGCCTCCATACAATACAGAGTCCTAAGTGATACCTTTTTAGTTAAAACTACCACCTTGCAGTCTGAACTTCATTGTGTTTCCTACTGTTTCCTTCCCATGTCAGAGCTCTTAACCCCATCTTTTCCACAGCATACTCTGGTGTGCTAACTTCCCAAACATTCTCCTTTCCTTCTGTGTCCTATACTTTCTTCCCCTTCCTTCCTGTGTAGTCTGTTTTCCTGCAATGAAAATGTCTAGCTTCCCCCTCCTCAACAGCAAGATCAACCACGTGTGAGCAGAGACCTTAAAGTGACAGGAAGCCTCATGCAACACTGATAATGGGTGAGACTACCTGGGGACAGTACCAGGAAGGAGATCAAATTGTCAAGTAATAACCTCATAATAAGCATAAAACCATACAGATAAATAGATCTGCTGGATATTTAAGTGTGGCACTTACCTGGAAATTTAATGGCCCTGAGACAGAACATTGCGTGTTGCTTCCAAAAAATCCCACTTACAAATTTTTTGTGATCATTTTTGTTAGGATCTGTACGTGTATGCATATATGTGTTTACCTATTATTAAAAACAAAACAAGACCCCAAAACAAACAAACAAAGAAACCCTGCTGCTGAAAACAGTCCACATAGGACTGTACTTTGAGAAGCACAGCTGTGTCCTTTCACCACAAACAAGAAGGACAACTTCCACACATGTATGCAATAAAACTGTATTTTTGTGTGTTTTTGATTTTTTTTTTTTTAATACAGACATTTGTACACTTTCTTACAAAACTGCAGCTAACTACAACTTTTCTTAAATCATTTTTGGTCGGCAAGTACTGTAAAATCTTTTTGTGCAATTATCATGTATTTACAGGGCCTCATGTTAGTGATTTTCAATGATTATTACAATAATGTCACACACTCTCAACATAAAACATGGCTTAAGATAAATATATTAGTAAATAAATATTCTGAGAACATATTTCCATAAATGAAATGTGCTGCTATACATATACAGAATATATACATGATGTTTTCTAGCTTTTAAAACATTTTAAAAATGGTAATGAAGGAGAAAGAGCCCTTTAACCATATTACAAATCTTTACAGCAAATTTTATACAAAACAATTTTAAGTGCTATAAGATAACTTTTAAAACATTTTAAATAGTGCCTCATGAGCCAAACACAATGACAACTTTTCATGTAAGTAGTAGAAAGGCATTTTGTTATAAAAAACATCTATCATGGCCAGCTGGCCTATAGATTGTATAGACACATACAGGTAGCAGGGAATTAACTAAATGTTGAATATAAAACCAAACACGGAAACCAAGTGTAGGGTACATCTGTATGGTAAGGCCTGCAGAGACTGTTGTACTGGCAAAGATTTCCACAACATGTGAATGAGACCAGTACATCCAGGAACACCATGAGCCAGAACATTCAAATACCTTTTTTTATAACCACATTTTACCACAACATGCTGTGCAGTTACAGAGTACAATGCATTGTAGGTGGCCTTAGATAATGCCGCACAAAACACCAAGCAAAATAACCCAGGCAGTACACCATAACTTGTAAAATGCTTTTCTTTTGAGTGGAGGAAGGAGAAAGGTAAGACTTTAAAAAAAAAATTTAGAGTTTATTCTCCCAACACGTACCACTTAGTACAGTCATTCAGAGAATGAATAAGTTTTCTATAAACTTCACACATAGAAAATGTGTTTATTTTAATTATTATTTCAATTTTATACCCAGATATTGTCTTGTATCAATTCTCTGAATATCTGGATTTGGTTGTTCATTTAGAGAGATCTAATGTGAACTCCTTTCAAACAGAGTTGTTTTTTTCCTAATTTATTTAGTACAAAAAGTAAAAGTAAACAAACTTATTTGTTGTTTGTTGGTTATTTGCTTCTTTTAAAATATTTGGGATTATAAAGAAAACAAGTTAACTTTTATGGTTTTCACAATTAGCCCAGTGCTGTCAAGGACATTTTGTTTGAAAATGTAACATGAACTTTTTTTCATGTCTTTTAAATATCTCCCATGTGTACTGAACTTTAATCAATTTTTTTTTTTTTTTGGAAGACTGGCAATGTGGGCATTAACTAAGCAGTTTCCCTTTAGGAGAATTCCTGCTGAGAATACACCAGACACTGTGTCCTCAGGCACATGCAGCATGACAGGCAATTTAAACCATGCTATGGTAGCCTCTTACTCAGAAGCCGCTGTTTCCACAGGAAACAATTGCTATCAGAAGTGATGACGTACATTATCTCATGATAACAAACGTCCCCACTAGTACAAGAACAAAAGGATGCGCCCAGGCTAATGGAGTACAGAGAACACTCTGTACACAAGACAAAAATGAAACACAACTAACTGGGCCCAAGAAACCTTTAAAACAAATCAATCTATGGAAGCTACATCAACCACAGCAAAGAAGGAAACAATGACTAAAACAAGTTCTCATTTTCCCACGTGCACAACAGGTGACAAGCACTGCTTCCCTTAGGCATGCTTGCAGGCTATAAGGAAACAAGGCATCAGACCTATTCCCAAAATGAGCCAGGCAAGCTATAAGCCCCTCTGCAAACTCTGTTTTCCTGCATATGCCAGCATTGGAGAGGGGCAACAAGTGCCCAAAAAACTTCCTATGGAAGGCAAGATTCATCATCTACAAAGGTTTCACCCTTTCTAAGCACTTTCTTCTACCATCTGTTTGAGGGAAGGGCCCACAACATTCTTCACCAGTCAGAAGATACAATGAGGTCTATGTTTTAGCAGGAAGTGGGAATGAGAATATTCTGAGCTACCTGTTTCCCTACCCCCAATCTGTTAAAACTAATCACAATGGCAGGAAACCCTTCCTAGCCAAATCATCAGAGCAGCATGAAAGGGGGGTTGGGGAGAGGAAGAAGGAAACAGTCCAATCCTTCACCTCCCTCAAAATCACTTGTATAACTTGTTGGCTACTAGGATTTGCTACTAAATTAGTTGGTATCTGAACATCCATTCAGCAGCTGTATCCCTCTGGACTACTTTATTTCAAGGTGCTATCTGGTTTCTAAGGCAGGTGTGTAGCCCTGAGCTTATCAAAAGCTGACTCCTTTAAGTAGGAGGTAACAGCATCTACACATAGCCTGGCTTATTTAACAGACCATGTTACCTCTCAGCAAGAGCTGACATAGTCACTTTTTAAAAGAAAATATAAATAACACTTTGTCATTAATATAGAAATGGCACTAGAGCTCAGAATGCTCCATACCATGTCCCACATGGGCTTTGCACACCAATGGAGGCCTGAAGGCTTCAGGCAAGACGGAGAAAGGAGATCAAGGTGACGTGGACACAGAGGAAGAGAAACTGAGGAAAGTGGGGGAGGGACTTCTCCACATTACCACTTTTGTGTGTTTGTCAAAGCTTAAAAAAACTGGAGTCCATGAGAATTTGGAGTCTTTCATAAGCTCCACTTCTCCACCTGTTGTCATCTGGACAGGTCTAATCATTGATCCGGCTTCTCTCCATGGGATGAGATCCAGCACCTAAAGGATAAAGAAATAGTTACTAGTTAAAACTAAGGAAAATTGCATCTAGAATATTGCATCCCATTTTGGGGCCCCCAGAACATGACACTGGCTGAATCAAGTTCAGACAGACAAGATGCTCAGAGGGCTAAAGAACTTGCCCTATAACAAGAGGCTGAAGGAGTGGGGTTGTTGTCATTCTGTCTCCAGAAAAGAAGGTGTTGGGGGAACCCCCTAACAGCTTTGCAACACCTATGTGGTGAATATCATGGAGAGAGAGACAGAGTCTTCACAGTGATGCACAGTGGACAAGAGGTAACAGGCTTTAGCTGAGACATAAAATGTTCAGACTGGATCTAAGGAAAATCTTTTCACCACAGGGACAGTCAGTCACTGGAACAGGAGCCCTGAAACTCTGGCAGTTTCCATTCAAACCTGCCAAAGCTGTCAAGAGTGGCACAGTGTTCCTTGCTGTGAGAGCTCTAATAGGGACCTGATACTAGCAATCACTTTTCACGCTCTCCTCCCTTCCCCACAAGTATGTGTATGCAAGCTCTTAAAGAGTTAGGTGGTAAACTATAATCTATCCCTCTAGCACCGGCCAAATGAGTACAGGTAACAAGAGAGTAACACTCTTGGGTGAAGAATTAGTTCATAACCCACTCTCTTCAGCAAAAGATGTCAGTAACCTTTATGTCTGCATATACCTGGGAAACTGGCAGTGATCTTGCATATCATATGCTAGAACAGAAAGGTAATCAAAAAAAGCACACGGATTACCTGTGGTCTTTGTGGTCACTGTCAGCTTCTGGGAGTTCGGAATGGGACTAGAAAAGAGCATTCTGGCTTCCTCTTCCTGAGAGCAGTTCTGCTGAAGGAAAGATGTTGCCTCGTAGCACACCTCCCTCTCATCTTGTACCTCTCCTATACCTTGGCAGTGCAGGTAAGTATCTAGTTCAGGTGTCCCATCCCAGGAACTACAGCTACCTGTGTGGGTCCCTTGGCACTCTGTAGGTAGGATCAGCTCACAGTCTCTGTCTTCAGGAATGATGGGAATGCGCTGACCCAGATCACATATACCCTTATAGCAGCTTGGCAAGGTGTCATCAGGAAGCGTGTACTGCACATTCACTGCATAGTCTTCTGTATAGCAGCCACCACCTCCACTGCCACTGTTGCTACTACAGGCTACCTGCTTCTCTTCATAGAAGCAACAGGGCAACCCTTCGTATTTCACCCCATCTGTCCTATGCAAGTGGTCTGAGTTAATACTGTACAAGCCTTGAGTATTCCCTGACTGTGGTTCTATCCCTGGGCCACATGCCCCCCATAGTGGAGAGCTCAGGAAGAGTGCACTACAATCAGCTGTCCCATTTCTAGGCTCCAGGGCAGAGTGCTGGAGTTCAAGGCAGCATGCACATGCTTGCTCCATAAGTGGCCCTACTATCTCTGGATTCTTCCAGTTCATTTTAACATCCAAAGCAGCACCAGGAGCAGCCTCAGGTCCTCCCTCTGAGGTAGTGCCATTTAGATCCCTGTGCTCTAGTGAGGAATTACTACTATAGTTCATATCCATGCTGCAATTAGACAGTTGGTCCCCTGAGGAAGAAGCTGGCACAGGCCGGCAGTCAACACCCACCAGACTGTGAGCATGAGCTGGAAGCTCATCCTGATGGGGGCCCTCCAAGAGAACAATTGCACCCCTGTTTGCACCACCAACCTCACCCACTCGGCAAGGGCTCTTACTGCGGTAAATGTATGGGTCATAGTCACTGCTCAGAGAGCTGCGGAAGGTGGAACAGCTCCCATAAACACCTTGGTTGCTGACCTCCGTGCAGTCAACCATGGAATCACTAGAGGAACAGTGGCACTGACCAGAACTGCTGCTGCTGCTGTCACTCCCAGGGCAGTCAGCCAAATATCCACTGCACACTGAACGATGACCATGATAGCAGCTAAAGCTGGAGGTACTGCCACTCTCCAAGCGAGATGAGGGCACTACATGTACCACAGGAGGGAAAAGCATGCTGCTACCAGGCTGAAAGGCACGGGAAGGACCCTTCGAGGAAATGCCAGCTGGAGGCTGTCCATCTTGCTCAGGGTAACTAAGGCCTTGGAAGTAGTAGTGCTGATACATGGTCTCATATTGGGAAAAGCATGCTGCTTTGGAAAAGTTGCGCCCTCCAAACTTGGGTCTTCGGAAGTTGTGAGCTGGAGAATAAGCCCTATGTTCCAGGCTACAGTGATGTGTGTTTAAAGCATGGTCCAAATGAATAGGCTGATAACTTCGGATATAGGCTGCAGACTGGGCTTGGTAGAGGCTCTGTTCACCATGTCTCTCAACTGTAAGTACCGTGATAGGGTTTCCATGAGGGTCCATGCTTGTCCGTGTGGGATATGCTGTTATCTGGTTTGCTCTGTGCACTCGGCCTGGGTAATGGACAGGTAGAATCACCCTCTGCTGCCGGCTGCGTGCTGAGTTGATGGATTCCAGACAGACTGGACCTGTGTTTCCCTTCTTCTGTTCTGAATGTCAGAAGTAAGAGTGGAGAAGTAGGAGTACAAGGGAATAAAGGGAAAAGACTTTATGTAACAAAAGATATTGTTCTGAATTTAGTTACATTATGCATACAACAAAGTTTAAAAAGAAAAAAAGTACCAATACTTTGCGGAAAAGAAAAAATACGGTAACTCTCAAAATAAGTCAAGAGCATCTGTCTGAAAGCTGTTGAAAAACTCAACTGTATTTGCATGATAATGAAAAAAAAGTAAAGTGATTGCAGATACTGTTCCTGTATATGGGAAGTTTTTTGCATAAACAGCAGTCCTGATCTTGCAGGTTAAGAGCATGGCTGGCAGTCATTGCTTTTGTTTTCACCTTACACATCTGTACTGGGTCTAGCTGGGATGTAATTAACTTTCCCTGCAGTGGCCCATATAGTGCTATGCTCTGTACTTGTAGCTAAAGCAGCATTGATATCACACCACTGTTTTGTCTATTGCTGAGCAATTGCTGGCACATCATCAAGATTTCCTCCAACCCCCACCCCAAGCCAGTAAGCTGGGGGTGGGCAAGAAGTGGGGATGGGACATCACTAGGGCAGCTGACCTAAACCAGCCAAAGGGATATTCCATACCATATGATGTCACACTCAGCAATAAAAGCTAGGAAAGGGGAAGGTGGAGCTTTCGTTATGAAGATGTCTGTCCTCACAAAATAATGCTATGTGTATTGAGGCCCTGCTTCCAGGGGTGTGGCCAAACATTGCTTGTTGATGGGAAGTACAAAATATTTTTTCTCTCTGTGCTACTTCACAGACTTCGCTTGCTTTTCCCCTCTTCCTTTTTCCTTTAAGTTTCCTTTTTTTTTTTTTCCTTTCTCCTTTCCAGCAAACTTTCTTCTCCCCCTCTTCCTCAGAAGAGGGGGAATGAGAGAGCAGTTGTGGTGGAGTTCATCTGCCCAGCAAGGTAAAACCACCACAACATTACATTACGTAAATCTGTATTAACATAAGAAAAGAAAACATATTAAATTATTATTAAATAATTCTACTAAACTTATCTATCCTAGTTATGTTCATAAGTCACATGCTGCCCTCTGCTGGACATAGTACCCACAAGGAAAAGACAGAAATGCGGCCTGTTATTTCAGGGTATGTAGTCATTTTTTAAAGAATTTAGCCCTACCTGTATTTCTAGAGTTGCATTACAATAAAAACTATGGGCTGTATGGAGATTTACATATAAGCACTATTTCATCTTATAAGCTTTGAAGTCCATAGTGGGTGACACAGCTGAGAATCTGCACCTCAGCAGCAACACTTACCTATGATGTTATGGCGGCAGTGAGGACAGGTATGATGCTGCAATAACCACGGATCCACACATTTCTTGTGAAATCGGTGAGTGCAGGGAATAACACGCAGCTCCTACAGCAACAGATAAAGGGACATGAAAAATACGGGTGCCAAATGAGTGAAACCTTGCAGATTATTCCTACTTTTTTCAACCTAGCTACTGAACAGATTCGGAATTCCTAGACATCCCAGACTACATCCTAGTCTCGAAGCAGAAATCATTACAAATCTTTGATCACTTTGACTACCCATTTCTGAAACACCTTCATTTCCAACGTACCTTTTGTGAAATGAGTGAATCAAAAATGCACAGTATTCAATGTGCGCGCATGACTGAACTTACACACTGACATAACTGTTTTCTGTTCAATTCTCCAGACTTTCCCTTCTCATTCCTTATATCTGATTTGCCTTTTTGACTGCCACAAAGTACTGAGTTGCTTTCACAAAGCTCTCAAGAACATTCTCAAGATCTTGCTCCAGAATGGTGATGCTCACCTCAAAACTAAGCACCATATACATGCAAAGCTACCCTTTGCTCTTCCCTTCCCCATGTGCATCACTTACATTGAAGTTCATGCCTGAATCTACTGTACAGTCAGTTCTGAAGAGCCTTTCTGAAGTTCTTCTCTGCCACCATCTTAGCTACTATGACTAATTTCCGATCAGCTAACTACATTAAATTTCTACAAGCGACATTAAATTGTAGCTTGAAGCACTCAAATATTGCACCTTTAAAGAGTATGGATCTTTTATGAATCATTTCAGACTAAGATGTCCCCAACTCATTTTTAAATGGAAGTTTAAAACTTATTGTCTGCTTCTATTCTAAGGCACCTACCTTCTATTTCATCCTTTCATTACTTCCTCTGTATAGAACCGTGTCAGAGAAGGCAAGCACTGACATCAATGCAGAGATGCTAACTAGGAGCTGAAAACCAGTTCCTAAACCTTGGCAGGAACCCTGCTTCGCCTCTGGTTTCTCAGTAGTGCTGTGTATTCGACACTTTAAAGACAAGGTACCATCAAAGCTTGAAAAGCAAAACACAAAACGTATCCCTTATGTCCAACATGTACCATCACCTTAGATAGCACACAATTTGTTAAGAATACCCAGAGAATTAAATGCTGAGGCTACCCTGACTTCTTTACCTGTTTTCCTCAAAAAAAAGCAGCTTGATGGAAGTATCGACTTGAAAAATGAGATCCCTCAACTCACAGAATCGTCTAGGTTCATCAAGATCACTGAGTCCAACCTCTGACCTAACACTAACAAGTCCTTCACTAAACCGTATCACTAAGCTCTACATCTAAACATCTTTTAAAGACCTCCAGGGATGGTGACTCCACCACTTCCCTGGGCTGCCCATTCCAATGCCTCACAACCCTTTCAGTAAAGAAGTTCTTCCTAATACCCAACCTAAACCTCCCCGAAGCAACTTTAGCCCATTCCCCCCCATCCTGTCACCAGGCACGTGGGAGAATAGACCAACCCCCACCTCGCTACAGCCTCCTTTAAGGTACCTATAGAGAGCAATAAGGTCGTCCCCAAGCCTCCTCTTTTCCAGACTGAACAATCCCAACTCCCTCAACTGCTCCTTGTAGGACTTGTTTTCCAGACTCCTCACCAGCTTCGTTGCCCTTCTCTGGACTCGCTCGAGCACCTCCATGTCCTTCTTGTAGTGAGGGGCCCAAAACTGAACACAGTACTCGAGGTGCGGCCTCACCAGAGCCGAGTACAGGGGGACAATCGCTTCCTTAGCCCTGCTGGCCCCACTGCTTCTTATACAAGCCTGGATGCTGTTGGCCTTCTTGGCCACCTGAGCACACTGCTGGCTCATATTCAGCCGACTATCAACCAATACTCCCGGGTCCTTCTCTGCGAGGCAGCTCTCCAACCACTCATCTCCCAGCCTGTAGCTCTGCTTGGGTTTGTTGCGCCCCAGGTGCAGGACCCGGCACTTGGCCTTGTTGAACTTCATACATTGGCCTCAGCCAATCGGTCCAGCCTTTCCAGATCCTCCTGCAGAGCCTTTCTACCCTCAAGCAGATCAACACATGCACCTAACTTGGTGTCATCTGCAAATTTACTGAGGGTGCACTCAATCCCCTCATGCAGATCATCGATAAAGATATTAAAGAGAATTGGCCCCAGTACTGAGCCCTGGGGAACGCCACTAGTGACCGGCCTCCAACTGGATTTGACTCCATTCACCATGACTCTTTGGGCCCGGCTATCCAGCCAGTTTGTAACCCAACAAAGCGTACACCAGTCCAAGCCAAGAGCAGCCAGTTTCTTGAGGAGAATGCTGTGGGAAACAGTGTCAAAAGCCTTACTGAAGTCCAGGTAGACCACATCCACAGCTTTTTCCTCACCCACCAAGCACGTCACTTTGTCACAGAAGGAGATCAGGTTTGTCAAGCAGGACCTGCCTTTCATAAACCCATGCTGACTGGGCCTGATTGCCTGCTTGCCCTGCAAGTGCCGTGTGATGACTCTCAAGATAATCTGCTCCATGAGCTTCCCTGGCACTGAGGTCAAACTAATAGGCTTACAGTTTCCCAGGTCAACCTTCCAGCCCCTCTTGTAGGTGGGCATCACATTTGCTAGCCCCCAGTTGACTGGGACCTCCCCTGATAGCCAGGACTGCTGATAAATGATGGAAAGCGGCTTGGCCAGCTCTTCTGCCAGTTCTCTCAGCACCCTAGGGTGGATCCCATCCGGCCCCATCGACTTGCGTATATCTAAGCGCTGTAACAGTTCACCAACCATTTCCTCATGGATTGTGAGGGCCACATCCTACTCCCGATCCCCTTCCACCAGCTCAAAAGTCCTTTAGGTTTTTCATTGGCAGCTGCGGAATGCATTTGAGGCTGAGTTGGCTACTCAATGTAATTCATCTGGCACATGGCACAACCTCAATATACAATACATCTAACAACCAGCCATATATCACAGTGCTAAAGTAAATCAGTTACTTTATCAGTTTACACTAAAGAAACCATCTATCCTTTACCTCCCCATCAATGTACTTCTCCAAGCAGATGGCACAGTCAGAGGTGGAGCTGCTACTTAGTGTATCCAGTGCACCACAGCTATCTTCCCGGTGTCCCTTACTTTTGGACTTAAACTTCCTGGTCTCCATTTTTTCCAGTGCTTGCACTGCAAGCCTGTTCATGGAATTCTAGAACAGAAGAAGAAGAAAAAAAAAAAAAAGGCAGTGCAGCTGCACATGAAACTGTAGTGTGGTAGCAGAGAAACACTGCCATATCAAATTAACGTATCTTATCAAATCCCATCAGGCCGAAACTAAGTTACACCTTAAAAAATGAAGAGAGTATCCTAATTAGAATTTAGATCAGAAGCCTCCTGAAAAGAATGTATGCCACCTGCAGTAGGTGATGAGCTGCTTTGGATTGAAATAGGGTGAAAGTGCTCATAATTGGGATATGCTGCAACTGTTCAATTGATAGGCAACAACTATACAAGGCATCATACTGGATGTGGTCAGGTGCTTTTTAGAACTGTAAATATTGACTGTAATGCCACATTATGCCACTATGACCATATTACCAGAAACAGTACTTCAGACAGGGATTAAAATTAAATGCTACTGAATGAACTGCATCATTCCCCCAGCAACTTGATCAGTAGGACAGTTAGGAAGGGGGTAGATTACTTTTCACTATATAATTTATCATCTCTCTTTCTGAGACTCATACTATGTGCTGTTGGCTCATAACATCTTTGAACTCCTACTCAGCATGTCCAAGGCAGTATTTCTAAACATCTGTTGGGCTTCGCATTCCTTTTACATATATATCCACGTACTGGACTGTTTAAAACTACAAATTTCCATTAGCTTCCATTTGCTTTCCCTTTCATGTTTAACAGGACAAACTCAAAACATCTCATCTAGAGTTACTCCTATACAAACTTTTTACCTTGCAACCTTCTCCGATGAAGAATCAAAAGATATTATTCTATTGAAAAGAGTTGTGATTTCTTCTCATTCATTCCTGATATTCTCCTCACAATACACCATTTGAGCTTGGACTTCTGTTTGAAGCACACTAGTGATACTGATAAATTAGCCTCTGAAAAAACAGAAATGTTCTTCCTTCCTAAAGGCTAAATGGACTGCTTCTATACTCATTTAATTTCTGCGTTTAAATGAAGAGACATCACAGGTCAATGTAGCTATCATTTAAAGACATTTCCAAATCTTTTCAGAGGTCTACATCTATGACTAAACCCCTTCCACAAAGATGGCTATTCTAAGTTAGTGTCCTGCACCCCCAAAGGCAGCAAGTAAATTCTACGACAAAGTAAAAGAAGGCAAATTTCAGCATTTGATAAATATACCATTGCTGCTCTTACCTGACTACGTCGCTGTTTCAGTTTGATCTTGACAAGAAGAATGAGGCAAACAAGAGATACAACCACAAAGAAGGCCAGGAAAATTCCCATATCAAAGTACTCGGTGGGTTGCTTAAAAATCAGAACAAAAATACTTTATACATGTACACAGCGACGATGTCAAAATTCATTGCACTCTGATCATTAACTAGGATTTTATGAGACAAAACCTGGAGTATCTATGTTACTGCAATTGAATGAAATACACAGAATGCCAATCATGAGATGTCAGATTCACAGTGCCTCTGAACTGATTCCACAAAAAAATAAAAACATGTATTTTTTTTTAACTGAATCACACTAGTACAAGTTTTTATGGATTATTGCTTTCCTCGTATATCTAAGCAAGTAAAAATCAATATATGAATCTTCAGTGATTGTATACTTCTCACATTTCTTAATGGAAATAGCCCATAACAATAAAACAAAAGCAAAATGGTAACTGGGTCATTGTTGACCTCTAGCTTTGTTCTTCTGTAAACTACATGCAGTAGTGTTCAAAAAAGTATCTGGAAAAACAATTTTATATTAAAATTACAAATATCAGATATCAGCTAATTAACCCATGCTTAAAACAACACACAGAAAATATTAGTTAACATACCTACCTGATGAATCTGAATGGTGTGTTTAATAACTACTTTATTTAAGGAAAAGGAAAGTCTCTATTATATAATTTTTTAGCTGTTTATAAATGTAGAAAAATCTATATGAAAGATATCAGGTGTCACACTGTGGAAACTACGCTTACATCCAGTGTAGCTACTTATTCACAGTGCAGTTGCTCAGTTTATTTAGGTCAACAGAATTTCTCATCTATTATTGCTCATAGGGAGCATCAAAACAATGTCACACTCAGTGTGCAGCAGTGTAATACCTAGATAAAGTTTCTTAAAGACTCACCCGTGGTGGGCGATGCTGAATCCTTGCTCGTGCAACTTTCTGCTTGTTAACTATGTTCATTAGCTTGACAGCATCAGCACCCTTCACATATACCACTGGTCTCTTCAGAGGGTCTTCTAAGCCCTGGTTCAGCTAAAACAACAGCGATAACAAAAAAGTCTACTCAGAATGCACATTTCAAGACAACTACCTTTCTTCTGAAATACCTCACCTCTGTGCCTGGGAAGATCACGGAGCAGATCCTCCTGGAAGACATGTTAAGGCATGCACGAGATAAAGAGGTGATCCACGACAGCCAGCATGGCTTCACCAAAGGCAGATCTTGCCTAACCGATCTGGTGGCCTTCTATGATGGAGTGATAACATCGGTGGACAAAGGAAGGGTGGTGGATATCATTTACCTGGACTTGAACAAAGGCTTTGATGTGGTCCCTTAACACATTTTTCTGTATTTGAAGGATGGACTGTTAGGTGGATAAAGAATTGGTTGGCTGGTTGCAGCCAAAGGGTTGTGGTCAACAGTTCTATGTCTGGGTGTAGGCCGATCACAAGTGGTGTCCCTCAGGGGTTGGTCTTGGGACCAGTGCTCTTCAACATCTTTATTAATGATATAGACGATGGAATCGAGTGCACCCTCAGCAAGTTTGCAGATGACACCAAGCTGAGCGGTGCAGTCAATACAACAGAAGGAAGGGATGCCATCCAGAGGGACCTGACAGGCTGGAGTAGTGGGCCCATGAAAACCTAATGAGTTTCAACAAGACCAAGTGCAAGGTGTTGCACTTGGGCAATCCCAGGTATTTATGCAGACTGGGCAAAAAAGAACTTGACAGCAGCCCTGCGGAGAAGGACTTGAGGGGTCCTGATGGATGGATGAGAAGCTGGACTACTCTGCTCTTGTGAGACCCCACCTGGAATACTGCATGCAGGCCTGGGGCCCCCAGCACAAGAAGGATGTGGAGCTCTTGGAATGAGTCCAGAGGAGGGCCACTAAGATGATCAGAGGGCTGGAGCACCTCTCCTATGTAGAAAGGTTGAAAGATCTGGGCTTGTTTAGCCTGGAGAAGAGAAGGCTCTGGGGAGACTGCATAGCGGCCTTCCAGTACTTGAAGGTAGCATATAAACAGGAGGGGGAATGCCTGTTTATGTGTGTTGATAGTGATAGCACAAGGGGGAATGGTTTTAAACTAAGACAGGGGAGATTTAGGTTAGAAATTAGGAGAAAGTTTTTCACTCAGAGGGTGGTGAGGCACTGGAACAGGTTGCCCAGAGAGGTTGTGGATGTCCCATCCTTGGAAGCATTCAAGGCCAGGCTGGATGCAGCTCTGGGCAGCCAGCTCTAGTGGTTGGCAACCCTGCCCAGAGCAGGGGGGTTGAAAGTAGATGATCTTTAAGGTCCTTTTCAACCCAGGCCATTCTGTGATTCTATGATACTAGTGAATGGATGGAAGAGTAAAGGAATATGAATGTGGAATGGCTTCAAACACCCATTGCTCTCTTCTAGCACAAACTAAGGTGTTCACTTAACTGTGAATTAATCTTTTAGTGTCAAACTTTTGAATTAAGCTGTTTTTTACTGAATAAAACTAAGATGTGAGGATAAGCAAACATTATTTCTGAACAGCAGCTTTAACTAAACTGTACTAGGTGCAAATGCATATATTAATACTGTCGCATGTTAAAACCCATAAGGAAGAAGAGTAAAAATCTTCACGTGCCAATAAAAAATTACCTTAGTATATTACCATTTTCTGAACTTTTCATTATTTCAACTTTGCAATTTTTTTTTATTCACATACAGTTTTTTGGCTTCCTGTACAATCTAATGTCAAGAGTATGAATTCCTATCTTCTATGTTCTTTGTACCTTACCAATTTGTTGAAGTCCATAATTTCTGCTGCATAACTATTTGAATAAGTTTGCTGAGTTATTAGGATACTATCAATTACTGGAGGTATAAGAGTAGATACACTAGTTCACCCTGAAATTGCCTTCAAGGTTCAGCTGAGCTATTATGAAAGGCTAAATCATAGAACTGTAAAATAACATGGGTAGAAAGAGACCTCAGGAGTCCAATCTCTTGGTCAAAATAAGGTGTTCTCATGCTTTATCCAGACAGTTCTTGAAAACCTTCAAGCATGCACAACTTCTGCGGGCACTAAATCCATAACAATTTCCTAAACTATATACCAGATAAGAGAATAAAAAGAAGGCAGAATTGATCTGTTACAAAATGGCACCACATTATAAAGTCAAGTAACTTATTGTGACCCACAAGAAAAATCTTACTGTAGACGTTGATTGATACAAGATAAGCACTGACAAGCAGATGTAAATGGTATAGGGAAAGGAATGAGATGACAGGAATGTAAGCAAATTGAATAAGATCATAGATCGTGGAAAGGCTTGGGTTGGAGAGGACTACAGTGATCATTTAACTCCAATGCCCATGCCATAGGCAGGGATGCCCCCCACAAAAAGAGTAGCATATGGCAGAGATACCAGATCTACACTGTGTTGATATCCACCTGCTCTTTTTAGCTAAATCATGTAGAAATTACCAATCGACTAGTCTATCATCCTACTTACAAAGTATTGTTTAATCTGTCCAGATTATGGTGACAGATTTCACTAAGACTTTAAAACACAATCTTCCGATTGTTTAACTGGGTTTCTGAAAACATTGATCAAGCTATTTTTAAGATGGACATATTCTGAAGAACTCAAAACTAGCTGAATTACTCAATGCAACCCAGAGATCCTACACATCTGTAAGGCTTGCTAGCCTAAGGCCAAATTCAATCACTGTCCCGACATTCCCAGGCACATATTCTCTCTCAAGCTTTCTTGTCTAGGAACGAGTCACCTCCTTCCCCAGTAGCTTTTGCACACTGACAGACTTCTGCTAAACATGATGACCTGGATGCTGTTACTCCTCTTCACATTATGCAAAATTAAAACCAAGAAACAGATCTGACTTCACAGAACAAATTCTAAAAATAAAGCTTCATTCTTAGTTTATAGCAAAAGATACTCAAATCTATGGGAATTAAACCCACAAAATCTCTTTCATTTTATTCGTACACCCAAAATATTCAATCATCCACTAGACTAGTTTCCCAAATACTGGGCACAGTTGCACCCAGTTAATTAGCAAGAGTCAAGGAAGGAGAGCTGTTGTTGGTAGACAGAAGTCAACAAGAGGCAGTAACGGAGCTTCACAAGTTCTGAGATGGATGACAGAAAGTAATTAGAAGCTGTAATACAGAGAAAAAAAATGAGAAAAAAATCTTTGTGCAGATAATTTTTCTGCATATAAAGTGGAGAAAATGGTATCTGAGAAGGTTTGCAAAATTAAGTCTGTACCCTTGATGTACAGGCAGACCAAATTTCTCAAAGCATCTATTGCAGAATCCGCATTCCTTTGTCCAACAGATGTTCATTTCATAATTAAAGCCAGCTTTTTAAATGTAAACATAGATGGTCTCTCTTTTCCCCCCCAAATTCAATGCACTTGAAAACATTCTGCTCACTTGTTCCTGCTATAACTCTATGACAACAAAATAAAAGTGAAATAAATACAGACTATTTGCATGCTTGTTAAGCTTCTTCTCTGTACTCAAATAATTCAGAATTGGCTGCTAGGATCTTGTCAAAGTTTCTCACAGAACTATTAGCTTACCCATCTAAAGTGGGAGTTACGTAGAACCCCCTCCCCCCACCAAAAAAAAAAAAGAAAAGAAAAGCTCCGATTGTCCACATTATACTTAGCCCAGAATACATCAACTGTGAACAAGAAAAAATAGGTATAAGTTTTGTAAGAATTTGTTTGAACAAGGTTGGAAAGCCATTTTGCAATCTCAAAAATAATGGATGCTCAACAATACCACTGATCACAAGCTGTGTTCTGTACACAGAACTATGCAATGAAATCCTTCTTGACTGGAGGGCCAAAAACATGCCTCTATCCTTTCTCCAAACCTTAGTACCAGTCCTGGACTCTGTACTCTAACAAAGGCTAGAAGAAAAATAAGTCCCCAAAACTCTCCTCTTTCTACCATTCTCAGCACGTTCATTGCTTCTTGTCTGCCAGAGAATGAGTAGGAAATCCACAGCACAATGTTAGCCAGGGTCAGAATCTGCATGTCATGATGTAAGTGTGCTCTGAGACCTGTATGGCCTGAAGTCCTGCCTCAGCACTTCTAAAAGAACCCAGCAGAGGCTATAATAAAACTAGGCTCCCTTGTTCATACCTAGCCTCCCTTGTTCATACCTGATCAATGGCATCTGGGTTTTCAGAAACATCAAAGATGACCGCTGTGGCTCCTCGTTGCACTGCTCTTTTTGCCTGCGAAAAGAAAGACAGCATCCTCAGACTCATCCCGAAGACCACTTCTTACCTCATAAACTACTCCCTCTACTCATCTCCAGATAATGAACTTAACAGTGTGTGTTTCCATGTAGTTAATACAAAACAGAGTAATTTCAAACAAAAGAGTTACTGAACAAACATGGAATTGTAGTTAAACATCACTGTAACTTCTGCAATCTCTCTGCCCCGTCCTACTTAGGGTCCTTCAACAAAATTTAAAATGAATTCAAATATGATTTATACCCTCTAAAGACTTTAAATATAAGAACTTTTACAATTATTTTTTTCTCCGTATTACTTGGAAGCACCATTAAAACAACCTACCCTGTGATTTGGGGTAGATATACAAGCTCACTGGTGTAGAATATAAAGATGGGCTAGGTTCTTTACACCTTTTGTATGTCCTCAGTCATTCTCTCTCACAGTCATGACAAACTCTAGGTATCAGAGTCTGTGTACAAAGTGCCTGATTTTTTGTCCTCATCAGAGAATAATGCTTTTTCTGACCACGAGAGGTCAGAACTGTTGCATAAAACATTTCTTATGCAAATCAGAACTTTCTCATAAGATTTAGTTTTTTAAATACGAGGCTTTTAATCTAATACTGTCCAAAGCTGGAGTTACCAACAGCACAGAAGAGTTATTAGAACATATTCAAATTCTCTATGATAGATAAAACAGTATTTAAACCACCTAGGCTAAGGTATTTTTACCAGTTTCTGCCATTGTGCCTCTCTACATTCCACAGAAGTGTTGCTCAATAGAGGGAACAATCTCAGTGACTTCAAAACTGTTACTACCTTTATTGGATGCAGACTGCAAGTAACTATTTCTCTGAGCAGGGATAGCTGCCACCATCACTGACTAAACAAGATGACACTGGCTCTTCATAGAGACTAGCAAAACCTGAACGTAAACATAAGAAAGTGGTAAATTATGAAATAATACTCAGTGTTTTACTAAGACTGTTGGCCAGGTCAGGGCTGTTAGTTTGACCGTCTTTCGGTCATTTTCTTTGCTCTACATAACAAACTCAATCAGAAAGTACACAAGGGAAAACAACTCCCAAACAGGGTCTCTTTCTCAGCCCGGCAGGTATTTGTCCTCTTTGAAGTCAGCACACCTGGCTAATCACTAAAAGCTGTTGGGGAGGAAAAGTTGAAAGGAATCTCCATTGAAGAGACATGGCCCTGAGGTGAAAACTCCTCCAAGTTTCCCTAGAAGGCATATTTTACAGACACGCAGCACATGCAGAATTGTTCAGGATATTTAGATTGTTCTTTCAGAATGGTCAGCCAACAAGCAAAGCACTTTGATCTTTAAATATATATTTTAAGAGAATTTGTAGGTTGGTTCGTAAAACAAACAAACAAACAACTCATTTTGTGAACATACTGAATAAACAGTTTACAATACAGCAATTCATTAAGTTTCCACCAACAAGACAAAATCTGTATTTCTTACTCTGTACTGCAAAATCAGGTGTTTGAAATGTAAAGTACCAACTACGTTCAAAAATTGTGCTGGACAGAATGATAACATTATTTTCCAGTTTATCAAAATTAAGCAGCATGAGACTACTTGCAAGAAATCCAAGTAACACAGCTTGAAACACTGTCTATAAGACCCTTCAAAAATAGTATCGTACCTGTCAGGAAGATCTCCCTTATTGTTCCACCTGTATTTCACAGAATCATCTAGGTTGGAAGAGACCTCCAAGAACACTGAGTCCAACCTCTGACCTAACACTAACAAGTCCTTCACTAAACCCTATCACTAAGCTCTACATCTAAACATCTTTTAAAGACCTCCAGGGATGGTGACTCCACCACTTCCCTGGGCTGCCCATTCCAATGCCTAACAGCCCTTTCAGTAAAGAAATTCTTCCCAATATCCAATCTAAACCTCCCCTGGTGGAACTTTAGCCCATTCCCCCTTGTCCTGTCACCAGGCACCTGGGAGAACAGACCAACCCCCACCTCGCTACAGCCACCTTTAAGGTACCTATAGAGAGCGATAAAGTTGCCCAAGCCTCCTCCAGACTGTACAATCCAAGCTCCCACACCTCTCCTGGTGTTTTTGGTACCAGTACCATGTAAAGACTTAAATACTCAAATAGTAGAATTCATCATTACCACTGTGTTCCTTCTGCTGTAAAATTATTGAATTGCACTCCTCCAGAATGCATACAGTACCAGCACTGCATAGATTTAAGGGGGCTTTCCAGGGGTGAGGGAAGAAGGGTCTTTTGGGGGCAGGTGAATGAAAATAATGGGGAACAAAGGCATATCTTCACGTTCTAGAAGCAGTGAATGTTGTTCTAAAAAGCAAGTAAAAAAACATCTCTGAACTGTGCATGCCGATGAGCTTAGTGGGCTCATTGCTGCAGCTCTGTGGCGACCTACACTGCTGAACCGGCTCTAGATGCGAGTACTTGTACCCAGGCTCCGGTCCCTCTGCAGAACCTTAAACACGCTCAGCTTGCTGGATGAAGGCAGATTCAACCTCCTCCTTAACTCCTAATTCCAACACTAAAATCTGGGGCGAGGTCAGCGCTGCACTGCCGCGGGAAGCCGCCGCAGCCCCGCCGCCCCCGCCGGACAGGGCAGCAGGGGAGGCTCGGGGCAACGTGGGCACGGGACCCCCACTCACGCAGCTGGAGCGAGTTCAGCCCTCTGCCGCTTACCCCTTTCTTCTCCAAACTCGCTAAGCTACTTCAGTGCCGGCAAAACGCAAGCAGCTATTGCGGACGAGCCCCGAGCAAAGACGACGCGACCCGCCTTTCACCGGCCCCGCTCGGCTGGCTCGGCTCCCTGCCCGCTCCGCTCGCCCTGCCGCGCCGCCGTCGCCTCGGCGCTGCACTGACGGGCGCGTGGGGCCACCGGCGCCCGTCCGCCCCACCCCGGGAAGTGACGTGTTGCCCGGGGCCGCTCGGCAGCCGGCGGGCCCAGGGATTTCGGCGCTGGTCCCAGGGAAGGCGGCTGGGAGCGCTCTTGAGGAAAGCCCTCAGCCGAGTTGCCAGAGAGCCTGGCCCTCTCTGAGTCCGGGGCGCTAACGAGGCTCGTTCGCACGACGGGACTTCGCAGGGGAGGCTGGTGGCAGGGCGAGCCCCGAGCTTCCCGCGAAGGGAAGGCGGGTGCGCAGCCGCTCCGCTGCGGCCGCTCCGGCACTGCCCGCGCTCCGCTCCGCCGCTTGGCGGCAGCCCGGCCTGACCTTCCAGGTTTCGCTGGCAGGAGATCAGAGAGCAGCCGCAAACTCACCACATCCCGCCGCTTCTCGCCACCCCCCCCTCCCCTTCCTCCTTCTCGCCTCTTAAAACTCGTTTTTAAAACCACAGCACTTTGTCGAGATGCAAACGTGCGTGAGCAGGCCGGGGGCTGAGCGCAGACGGTTTTTTCATCCGGTGTTCGTCTCCTTCCCTTCAGCTGGAGACAAGCACCTGCGGCCCCGCTGCCTGCCTGAAACCTCGCGGCTCCTCGGGAGGCACCCGGGTGCCCGGCTGTCCTCCTTCCTCTGTCCCTGACCGTGGGCAATTACAGCCAACACGTCTTTCGAAACACCCTATCCGCTTCCCAACAGTCAGGACAGTTCAAAATAACGCAACCGATACAAGTGCCACTTAAAATGATCCCAGTCTAACAGCCATGCGACTTTTTCCTAGCACACCTTTTTCCTAGAAGAAGGACTGAAGATGACAAGCAAGCCCTATACTGGCAATTCCTGAATTCTTTTGTCCTTAAGTACAGAAATAATGAAACACTAAATATAGGTTAGATATATATAAGTAGCTCTCTATATGACAGAGACAAGACATCTGGTGTCTTATTTGACAAGCACAACCTTCACTCCCTGTCTGAAACCACACTAATTTTTCTGGAAGGGAGACATGTTTTTTACAGGCATCAACTAACTGTTACTGGCATTTCCCCCTTGTGTTATATGTAATGATATAAAATAGTGATGCTTTGCACTTGCAACTTATGCCACTATATCTAAGTGCTGTGGTTGGGAACTGCTTAACTTTAAAAACCCTTTCTGGCAGCACACAGCTAGTCAGCAAGGGAGACCTGAAAAAAACCTCTAAGTACACATCTGAAAAACAAACAAACAAACAAAAACTCGAAAATTCTCATCAGTTTCTTTTTTCGTTATTAGGAACGAAGTTCCAAATGTTGATATTTGTTATAAAAACAAGGAGTCCTCCTGTATGCGTCTTGTCATGATCACAGGTGGTAATCCCTAGGAGTGAAAAAGGTTCGTCCTGCTCACAGGGTGGCCCTCTTCCCCTATATGAGCCCTAAAGAGTCCCTGACTTTGTGTTCCCCAAATGAGCAAACTGAATAAGCAATCACAACCTGAATTTCAAACTGCTCGTTGTATGAATACAAAGATCGTTCTGAGAAAGTCAAGTTTCTTTTTTCATACATTTGTCCCTCCTTTATGCCCCCTCAATACTGACTAAAGTCCACTGGGAAGGCCCTCACAGGTCTGTACACCTAAAGAAGGAAGAAAAAAAAACTCCAGTTCTGGTTTTCAGGTCTTCTGTGCAGTGATAATTTTAGCACATTCCCTTCATAGACTTGTTTCAGAGTGCTCCTATAAACACAGCTACAATTCAGCCAGAAGTTGACAAACCAAAGAGAAGACACAAACAACCAGCATTTTCAGTGGATGCAGGTAAGAAGCACAGTTAAGAGGGGAGGAATAAATCTTCAGAATTGCTGAAAGGGCAAAGGAACAGGATGAGGCCCATGTACCACATGATGACATCGTGGAGTGGTAATATAGGCAAAGCAAAACACTTGATGAGCCCTGTATATTTAAAACATGTATATTTACACATGTATATTTAAAATTTATCCTAGCATTATCAAAAAAGAAAAAAAAAAAAGAAAAAAAAAATAGCAAAGCAAGTAGAGAGAATTTCAGTCCATAAATGCACTGAAAATGTTGCAGCAATATATGTCAACTATGACAGCAGCAGATACTGTATGGTGTACTCCAACAAAGAATCACAGAATGGTTTGGTTCCATGGAGGAGACATCCACTGGGCAACCTGTTCTGCCTCACCACCCTCATAGTAAACAATTTCACTCTAATATCTAATATAAATCAATTCTGTCTAAGTTTAAATCCATTACCCCTTGTCCTATCACTACACCCCCAGATGAAGAGTCACTTTCCAGCATTCTCGTAGGCCCATTTAGGTAGCGGAAGGCCACTGTAAGGTCTCCCCAGGGCCTTCTCTTCTGCAGGCTGAACACCCCCAGCTCTCTCAGCCTTGTTTCATAGGAGAGGTGCTCCACTCCGCAGGATCATCCATTCTAACTTTTTCTTTTGTATGGATTTTACTTATACACAAACTACATTTGAACTAATGTTTTTCTGTGTTGGTTTCAAGTGCTGTGATTTATTTCCCCCTGAAAATACACGCAGAAATCAAATTAGCACAGAACTACACATATATCCCTATTTGTTTCAATAACAAAATTAAAAGTAAATGAGTTTTATGAATATTAGTTCCATTTTAAATAAATACATTCAAATCTTTGCAGCAGCTTCTATGGCATTATTTTTCTTTGTCTCTAACATAGTACACAACAGGTTAAAACTGCTCCAAGAATATTTAAGTTAATCATAAACCAGGCATGGAACAATCAAACAAGTTAGTTGTGTCTTCCCCTAAGAAAGCCAAAACAGAAAACAAATCTACTGTGTTTTGTGCATTAGTGATACTACAAAACTAAATGCAATAGGTAATGTGAATAGGCTGAGAATAAAAATAAAAGTCAAATGGCAAGGATGACAAAGATCTAGGAGTTCTAATAAAAAGAGATCAGCTCTGTTAGAATTTATTCAAACACATAGTAGACATTTGACTTTTGTAACTGAACATTGGACGTAGGTGCCTCTAAAACAACTAAAATCATCAGAGATACAATACCCACCTTTTGATTTACCTTTACTCAGCTCCTTAAATACCACCAGCTTCCTACTTTAGCAGAAACCCTTTGCTGAAGGTTACTTTATACTCAGAGAAAAATGAAAACAGAAAGATATGATGTGTCTATTACACATTTTTAATATTTTTTTTTATTGTTAATACATTTTATTGCCTTCATCAATGTTTCTGCAGTGTTTTAATTTGCACAGAGATTGTCACAGCTCACTGAGAAGGCAGACAAAAAGTTACTTTTGAATGTATTTTAGGAGTATTTTTAGGCCTGCTTGTTATGAACTCACTGTTGATAATCATTACCAATAACATGCACATTAAGTACTGTCTCAGATGAAAACATGAAATAATTTACTAGACCCTGCAGTCCAAAGAGGATGAGAGGTGACACATATGACAAAAGTGGGAGGAAAGTATCTCTTCTATATCCAGGCCCAAGGGAATTCTTATTATTACCTCAGAGAATAACAAAAAGATTTCTAGAGCTTTGCATTCCTATCCCATGGGCCACACAAATACAGTAAGGAAGCAAGGTCTTGCTTGATGAGGCAAACTTTCAACCCGAGGGGACAGATAATTATGAAACAGGTGCACTGCTTCCTCTCATTCATTCCAATCAGGCAGGAGGACAGCAACAATCGAGACAATAAGGAGGTCTGCTACTTGCTGACATACTGTCAGGGTTTTCACTGGGATAGGGTTAATTTTCTTCATCGTGGCTTGCATTATGCTGTATTTCAGATTTTTGATGGAAATAGTACTGATAACAAACTGATAATTTAGTTGTTGCAGAGCAGTGCTCAACAGAGCCAAGGACTGTTCAGCTCCTGCTGCCCAGCCAGCAAGGACACAAGGAGCTGGGGGCGACACAGTTGGGACAGCTGACCACAACTGTCCAAAGGGATGTCCCATCCATCTGGTGTCATGCTCGGCAATAACAGCTAGAGTAAAGAAGGGGGCGGGGGAAGGGGGTGGGGGGGAGGAAACGACAACATTTGGAGTGATGACGTCTTTCTTCCCCGAGGAAATATTATACATGATGAGCCCTGCTTTCCTGGAAGTGGCTGAACACCTGCCTGCCACTGGGAAGCAGTGAATGAATTCTTTGTTTTGTTTTGTTTTAATGCACAGCTTTTCCCTTGCCTAGCAAACTCTCTCCATGAGTTCTCACATTTTTACCTTTCCAATTCTCTCCCCCATCCCGCTTGGAGAGAGTGAGTGAGTGAGTGGCTGTGTGGTGCTGAGCTGTCTACACATCTGCAAGGACCCTGCATGCTTGCAGAAACAAACACATCTTAGAAACAAGCATCTCCTACTCTGCTTTCTAGTATGGCCCCATTCCAATAAATGTATTCATTATTATGCAGCATTGGTAAAACCACCATAAGAAGATCCCCATTTAAGAGAAAAATCATACCAACAACATTAGCCTTCATTCATTACATTTACTTCTTTGTCAGAGTCAGAATTCTCTCTCAATATACATCTGCATTTACATGTTGCAGAGAGTAAATAAATTACAGATGAGAGAGATGGACTGAGTCTTGGAACCATAGGTGGGGAAATCAAAGTTCATTAATCACCATTAGCTCTGCCATTTACATCAACATAGTAATGAACTACACATTTATTAAGACAGTAACTCAAACAAGAAGTGTTGGATTCTGCACCTGGGAAGGGGCAACCCTGGTTATATGTTCAGACTGGGGGAAGAGATGCTGGAGAACAGCTCTGCAGAAAGCAATCTGGGGTTTTGATTGACAGCAAGCTGAAACATGAGCCAGCAGTGTGCCTTGGCAGCCAGGAGGGCCAACCGTATCCTGGGGTGCATCAAGCACGGCATTGCTAGACAGTCAAGGGAAGTGACTGTCCTGTTCTATTCTATGCTGGTGAGGCCTCACCTTGAGTACTATGTGCAGTTCTAGGCACCACAGTATAAGAAAGATATAAAGCTGTCAGAGAGTGTCCAAAGGAGGGCAACAAGGATGGTGAAGGTCTAGAGGGGAAGACGTATGAGGAGCAGTGGAAGTCACTTGGATTGTTCAGCCTGGAGAAGAGGAGACTGAGGGGAAGGTGCTGATCTCTTCTCCCTGGTGATCAGAGATAGGACCCAAGGGAATGGCATGAAGCTGTTACAGAGGCAGTTCAGGCTGGATATCAGGAGGATATCACCAAGAGGGTGCTTGGGCACTGGAACAGGCTCCCCAGGAAGTGGTCACAGCACTGAGCCTGCCAGAGTTCAAGAAGCATTTGGACAACATGGTATGATTTTTTGTGTAGTCCTTTGGGGACACAGGAGTAGGACTTGAAAATGCTTGTGGGTCCTTTCTAACTTGGATATTTTATGATTCTAGCATTCCTTCTGTCAGCTTTTGAGGTTTTTCCCCCTTGGTTTCTCTATGAACTAAAAATTACTGAACTTGAGGCATATCTTCTGTTTAACCCAGCCTATCAGACCCAATATTCCATGTCAGAACTATCCACATCATGGAGTTAGTGGTCATTAATCTGCCAGAAGAATGGCATTATGCAAACTGCATAAGGCCAAATCTTTTGTAGTTAATTCCTTCATCAGTTATCTTTGGTCCTCTGAAAAAGGCAGTCAGTCTCTCACATAGCGTACTGGTAACATGTAATCAACACTCACTAGCAATCAATTTGTATATGCTGTGACTTTAAGAAATGTGATTTTTGATGAAAAGGTCCAGTGTCTTGATTTATTCCTCTGGAAAGCCACGTCAAGGGTTTTAACACTATTAATTGCAAGGGAATACAACTAAAGTGAGGAGGTTTTCATCTTCCATCTTGAAGAACTCTATTAAAAACTGAGTAGGGGGTATGAACTGCATGCCACATTCTATGGATTGTAGCTATAAGTGTGCTGAAAAAGGCTCACATAGACACAACTTTAGATTTTCAATATGACGGAAATGGCATCACTTGAAACTGGGCAATAAAATTCAAAACAGTTTTCTGATACAACTGTGAAATCTGCATGGGTCAAAGCTTTTTGCTCTAAGCCAAGTGTAATCTCCTGTCAAGAAAAACATTATACTGGCTGCTAAAAATCAACTGAAGTGGATATCACTATGTAGACGATTTTAGAAATACATCTGGAACACTAACTGCTAAAGTAAGCGTGGATATGTGTTCCTTATCTACCTTTGCCTATCTATAACATACTCAGTTAGTAGAAGCTATTTTTGGGGAAAAGAAAATGTTATTTCATTAGCAGAATAAAACTTGTTTCTAGCCTAGACTCACAATTTTACTTGCAAAAGCATGGAACATCAGCAACAGGCAAAGATATTCCAGTGTAACAGTCTGCTGCACTCTGCTCATCATTGAGAATCTTGCACAAGCCCCACAGCATTACGTCAAATATGCTTTTTCATCACAGCAAACTCACAAACCTCTTTTTCATCTCAGAAATACAGAACACTGACTAACAATTTTTGAACAGTACAGGCATCTCTTGTATCTCCCCTACACTGCTATCAGGTTCAGACAATCACTAAAAATACCTTGCCCCTTGAGCCATCACTGTAGCTAGAAAGTCAGGCGACTGGCCAGTTCTGCAGGGCACAGGAGGAAGGAGAAAAAGAGGAAAATCTACCTTTCTACCAGCAAAAGTTACAAATTAACCAACCAATGCCTCAGCCCTGTTAATGTACAATTCCAAACTAATTCCAGAAACACTGAGTTAAGCAAAGCATAAGCAGGATGTCATTTCAAACCTTTTTTGAGATAAAGAAAAAGGAGCTTTCATATTCCTGCCTCAAAGCAAAAGCACACAGTATCACAACAAGAATGTGAAATCCCAAAGCATCACACTAACATAAAACCTCTTCCTGACTGGAATCCTCAACTCAGCTCCTCTGCCACTCAGATATATTATGTCCTATAGATACAGCATTATATGGCACTATGACAATTGCTTTAGCAATGAAACAGCATAGAAATAGAAAGTGGTATTTTTAAATTTAAAAGTATAATCACCATTAAAAAAAATAATACACCATACTTCTGATTTAAGAAAAAAATCACCTTGTGGTATGTACTCACACCAACAATATATACCAATGTGATCCATACCACTTAGTACTGAGAGGCTCTCAGATAGTGAAAGCAGGAGGAAAAAATGCAAGTATCTCTTCTTGGAAGGAAGAAACATCATGAAAGTCCATAGTCTTGACCAAGTAAAAAGAATATGAAAAAGACATTCAATTAATCCTGAACACAGCCAAGCCTGATGGTTCCATATTTTTTTTGGTGATACATTTCAGTCAAAGGACCCCATTCCCAAAAGTCTGCTTTCTGCTATCACAGACCATTCTGTGGGCCAACAGTCTTGTTGCTACAATAGGTCACAGTCACAGAGCACTGGAAAAGAGCATAGGAGGTGACTATGGTCTTGAACTATGTAACAGCACATTCAGACATTCAGCAAGAAATGGGCACTCATGACAATTGCTGGTAGAAATCCTGCTACGTTTTATGAACAAGGGCTCTTCAAGCTTTTTCAGGGCATGAGAATTCCTACACACAGGAAGGACATGAGAATTCCTACACACAGTTGCCTCCAAAATGTAATAGTCACAAGCTGAGTGTATTTTCAAAATTGTGTAGCCAACACAAATAATACTGCAGCCAATCCAGATAATTCTTAACTTTATCTTTGCATTGAAGCTGTACAGCAAGTAGATGAACTAGAAAGAGCAAACTAGAAGATAATTCAGTAGAGTGTACACAACAGCACGGAGGAGTTGTAAAGTTAGGACAACTGATTAACCTAGACCACTACAAGAAACCATCCTTATAGTACCCAAACTGCATGTATAGTTAGAATGTTAGAAGTTATTTCTATCACAAATAAACAAGGCAAACAAAGAAAAAAAATCTCTCCTTGGTGGTTTAAAAAGAATAGGAAAGGATAGGAGAGGGAAAGGGAGAGGGAGAGGGACAGGGACAGGGACAGGGAGAGGAGAAGTCAGTTGGAAGGGATCTGCAAAGGTCATCTAGTCCAACTGTCTCACCTCTTCAAGGCTAACCAAAAGTTAAAGCATATTAATGAGGGCATTATCCAAATACCTCTTGAACACTGACAGGCTTGGGGCATCTACCATCTCTCTAGGAAACATGTTTCAGTGTTGGACCACCCTCACAATGAAGAAATTTTGCCTTATATCTAGTTTGAAGTCCTAGCACAGCTTTATGCCATTCCCACGTGTTACCTCAGCTGTTTCCCAAACCTGCCTTAATATGCCTTGCATGTACACAGATTTCTAATTCACTTAAAGGTAACATTCTGGGGCTGTTATGGTCCTTCAAAAATGCAGCACAGAATACAAGATCAGAGTCTTTGCACACCTAGTGTGCTTACATGCAGATGTAAGCAGTCAGAACTCAAGCATAAAACAAATGCGTCTCCTGATCTAGTCACATTAAAGAGAAACGGAGTCCCCAGACATAAGCTAATGTCGAAAGAACTATGCCGTAAATCCCTTGCTACCTTACAGGTAAACTCAGTTTTTCATTTTGACATCCACATTTTTCTGATAGCAACAGGGGGACAAGTGGCTGGAGAGCAGCTCTGCAGGAAAGGATCTGGGGTGCCGGTCAACAACAAGCTCGACATGAATCATCAGTGTGCCCTGGCAGCCAAGAGGGCAAACTGCACTTTGGGGTGCATTAAACACAGCATAGCCAGCCAATTCTGGTGATTCTCCCACTATGTTTAGCCTTGGTGCAACCTCAGCTTGAATATTGTGTACAGTTCAGGTCTCCACAGTAGAAACAAGATGTTAAGGTCCTTGAAAGCATCCAGAGGAGGGCATCAAAGCTGGTAAAAGGGCTGGAGGGCATGCTCTATGAGGAGAGGCCGAAGATGCCTGGTTGTCTAGTCTGGAGAAAAGAAGGCTGAGAGATCACCTCGTTATGCTTCAAATTCCTGAGCAGGGGAATGGAGAGGGAGGTGTCAGTCTTTGCTTCCTGGTGACCCATGACAGGACATGAGGGAATAGCACAGAGCTGTGCCACAGGAGGCTGAGACTGGACATTAGGAAAAAATTATTTACCGTGAGGGTGCTGGTCCAACACTGGAACAGGCTTCCTGGTGAGGTGGTTGATGCCCCATGCCTGTCAGTGTTCAAGAAGCATTTAGACAATGCCCTCAATAATGTTTTCATTGTTGGTTAGCCTTGAAGTGGTCAAGAAGTTGGACCAGATCATCTCTGAAGGTCCCTTCCAAATGAACTATTCTATTCTATTAACTGCTGCCTGGGAAACATGACAGATTCTTTTATCTCATTTGCCTCTACAGCTGCGGGACTACCTTCCTGTATTGTATTTACTATCTTAATCATCTCTTTGTTCTCTCTTCCTATCCACAGATACAGAAGCATATGTTCTAACCACATACCACCTTAAAATTATAAATTGGTATATATATGCTACAAGAGGGAAAACAGACAATTACTTTTTGTATTTATATAGGGAGATGGCGAAGCTTTTTAAATTCTTACGATCTTCAGGAATTCCACCCAATTGCAGTCAATTCAATGGGGAAGTACAATATGCCTAAGAAACAAGCTTTACCTTATTGTGGAATGTTCATTTCAACAAAATGACAATTTTGAGCAATGGTTCCCAACCCACAGCTTTAAGCAAACATTTAAATATTTTAGGAAAGAGATGAAACTTCAGATTCAGCTTGTGTGAAATCATACATAAAAGAGGTCTGAGGCATTTGCAGTTATCTATAAAGGTATGCCAACACAACTACATCAACCACAAATTATTTGAAAAGCTGAGCATATTGAGCCAGAACCTCCAGTGCTTCAATTTTTGCCCATTGCCTCTTGTCCCATCACTGGGCACAACTGAAAAGAGCCTAGCTCCATCCTCTTGACACCCACTCCTCAGATATTTATACGCGTTAATGAGGTCTCCCCTCAATCTTCTCTTTTCCAAGCTGAACTAGCCCAATTCTTTCAGCCTGTCCTCATACAACAGGTGCTACAGTCCTCAAATCTTCAGAATAGATCAGATTAGATCAGATCAGCAAGTTCAGAGCTCTCCTCTGAACTTGCTCCAGTAGTTCTATGTCCCTCTTGTACAGGGGAGCCCACAACTGGACACAATATTCCAGGTGTGCCCTCACCAGGACTGAGTAGATGGGCAGGATCACCTCCCTTGACTTGCTGGCAATACTCTTCCAAATGCACTCAGGATACCGTTGGCCTTCTTGGCCACAAGGGCACAGTGCTGCCTCCTGGTCAGCATGCTGTCCACCAGGACTCCCAGGTCCCTCTCTGCAGAGCTGCACTCCAGCAGGTCACCACCCAGCCTGTACTGGTGCTTGGGGTTATTCCTCCCTAGGTGCAGGACCCTGCACTTGCCCTTGTTAAAGGCAAAACAAGATACAAATATGACCAAAGCCCACCACATTTGTTGAAATGAAAGCAAGCATAAGCATGAAAAACTGTGAGTGATTAAGGCCAATTTCACCTATATACCTATCTTCAAATGTAAGAATATGATGGGAATGAAAACTCAATGTCTTCTGCTTAGTGTCATCTGTTTTGCTTGGCCTTACCCTCAAGTACACTAACAGAAAAAACAGTGCTCTCTGCAGGGTCGTTATGTAGCTGCACATAGTCTGTACAAGTATGGTCAGACAGACCTCACATAAGTCAAGGTGAGTTGTCAAGCAGCAAAAGTATTTTCATTTCTACATGTATTAGAGTCAAAATGCTTTAACACATTCCCCTGGAGCTTCTGTATGCTACTGTATATGTATGTAGCCCCTAGTCTTGGAATTCAGTCTTTGAAAGAACAAAGGCTTGTAAAACTCCCTTTGTATCCAGTAGAATAATACTGCTTCAAGTGAGTTCTTCAAACTTGTACTTTATTTTTTAGTAAAAAAAAAAAAAAAAAAAAAAAAAAAAAGAACTTTAGAACATAGAACTTAGTAAAAAGATGCATGGCCCACCTTAGTACTCATTTATATCTGGCAACTTTCTGTCAGTTGGCTAATAAAGATGACACGGAGTCTTACAGATGGCAGTCCCTGGTTTAGGATTAGGTTAGTTTCAAGGTCCCGAACCGCGGTGGTCCTTCGTTGTTAGTTTGTAACTTCTTTCAAGAAAAAAAAAAAAAAAAAAAGGAATAAAAAAGGTAGAGGATTCTTATTACAAAGGGAAACTGGAAACTTCTCTCCACACAAGCAGCGACATGGCTGTATTGCAGAGGCCTCAGGGTAAGGATTAAAGAAAAACAAAATAGAAACCCTTCCATCTCTAATTAGGGTCTTCATTTGCCAAAGAGCCATTCCACAGCAGGAGGAATTACATTCAGCCCGTTGCTTGGATAACGTCTCCCAGCAGGTTGGCTCCTCTGAGCAAGCTACTTTGAGCCAAAAATTTCTGGTTACTTGGAGGCAAGCAGCCTGCATATTGTTTTAACTGGCTTGGCTTTTGCAGACAGTTTTGCTGAAAAACAATCTCCTATTCAGAATGCAGAGATAAAAGCTTTACTTGGTTTGAATTTGTCCCCAGTTTCTTTCTCCCTTTCTTTTTTTAAACATGGGAATTATAGGTTCTGGAGTTTGCATTATTTCTCTCGTAGACATCACTGTTTTTCCCCCTCTAGCCACTTGATTTTTTGCCAGTGAAGGCTGCTGTCTGGAGTCCAGCCATTCATCAGCCCCTACCTCATCATTAACACTGTGGTGCTGGCGGTCACAGCCCACTGCTGGCGACAGGAAATCCTAACTTGCAAGAGGTTAACCACAGCCCATAAACAGCCAGGCTGGCTCATTAGTCCCTTACAGTCAGCTGAAGGGTCCAGACCCTCTGGGAGTTTCAACACTGTTCATGGACTCAAGAGTCTATGCATTCTGTACCCTTAGCAAAATAGCTTGATTTCCTCCTTCCTGAAAAGCTTGCTACTTGGATCCTCTTGGCTAGCTAAGGTCCATCTTTTTTTTTTTTTTTTTCCTATCCAAAGCTAACCAAGTCACTTGAGTATTTTGAAAAATTAAATGTCTGTGTTATATTCTCTGGGCGTACCAATTGAACAAAACAGAGATAGGTCCACAACTGAGACACTAAGGCATAGGTTTAGCCAGAGTTGCATATCCACAGCGAGTGCAGCTAAGGCAAGAGCGATACAAAGGGCTACAAAGATGGTGAAGGGCCTAGAGGGGAAGACGTACAAGGAACGGCTGAGGTCACTTGGCCTGTTCAGCCTGGAGAAGAGAAGGCTGAGAGGAGACCTCATCGCAGTCTACAGCTTCCTCACAAGGGGGAACAGAGGGACAGGAGCCAATGACCAGCAGTTGACTCTCTGGTGACCAGTGATACGACATGAGGGAATGGAGTCAAGCTGCAACAGGGGAGGTTCAGGTTGCATATCAGGAAAAGTTTCTTCACCAAGAGGGTTGTTGCTCACTGAAACAGGCTCCCAAGGGATGTAGTCATGGCACCAAGCCTGTTGGAGTTTAAGAAGCGTTTGAACTGTACTCTTAGTCATATGGTCCGAATTTCTGGGTAGACCTGTGTGGAGCCAGGAGTTGGACTCAATGATCCTTGTGGGTCCCTTCCAACTCGGGATATTCTATGATTCTATGAAATGTTGATAATATATGCCTAATCTGTCTAGAGAATTCATACCACAAATATGTCCAGCTCTAATCTTCAAGAAATAACCTGCTAGAATTGCAAATGGTTTTGTCAGTGAAACGTCTCCCTATGTTTGGTCAAACGTCTCCCTACATTGACCAAAAAGCCCAGTTCATACTCAAAATATTTGCTACTTGACCCATTTGGAGTTGATGCATTGAACTTAGTACAAACATTATATTGTCATGTTATCCAAACAGGAACCTCTATACAATAGCCACCTGGCAATCATGAAGACATGTATAAAGCAGAGAAAGTTTCTGGCAAATTATTTCAGAGGAGTAGGACGTGATGCATTTTTTTTTTTTTTACACCACCCTTTTCTCCTTCCTCCCCTTCAATCTTGTGAAAATCATTGCAAAACATTCCCACTTTAAGTATGCAATTTCTCTAGGATCCATTATTTTCTACCACTGCTGATTTTATCTGCACATCTATTACTCTGTATATCAGAATCCCTCTGATGCAGCTCTGGTTACATTCCCTAGTTCTCCAATTTCTTTCAAAGCCTTCTGTCTTAGTGCACTGAAATTAGGCACGTCACTCATCTGTGAAGTCCTAAATATTTCCAGTCCCTGCCTCCATATCTGCTCCCTATTTTCTTCCCTTTCTGATCTTTTTATCTGATTCTGCTGGCCAGCCTTCTTTTGTGCTTGTCTCTACTCCAACAGGGCCACACTTACTCGTCCATTCAGTTTTACACTTCAAACTTTATTTCTGTAGTTCTTCTAACATGTATGCAATGGTGCATTTTTCCTGCTATTCCATTGGTAGTTTCTGCATGGAAATTAGTGCAGAAGGTCTCTCACAATGTTTGAGAGGTTCACAAAGTATGTAGAATCCACAGACTAAAAGAGACTTAAAATATTTACATGTTATTATTATTTCTTTGTTGGGTATATCTTTAAAAAATTACCTTAATCTTTACTCAGACTGAACTTCTGTTAATTTCCCTGGGATCACTGACTGAGCAAAGACTCCAGTAACACGTGTTGTGCAACAACAGCTGCTTCTTTAGCTTAAGAGAAAAGCAGCTGTGTTCCACAGTTGGTTGGAAAGGAGTGAAGTTGGGGTTGGGGACTGCTGAGGACTCAATTCTAAAAGCAGAGATATATTTAAAGTAATCAATCCAACAATAGCAAATCTAAGGAGTGCCCAGAAGGGGAAACATCAGAGACTGCCTTTCTTCATCAATAGCTGTTGCTTTTCATAACAACGCACACTGAACACAAAAAGGAAGTTAGTAAAACAACATAGTAACAGATTGCTTGCACTAGTTGCTGATGGAAACACCCACCGCCCCAGTATTAAAAAGCGACAGATCTACTTCTTTGTAACTTCATGACCTGATCCAGCCCGTCTTTGCCCATTCCTTTGAGTGCTCCCCTCTTTGGATTTGATCCATCAATTCTTTTCTTTCACATCTTTCACTGTATTATCTATACACAAAAGAAACCTTTCCTCTGTCTCCAAAATTTAATTGGCTTGCTTGTCAGTTCTCCTACCTTTTCTCAACCTTTCCCTTCTTTCTCAAAAGCACTACAGAAATTAAGGTGAAAATTAATCATGCAGTGAGAGGGACAAAGAGAAGGAACACAGAAAGATACATATGAACACAAGATTTCAGCTATAATGATGAGACTGCTGCCTCATGCTGTATCCCTGTGCTTGCCTCCAAACATTTTTCCACATTCTCTGCTGCCAAACACTCACACATGCAACCCTTCTTCCTTTTTCTTTCCCATTCAAATTCCTTTTTTAGTTTGTTAAAACAGCCTTGGTGTTTAGAATGTGGTCTGTTGGGACTGAAGAAAAAGCAAGGAGATGGGAAGCAGAAATGCACTAAGCTTTTGGCAAACATATTTTGCTTTATATGATTTTTTTCTTGTTCAAGAATACACATTTGTCCCTATCAGGAAGATTATGAGGACTATTTCTGTCTCTGTCATTATGAAAGTTCCAGTTCTTCTTGAATAACTGTATTTCCTCTCTTCTGATCTTGTCTATGCAATTTTCTTAAAATTCCAGAGATCATTATGTCTATATGCTGCTGAGATCTGGTTACACTGCTAGTGCTGGGGAAATGAGAAACAAGAATCTCAAAAGATAAATGACACCAAAAATATTTGCACAAATAGAAGTATAACTTCAAATGATTATTGAACATGTTTTATAGTTCTTTAAAATGTATGTTAACTTTTCAGGCGTCCTGGACATTATAAATGGCAATGAAGTAGGGAACAACAAGAAACAATCAGTTAGGCTTTGCAGAACTATGTTCTTCTTCAGTGCTTTAGAAAAATGATCATTCTCTCTCATAATTCTTGAGAACAAATGCAGTAAAAAAATACATGCATAGCAGGAATTAAAATTATATGTACTATCTCCTTTCACAGTTAACTCTAATTTTAGCCACTGCTAAGACAACAGACCATGAAAAATGAAAAATTACAATGAAAAGTTAATGGAGAACATTTTGAAGCTCAGTGTCTTTAACACAAGCCAAGATCCTATTTTTTCCTTCAAAACACACACTCTTTTTGCATCCAAAAACACTGGAATTGATAAACAATGTAATTTGTCTTTTGATCAGAGTTTTGGCATGTGCAATGTATTTCTACCGACAAGTCCACAGCCAAAAGAGTCTAATATTATTCCAAAAGCTTCTGCTGTTTAATAACAATTCCTCCATAACAGAGTATTTGGGAGTTCAAAATAACAAATATTAAGTTTCTACTGCTAACATCTTTTCTTTATCTGTAATTGATACGCATTTAGGTTAGCACTACCATTAGAAAATGCATTTCCTCTAGCCTTCTCCTTTTACTTGTTCCTACTTCCACTGACTCTACACTGCCAACACAAACCTTCATGTAGCCACACAATGAAACAAACAAACAAAAGCTTACAAGTCATCCATTCTATTGGCTACTTTTCACCAAGACCAATTAAATTTTACCTTCTGTTTTGAGACTGCTGCCTCCAAATGAATTTTAAGTGCTTTTTAGACAGTGTTTACAAAGAAGAAACAAACACAGGTTGATAAACAGAAAGCAGCAAATGTCCCCAAATTGTTGAATAGATACTACAAAGTAAATTACTTCAGTGGATGTAAGAAGTTTTCCTGAAGTGACAGTATCTTCTACTGCATGTGCACATCAAAGGGTAGCATGACATTACTGCAGTTGTCACTACTAGTTAGAAATACCCGAACAAGCTAAGTTTTGTAAACATTCATCGCTGGCTACGAATATGCCTCTCATCACTTTTAGATCTTAATCTACTACATAGCTCAGACTAAATAAGTTTATCATGAAAGAGTGTTTGCCTATGTTCAATATGCATTTCCACAATACTGAATCCATTTCGACAAGAAATTATCTGAACTTGATATAACTAACAAAGTTTGATATACATATCAAATTATTAATGATACACAGAAAAAAAAAGGTATGTTTATGTAGTCACTGCAATTCTAATCTGCATACATAATTGTATGCTTAATTAGGCTATGAATATCAAGATATAAAATTGATTTAATTTCACTTGCCTTTGTTAATTTCACTAACTCCAAATGAAAAGGATCAGAAATACTTTTTTTTTTTTTTTTTTTTTAAGTAAAGATGCCACCAATTCTTTACAAACGAGCAAGATATAATTCAAAGTTATTTTCAATCAACAGATAAATTCAGTCCTGGTAAGAAGGAATTTAAAATAGTTTAATCTTCTTGTAAAAAGAATTGAACCCCATTTTTTTTTGCAATAGGTTTGTAGGAAATCAGACAAACAAACAGAGAAAGTAGTAACTTGCCACACAGAACTATATATGTGTTACTATATGTGTTTAGAGCACAACCTACATATCTGAGATCTGTATTTCCTTACCTGAAAATAGCCTCTCACTCAACTAGAATTTACTCAAATCATTGCTCACACACATTAGAATAACAAGGTGGTAATCAAATAGCATTTTTCAGACTTTATTTTCTATGACTAACCATTACTGCTGTGAAAGAGTCTTTTTTTCAGAAAGACACATCTTAAGAGGCATTTTGATAGGAGTAAGTTCAGAGGAAGTTCAGACTGGTTATCAGGAAAAGGTTCTTCACCAAGAGGGTGGTCAAGCGCTGGAACAGGCCCCCCAGGGAACTCATCATGGCACTGAACCTGCTGGACTTCAAGAAGCATTTGGACAATGTTCTCAAACACATGGCTTGATTTTTTGGGTGGTCCTTTGGGGACCCAAAAGTTGAACTCTACATGTATGATCATTGTGGGTCCCTTCCAACTTGGATATTCCATGATTCTGTAATTCCAAGTAAGGAGATGCACCAGCCAATTACTTGCTCATCCAGGTATGTTAATTTAATCAGCATATATTACCCTATAGCGCATTCATGATTCCCGTAAAAACATGACTTATAAGTGCATTGCAGTGTCTTCCCCTCTCTCACCTCCAACAAACTTCCACCAAAAACCTCACTAAGTAACTTCACTGTTAGGACAGGAAACTAAACAGGCCTCCACTCAACAAGAAAAGCACCCATGCTCCCACAGTTAGTGCAGGTGTCTGAGCTCACGATGGGGTTTACAATATTCTTGGATAAAAGTATTGCACAAGTTAAATATAAGCCAGACAATTAGCTTAAGTTCATTCACAAAGTGAGAACAAAACTTCCCATAAGGCCTTCTTGTCTTGGTTCCTTGAGTTTTAGATCACTCTTTATTCACCTACTAACTAACTACCAACTAAACTGTCCTGTCATTTCACATTTGAATACCTTACAAGAATTTTTAAATTTAAACTAACTGTTACACAAAAGGTTAAGAATCATGATTAGACGGTTTAAGGCAGACTCAAGTTATGATGATTTCAGCCCCATCTTCAGTAATATAATCATAATGATGATGTGGCAAAACAAGCAATTCTTCTAGTTAGTATTTGTGTATGTGTTTTTGTAAACAAACTCTTAAAACAGAGATAAGAAGTGAATGGATACTGGAAGAATTGTTAGGAATTTCCTTATATTACAGATTTCTTTGATCTGAAGAAAACAGGAAGCTGTAGTAGCAGGAACATCCTCTCTTTGTTAGGTTCTACTCAGATGCACATCCTTAATTACATATATCCTATGAATATAGAGGAGTCTCTTCAGTAGTCCCTGGAAGAGAAACAAGAAAAAAAACCCCTCCCTGTGGACTTCCAAGCTTGCAGAAGAGGGAAGAAATGCTACTTTTAAGCAAGTCTTCAGTATTTTCTCAGTTTCTATTCTGTACTGAAACAAGTAAGTGATGGTATTGCTAGGGTGTATTACACCATCTTGACAGAAATTATTACTTCAGAAATAACTGGGAGGGGGAGGCAGGGTGGCTGCACTTCAGTATAAGCAGGACACACAGATGTAGTGTGACCACAGCACAGTGGATGCAAACATGCAGCAGGTAACTGTTGCAACACTGCTTTTCCCTTCCTCCAGAGTAAAGTTGCTCTGCTGGAGCATGTGTGCTGGCAGGCAAAGGAAAAGGGGTTTCATTGTGCTGTCTGCAGAGAAGGCAGGAATTCTAGGAGGGGAAAGGTTCCCTTTGAAGCACATGGCACGAAGCACTTCCCAGCGACCATGGCAACAGACTCAGTGGGTTCCCAGCCTGAGAACCAAGTTACTGCGGCCATGCCTCAAAAAACAAAAAAAGTCTGAAAGAAGGAAAGAGAGGGGGGAGGAGGGGTCGGTGTGGGGGAGTGCAAAGCTGAAGCAGAATTAGCCTGGCAGAAACTGAGCGGCTCCCTGATAGGCAAATCCAGCCAATAATGCTTGTTGGGTTCACGGGGTTTCCTTTTCATTTCCAAAGCTTTCTTCTTCCTCTGTCACTCCCCTTCTAGCCCTATTCAGGAGCTCATGAGATCAGTAAAACCAAGGCCTTTGCTTCGCAGGCATGCAGCATTGCCTCAAACAGGGCTGCACTGTGATCAAAGGCAATGTTAAATCACGGCTGCCACACACACCCTTTCCCAATCAGAGTACAGTTTTCATGGGCACTCTAACAGAAGATTTAAAAAAAACAAAACAAAACAAAAAAACTTGTGATTTTATTACACCATATAAATCTGACAAAGAATGATGAGAAATTCAAAAATCTATATGGAAATGGACACATTAAACTCTGTACATCTACAGATCCTATTTAGCAGATGGATAAACACATGAAGTAAAGCTACTAAGAAATACAGGCTAGGGTTTTACTAACAACATCCATAACAACTGAAAACAACAGTAAGAAAAAAGAATATATCTTTGTGCCAGACTTATGTGTCATGGAATTTAGCACTACAGACATCTTTTTGTATTCTCTACCTTCTACTTTGCAAAATTCCTAACTTTCCACAGTATCTTAAAAACATCTGTTTTCCTTCTTCTGCTATTATACAAACCCTCAACATTTACGCTTTCACATATGCATGCATTCTGTCATAGAAACACAAGCAGTAACCTTTTTGTTTCTACCACCATATTGCTCGATGCAAAAGTTCACCAGTATTAGTGATATGACTTTAAATCAGCTACCTTGAAGAAGCACAAAGAAGATTCCAGCAAGAAGAAAATTTGTATTTCTTTGACCAAGACAGTAAGATTCACTTTTATTAGCAATGTCTATCCTGAAATTACAGCAAAGAAGTCTCCTGTAGAGGACTCCTCTTCCCAGAACAGAAAAAAAGAAGAAAAAAAGAAAAAAGAAAAGAGAAAAGAGAAAAAGAAGAAAAAAGAAAAAAAAAAGAAAGAAAAAAGAAAAAGAAAAAAGAAAATATCATCTGAGAAAATTGTGCCTGAGAAAGAACAGTTAAATGCTTTCAGTTTAACTGCTTTTGTTAACTAGATTTCTTTGATCAAGTTAGCATCATATTGGCAGTTCACCCTATTTCTACTCAACTACTTCATCTGCTAAACATCCACTTTTGCAGAAGTCTTTGTTAGGTTCCTGTAGAGCTCAAAAAGGGAAACATATACACAGTTTACCATCACTATGTTTATCAACTGAGTTATGACATTATCCTTTACTGAAGCACCCAGTGTGAAATCAGGCAAAATGGGAATATTTTGTGGAGTACAAGTTTTTTTCTCAATTTATTTATTGATTTTTCTCAGAAAGAAACTAACTCTTCCACAAAACAGTTGCATGCAGCAGTTACCCCAAACTATTCAAACCATATGCCCCCTTACCTTTCCTAAGACAGTGAGGCATGGCTTAGGTTCTAGCTCTGGCTGTTCCAGCTTCACCACTCCTACCCAGCCGTATTCATACAAATCTTCCTCATCGTTGCTATTACACAGTCCAAGTGGATGCATCTGAAACAGAATCAATAAGAAACCTTTATAAAATCAGTGTAATTCAAAGAACATATACAGATAGCATTTGAATACCTTAATTCACAATAAATACACTAGAAAGACTGTAACATAAGGATGCATATATGAAGAATGTTTCTGAAGCATGCTATCAGTTCAAAAGCTTAGAATGTTATATGAGGTCACTGTCATCTTGCTTAGGAAAAATAATTTAAAGATTTAAGATTAAACGTCATTATAAATGATCATCTAAGATACAGAGTATCTTAGATATATAAAGCTCCGCTTAGTTCTTTCCTTGCAAGTTGACAGAAAAGATTCAAGCTCTTTTGCAGAGTCACTCATAAAAGCTTTATGTGACATAGATCCAGAACCAATGTTTGAGAAGCATTATCACTTCCTTTTTTTTCTCTTTTTTTTTTTTTTTTTTTTTTAATATCTGCACAGTATTAACTGTCCTTTGGAGCATGGCTATCATGTTGTTCAAAGTAAGGTTTTTGTGACTATTTTGAAAGAGTCACTAGTTTTTTTCTGAACCCAAGCAAGAGGGAGACATCATGAAGTGAGAAACTTCAGTCTCGTTTTAGATATTTTTGTTTCCTACATCATGCAACAATACCTGTTTCAGATATCCAATGTCTTCCTCCACCCTCCTCCATTCAACATTATGTAGCTACTCTTGTTTTATTAATGGCAAGGAGCTTACTATGCACCAATGTTTTAAACTTTCTTTATCTGTTCCAAGTTTGATATCCTTCATTAGCATAATTTTTGTGTATAAACTAGATTATGGAATATTAATTTTTATACTGTTTACTACACTCTACCTGTTCCCTTTTTTCCTCAACTAAAATATCACATTTTTCAAACACCCTCTAAGAGTTGCCCAGACTGTAACATATATACAGAAAAAGTACTCGGCAAGGAAGTACTTTATCTAGCTCCATGTCTTCTCTTAAATCTTCTCTTTGCCAAACTAGCTAAAGAAAACCACTAACTGGTATTAACACAACAACAATTTTGTCTTCTGCTAGTTGATCATGCTAGAAGATTATATTGTTCTCTAATTTACATACTTATATATCTCATTAGTCCATGCAAAGTAGCACCATATAATGATCACTAATTCTGCCATCTCTTCTGCTTCACCAGATTGTCATCTCATCCTTTCTTTCATGTGTCGTACCTTGTCGTTCATTTTGCAAGCGATTCAATACAATGATAGCTATTTTTATTACTTTGTGGGGCTCTGGCTTTCTGACTAACTTGAGCTGTTACTCTGAAATATGGGAAACATGATGGTGATCTGGCACAATACAGAGGTTTTCCTACCACTCGTTATTAGTAGTACATCTGTATTCAGAAGGAAAAAAAAAAGCCAACACAATACTATGCAGATAGAACAGAATCTTAATTCATCCTTAATTCAACCTTATTTTATTTTTTTGAGCAGTTCAACTGCTTAAAATTAACCTTAAGCTCAGCATCTGGTAGATAAGCCGTTCAGCACAGACATAAAAACAGGGAAGTCAGGCATCAAGAGGGCTCTCTCCAAAATTGCCACTGCATATATCCCAACATAACTAGGCCCAAAAGGAGTCCATGGTATTCTTTAAGTCAACAGAAAGCTTTAATCCATATTAAAATCTAAAGAAACAGCGAACTATTCCCTTGATGTATGCTTTATCAATCAAGCTTTGAAACTACAACCCATATCTAAGAAGTTTTTAGTTTAAAATCCTTGAAATGTATTGGGGCACTTTCCACATGCCTGAAAGGGCAAAACTGAAACCACTACTCAGAGGTGCTTTTATCCAAGGTTACAATATCTGTATACATTACTGAGGGTTTAAAATAACTTCAGAAAGAGCCGCACACATTTTTAGTGGGTTACTGTTACAGAGCAGACAAACAGTAAACCAACAGGGAAGGAGGAACATTTTACTCTGTAATTCAATCACCTCCAAGAAGTCGTGATGATTAAAAGACAACTTCCACCCTTTGTCCTTTCCTTCTGAGTTCCAGTGTAAAACATTTTAGTGTTAAAAAACACCATATGAACAGCTCAGGATCTTTCTATACACAGTTATGAGATTAAAAGACTTGGTCTTTTTTCCTCAGCCATACAAAAATAATGTCTCTATCCACTTTAGTCCAGAAAGCATCTTGGAAGGAGGCCAAAAGAACAGAAAATTCTTTCTGCTGCCACTTTCCTCTAGAATACTGTTTTTCCGTAACAGCTTCTAAGTGTGAATAGGCCTTTAGATCATAGTCACAAAACATATTCTGCAGTTACAATGCTGGAAATCAGAATAAGACCAATGAAGTTAAAAGAACCTCTTCACTTCCTCTTACAAAGTCTGTGCTTTCTTACTTTTAAAAAGAAATTGTTATTTTGTCTAGTTCTGAATGACAATAGTCTCTGACATCTTGTCTCTGACAAGAATGCCCCAAATACTTGAGAAGACAGTCTTCCTATTCAGAGGCAAAAAAGCTGCAAATTACACATAATTCCAAACACAGGAAAATAAGACCAGTATAGAACAACTGTCCTCTGAATATGGTTTTCTAGACAGCTGGGAATTTACAATGTCAGTCAAGCACTCGAGTATCCTAGGTCATGCATCTCACCTTCATACACCAGATGCGTATTCTATGTGGCACAGGGCTCTCAGGCATTTGGCAAATCAAAGCTGCCTTTCTGAGCACTCCTGACTTCCTCAAAAAGTGAGGTGGCCTCAAAAATGACCTGTGCACAGTTTAGTAGTAAAAAATCATAGGCCTGAAAGCAGCAGAGCCCTCAAAACATAAACTACCTCCGTATTTTTATCAAGAACTGGCAAATCACTTCAACAAAAAGCTTTGTTAGACCTTTGGAGCTTCACAGCTACCAATTCCTTATGACTTTAGACTTTGTGAAAAAAAAAAAAAAAAAGCTTTTCAGCCATGACATGAATGTTAAAAATGCAGTTTGGGCGGGGAAGGACAAGGCATGGGACTTAGCAATCAATGCAGTTATCAGTGAACTAATGTTTATAGGGTTCAGGTGAGCTTCATGCTTAGAAGTCTATGGAAGGAGTGAAACTGTTCCCAGAATAAACTGTTTCTTTCATTTTTTCTGCAGGAAGAGGCATACCCCAAAGAGACAAACATGGGAACAAGACAACGAGGAAGATGAATGGTAGTAAAAATATGGAGTAGTCTAGGACACAATAAGGCAACAACCAACCCGTGGCTCCTGGAAGTCCCATTCCAGGTTCATATCGCACACAAAGAGCAGAGGTGTGCTGAAATGTAGACTGCACCATCATTTGATCCTTGTTTCTAGCAGGCCATAAGCCAACAGAAGCTGCTGAGGCTGACTTTACTGGATAATTTTAACTCCAGCCTCATGTAAACCCAAATGGAATAATGAGATAAAAAGGCACTCATCTCTGACAAACCACTAACCACATTCACTGTCTCCATGGTTCTCCAGGATAGAACTGTAGGTCTCTGTCTCCTTTTGTATGAAAAAAAATTGTAGGCAGCTTCCAAAATGGTAAACACTGGCCACTTTTGAAGTGTAAGTTTGCAACTTCCTGCTTTCCAGTCAGAAGAATGTAGAAATAGACAGGATATCCATTGTGTTCTCCCATCCAGCAGAGATACTTCAGCAGGTACATGTTGACCAAAGACCAGCAGAAAATCTTCAGAAAAAAATCCTCTCACCTCATCTTACCAGATTTACCAAGAAGACTGAGTAAGCGCATGCATTAAGAAGGATGGGGAGAGTGCTGTGTGCTTATGGGGCCTTGAACAAAATATGCGTGATATATTGCCCTGAGGCATGTAAATCACACAGGAGGTACGAGGCACTACGTTTGAAACTCAGAGACTGAATTTCAGAATATGCAGTAGAAAGAAGACCAGTATGTATAACAAAATGACCTGTCTATTTGAAAGGTTGCACAAGACTTTAAACTGTACATGGAACTGGAATACGAAGCTGGACTGGATAATTGGTAAGAAAGAGAAACTCTATGAGATCTAGGAAATACCAAGAATTTTCTGGCAAAAGTTGACTTTTACTCAGTATTTACTGATCACTATACTGCACTCTGAAACGCCTGTCGCAAACATCACCAGTACCTGGTTTTTGAACCTAGTCCAAAGAACTAGGTTTCTTAAGAAGTTTCTGAAGTCAACTCTGATGCAAAAATCTAAAAAAATGAATCTCTGGAAAATTTGTCAACGAAGTGGAAAAAAAACGAAGCAGGAACTCATTGTCTCAGGACAGGACTCAGGCCATTCACACAGTTGTATTTACCCTGAGGGAAAGAAAGTTTCATATTCTTGTCCAAACCCATTAACTGTGCCCTCTTAGAACACACATGTACTCATAAGCCATAGAAAGGTTGTACTATGAACTACTTATTAGAAGAAAGCTGTACTCTGGCTAGCAAACAAAAACAAATAGCTGTCATAAAGGAGAATTCTACTTCAACATGGCTGTGATGCTACTACCATGGCTGCCCAAGGACAAACATGACCCAGAGTAAGTGAACTCCATAATATAGTCCAATGACCCAGGCATGGAAAGTTTTCTACGTTACATTTCTTAGCAATACATAGAAGATCGAAGCAGGGAGAAGAATGAAATGTATTAAGCCACCACACATTGGCAAAATAATCTTGCATATAAGAAACCTCAAACCCAAATGCAAAATCCAGTGTAAGCAGCAAGCAAAACAAATAGGGTGCCTCAGGCTCTGTGCTGGCAAATATAGAGAATTTAGTAGGTACATCTACAGGCTATATAATCCCAAGGATTTTGTTGCATAACACTGGAATTTCACCAAAGTAATTCATGAAACAAATTACATTATGCCAGCAGTACTCCCTTGAAGTCTGTATGTTTCAGGAAGGGCCAACTGACATTGTCAAAACATCTTACTGTTCAATTAAAAACACATGCATTGCAAAGCCAAACTGTTCCTAGACTATTTGTTCCTGTGAATTTGAAGATTTACAGGACCAACACAGTTCTGTGTAACCATTAACACATTGAGGGAACTCATATTCAAGTACTCAGTGTCAGTACTGTGAAATTGGCATTGGGAAATGGCATTAGGAACTCAATGCCAGGTTGTACAATTAATTTATCAATTCACTAATCTTATCATGACCAGAACTTGGGAACATGACCTCTGTCCTCAACCTCCATGACTGTTAGTCTCTCTTACTCTGTTTTTTTTTGTGTGTTTCAGTAACAGTACCCTCCTTATCTTCTCTCTTGGTACTCTCATCTGTTCACGTTATTCAGATTTCATTTTTTTTAATGCATATTACTTAAATCTCCACTCAAACCAGATCCTTCATCATCCTCATCCTGATCTCATGGATATGCTGCATGGATAAACTATCAATGGCAATCTGATCGCCTTCCTCAAAATCCTGTCCCTGTCCCACCTGCCAAGAGAAGACACTTGATTCCACCAAAAAACTTTTTTTTTTTTTTTTGCATAACATTTTCACAACAGTTCAAAAATCTGTTATTTTGTTTGTTTCTGCAGGGAATGCACTTCTTTATACATCTACTTATCAGTTCCCATTTTACCTATGCAACTTTCTTCATCCTGAAAACAACAAACCCTATAGTAACCTTTCTGACTCACATTGTTAGTCATCCTTACAGTCCATCACATGTTCACCACTCTGAGCATGCAATTTCTACCCAGAAATCTCTTCTCTCCATAAAATTCTGTCCAGCTTCACATTTCAGCCAATTGTATTTTGTTCACATTTCATATTGAGACTCCAATGCCTAAAAGGAAAGCCAACTTCACTGGTCCATTCATCTTTTTTTTTTTTTTTTTTTTCTCTTAATAACAATTTGCACTAAAAGTGAGGATTCCAGAGGTCCTGAACAAAGAAAAAGAGAAAGGGTACATTCATACCATGCAAAGATCACAAGTGAGCTGCAACCCAAGCAATTAAATCCGCATTGTACATCATGCCACCAAATATTTATTGGCTTGGGTGTAGATGCAGGACAGTCATGTTCACACACACCATGGTGATACCACTATGTTGCTCTGGGGCATGTGCTAAGCTTGGATAAAACCAAGCTGACATTTGGACATTTTACACAGTTCCAGGAGTTTACAGAGACAGCACATGTCAACACTGGCCCTAATTTTGGTTCTACTGAAAACAAAACACCACCACAGCATTAACAGATTCCAACTATACCTCTTCCCTGCCAAGACAACAGTTCTAAGGAATACAAACCAGGTCTGAATAATGAGACTTGGAAAGTCTTAAAAACTTCAATAGCACGCCTTTAGAGAGTCAGCATTACCTTCCCAAATTTTCTTGTTGAAATCTTTGTAAGTTCTCTTTCATAAATCCCACATGCCACAAAACATCATTTTTCTCCTCCACCCTTTGAGCAAAAAACAGCTAAAAGCTTGCTTATGCTGTAATGCATGCCTTTACAGAGCAGCCATGCACCCTTAGTGATAAGACCTTCAATCCCTTCTTGAAGGGCTTCTGGAGGTGTGGAAGTACAGAAACATAGCAAGGCACACAGAAAGTTAAAAATGTGTGCTTTCTGGGTCACAGCAACATAAGATTAGTAACAATAAAATTAAACACGAACCTCTTCACTCAAATTACCTATTTATTCTTCCCATTTTTTTCCTAGTTATGGTTTGGTCTTCCTCCAAATAGAGCTGCCAGTGTTTCCTTCTGTGCTTAATCCTCTATTTGTAATCAGGTGTTCTATGTTCTGACCAACAAGGGAAGAGATACAAAGCACAGGATATTTTTCACTCGTTTTTGATTTTGGACCCCACATTTGAGGTTGAACTGACTTAATTTGAAAAATAATACATCTTGGATTTATTAATAGATACCTTTTTATTTTTCTCATCTTTTCACTGTACAGAGCACAAAAGGTAGATATATCCACTCATACACGATGTACAGCACCAGAACCTGTTGCTGATTTTCATTAGTAATTTGGCATACAATGAATAAACGTAACTCTGTGAAAGCAGATAAAGATTTACATATATTTTAGAGGGTCCTAAATAACTACTTGCATTGTTACATGTAACTACTTACATGATCTGGAACTTGAGTTGATAACACTGCCATAACGACTTCAATGCACTCTATGACAGAGGACTACTGGGGCAGAGAAGTATTACACAATAGTTTCCAGCTCATGAAAAAAAGGCCAGATTACCAGTGAACCTCCCTGCTTCCTCTAAGGTAAAAGACATTCACAAAATTGAAATATGACCTCCTCATTGCCATGAAAGAATATCTGCTATAAAATTCATCCTAAAAAAGTATGTGCTTGCAGAACCACATTTGATATTGCCTGTTTGAACTGAAGTTTCATACCTATTATAAAAAGAAATATACACATTTGAGAAAAGTTTCCCCAAAGACGTGAGAAAGAAATTGAATTATGGCATTTTAACAGCAGAATATGGATCTGAATTATCTTGCCTCCTATAATACTTAGCTCTCACAACTGCTGTGGTGTCAAGATTAGAGAAGTAAGGTGTAATTTTTCCATTTCCACTTCAGCATTCTGGGAGCTTCACACATATGTAAGCATCCCTATTCTTTTAAGGTTCTCTCTTGCCTAGGACTTACCAGAAATTAAAAAAAAAAAAAAAAAAAAAAAAAGTATCTTCCCCTTGGCTTAGCCATATATTTGACAGAAAGATGTGGATAACTCATGTATAACAAATTCTTATAGTTTTGCAACAGTAACCAGAAACCAGAAATGACAGTGCTGCCAGGGTGGGGAAACGGTGAGGGTCTGACATTACTTGTAGCACCCGCAACCCATCCTCCATGCAACCACTGTCCCTTTGAGCATGCAGACATACAGAATTGATTTACTCACACAAGTGAAAATTTACCAGGCAGGAGAAGAAAGGGCAAAAGTGACAAAAAAAGAGATTTAAAAATGGCTCACAAATATATACTGGGAGCAGGAAAGAGTGAAATATGCTTTCACAGTGAGGAAGTGGTACAATTTCAAGACCACTTAAGTCCACAAAGGAACACAGAAGGGCTCTGGGGACCTATTGCTATCCTGAAGACTGGAAAAGAGAGGGTGAGAAGACAGACACATTTGTGTCTGCGTTCTCATATCAAAATCAATGTTATGCTCAAGGTGCAAATCAGAAATGTCAAGCCAGTAGCACAACTCTGAAAAATGTACTTAAGATACAGAAAAATCCAGAGGCATCACCAAAGCTAATAAAACATTATAAAACATGGACTACACTGACAGCGTGAAAGAAGGTGCTGGTTTTGTTTGTTTTAACATGGGGGAAAAAATGCAGCTCTAGCACTAACTGCACCTTGAGCAGTGGATGCAACTCTTTATCGGGTTCTCCAGTGGGCTTAAGACATACAGTGCATTAATTGATCTCCTTCACACTGGTCTCCTTCGACATTCCCACTGACAAGCTGTGGAGATATGGACTAGAAAGGTGGAACACAAACTGGTGGAAAACTGGTTAAACTGGCTCAAAGTCTTCAGTTAGCTCAAAGAATTTTGGTTAACTGTTTCAATTCGAAGTGGTAGCAGGTCACAATCAGAGTTCGTCAGCAGTCAGTACTATGTCTGATACTACTCAATACCTTCATAAACAATCCAGATGAGAGGATTGAATGAACCCTCAGTAAAGTTTGCAGATGACAGAAAACTGGGAGGAGTGGTAGATATGCCAGAAGGAAGGGCCACAAGACATACAAAACTGTGGCAGGCTGAAAGACTGAGCCACCAAGAACTGCATAAAGTTTAATGAAGATTAAATTTGAAGTCCTGCATGTGGAATGGAATAACACCAAGCAGCAGTACAGGCTGCTCAGTCTGAAAGGCTACAGCATACCTCTGCTGAAAAAGACATGAGGCTCCTGGTGGACAGCTAGCTGCATGTGAGTCAACAGTTGAGGCTGCATCTGGAGTACAAGATAATGAAGCCACATCAGCATGCATATGGCCAGCAGATCAAGGAATATAATTATTCCACTCTACTTGGCACTTTTTAGATGACATCAGAAATAACTTGTCCAATTTTGGTTGGGGAAAGTCCAGCAAAAGTTCACCGACATGATAAATGGGTTGGAGAATATTACATATTTAAAAGGTGGAAGGAATTACATTGTTCACTCTAGAGAAGAGAAGGCTCGTGAAGCTCTAATCTGTATTCCAGGTAACAACAGAGAAGACAGAGGCAATTTTTTCATTAGGGTCCATGATGACCAGACAAGAGGCAAAAAGGTGCTTCAGGGAAAATTCTGTCTGGTTATATGGAAACAATTTTTCATAGCAACAACAAGTAAACATTGCAACACGTTGCCTAGAGAAGTGGTAGAATATCCCTCCCTGGAAATATTTAAGAATCAGCTTGATAAGACCCCAGATAACCTAAGGATGTGCTTTCAATGGAAAGCTGGATCAGATGATCTCCAGAAATCTCTTTGAACTTAGACCTTTTTTAATCATTCTTTAATTCTAATCTCTGTCCTCCAAATCAAGGTTAAAATCATTTGCAAAAGCATGCATTTGCATGCTTTTCTGCAACTTCAGGGAGCTACTGTCAAACACCTAAAACAAATTGACATACATACGCCATTAGACATGTAACTCTTTTATCAATGAGTATCCCATTATATAAAAGTTGTTTGCATTAAAGTGATATATTGTTGCACCAGACTGAACAAGAAACTGCATATAGAAGGAAAACTTGATAGTATATAAGTTTCCAATTCTCTGCAAAGCTTCAACCCCGATCTACTGTTAATGGAAAGGAGTAAATAAAGAATCATAAAAGTGACAGGAGTGGCTGTGAGACTGAGTAAGAAAGTTTTTAAAATTAAATTCAGCTTCAGCAATAACTAAATCACAAAGGAAGGGAAAAGAGAATCCCGGAGAACAGAATCGCCACTATTTGGTGTCCACACCTTCTTCCCAGCTAGCTGGGCGTTAGCTATTTTCAGACCACATACTGAATTGCTAACTAATTGTCCAATTCCATACAGCTGTTTGAATGTATTGCAGGTGGGGAACAGAGAGCAATAGGGGTGGTTCACTCACACTGTTAATACAGTTGTCACAAACTGACGTAACACAGATTTGGAAAGTTATCTGAAAATGACTTCCACAAGACACATAAAAGAATTCTGGCATGAAAGTCAAGGACTTCCAGCTTTCTTGGAAGATTCTGCTTGATATTTTACCTTTTCCTGGGGTGATAATACTGTCTCATCATTAATAGCAAATGACTGTATTGGGTATATACTGCTAAGACAGTTCTCTGCACACCTAACAGAGCAGCTACTATCCCTGATTTAATTTGCCTCATCTATAGTCTCACAGGTACAAGATGTATGTTTAAGATTGCCAACAATTATTCATTAGCATCAAAAAAACATTCCTGATAGCCCAAAAGCAAGGTCCAACCCAAAGAGAACCTGACACATCAGTAAAGCCAAATATACAAATACTCCAGAATACTGGATTGCCAAAAAAATTGCAAAATTTATTAAACTATATGAAAAACAATTGCCTGAGCAAATTAAGTTACAACAATTAATTCAGTTTGTCCTTGTTCCTGTTCCTATAGAACAAGACCTCTTTTGATGAAGGTCCTTCTTCCTAACCAGGTTGCTCCAAATTATTTGTTTTTAACTAATATTTTGGTTTAGTACTTGGTTCTAATCTGAATCTTTCAGTACCCACAGATGAGGAATCTGTGAGATACCACGTATACAGTAATGCTTGAAGTAAGGAATGAAGAACTTGTTGCAAGTTACGAGTTTCTGACTTAAAAAAAAAAAAAAAAAATTAGAAAACAAGTGAAGGATCTTTACCAAGATGTAGGGGATTTAACCAAGATGGAGTTTCACTGTAATGGTCCAGGTCTGAAGAAAGCTATTAATTTTTCCATTCATAAGTGACAACTACCACCCCACCCCCCCTAACAACAATAACACAGAGTAATACCATGTATTAAGACAGAAACATAGAAAATTTTTGTCAGAAACAAATCACTGATGACAGCTCAGCTCACCACATACCCTGCCTTGCACCACAGTGGCCTAGAAATTGGCTCCATCCTGTGTAATAAAGTCTATGCTTTGTCCCAGCAGGAACTACAGATTTGACAGCTCTATGACATAGAAAAATTAACCATGCCCTTGTTAACTCCACTGAAAAGCCTAATTTCCACCAATATCAGAACTCTGAAAGAATGCAAGAATGCAGCAATTTGGAATTTACTCAATGGAGCTCAAGTCACTTAAGTTGAGCACCTATCAGAAGAAAAATCCAGAGCTCAGTGGAAGAACTGCTTCTCTCTTCCATCTACTTCCGTGGCAATATCAAACTTTTTCATACTGCCATCACTAAAAAAATGAAAATGTCTCCACGTTCTTCATGTGAAAAGAAATGCAATTGTGACAAGACACAGAGCACTGTGCTAAAAAGTGGCCCTTCATAGAGAGGAAAATAGTGGTGATACATGGAGTTTTTCATCTTGTGAGAACAGTGACTGGACTGATTGTATAAAGTATTCCAGTGGAATGGATATATTAAAATAATCAATATGAGACCAGAAATCTGCAAAACTGTCAAGTTGGTGTCACCAACAATCTTTTTTCACATTTCCTCTGAAATTTTAATTTCATAACTATTAAAAAAGAAACCGCTTAAGGACTATAAAATTACTTTGTACTCTTTCTTCAGGATAGGCTTGAGTCATCTCAGCTGAGAGAGATTTCCATTCTTGCTAGTGATATGGTTCTGATCTTCAGCATACTGCAGCTACTACTACAACTGTATCACCACAAGACGGCATTTGTTCCTACTGCTTACGGTGGAATGAAGAACTAAACCTTTGCATCCCAGTTTACTCTTCTGTATTAGTAGAGCAACCTGTAGCCAAAAAAATGCTTTAAGTTCCCTGACTGCAAGATCCAACCCAGTAGTACTAAGAAAAGGCTCAGGTTGTAGCTTCTCTGTATCAGTCTGTCTAAAGAAGACATAAGATTATGCCATTACAGAAGGGCAATCTAAAACTGTACAAGTTGGAAAAAACTTTCAGGGACTAAAGAGTCATTAAAAAGATTAAAAAAATTGGAGTTGCTGTTGTCTCTCCAATCTGATAAAACATAAGGCTGGCTACAGCTGGAACACAGCAGCCTTTCTAACAAGGTGAAAGCCAGACGCATTTCCTCATCTTCTTGTGCTTCGTTAGAATGCAGAGGTTAGCTGTGCAGAGAGGAACATTCTGCCTCCAGCACAAGTACAAAACTTAGCTGTTATAATTCAGTTTCATTTCTCTTTCAGATGTTTGCTTGTTTTCAGTTTTTAAAAAGAACATCCTGACAAAACCGAAATTACCACAAAATGTAACATTATAGGACTTGAACATTCCAGCTGTGTGCTGTTCTTGGCCATCAGTTGTGACCATGTGGTCCGACCCAGTGGTGAGCAATGAGCCCGCAAGTGGGTTCCACCGAACTTTTTCTATAGCAAGAGCATCAAGCATTCCTAAAATCCTCTCACAGTCCATTTTTCTCCAGGAAGTATGCCAAGAGGGATAATGAGAAATCCAGTATAAGCTGCAATTAAACGTAAAAACAGAGATACACAGTTGAACACAACCGCCATCCAGAAAAGCTCAGTTAAATTCTACAACACAGACAGGAGAGTATTATATACACAGACTGTCGGATTTTTTGAACATCATTGGTAATCTTTGATAAACAGCCGGAATAATTAGGGATCCAGATTTTGGCACTGATCTAATTGATCTGGACACTTATCTGGATTCTGGCCCTGAACACTTTCAGGGATGGGGCATCCACAGCTTCTCTGGGCAACCTGTTCGAGTGTCTCACTACTCTCTGAGTAAAGAATTTCTCCCTAGTGTCTAATCTAAATCTCTCCTCTTTTAGTTTAAAACCATTACCCCTTGCCCTATCACCACACAACCTGGTAAATAAACCCTCCTAATCTTTCTTGTAGGTTCCCTTTAAGTACTGAAAGGCCGCTGTAAGGTCTCCCCGGAGCCTTTTCTTCTCCAGGCTGAACAACTCTGATTCTCTCACCTTCTCTTCCTAGGAGATGTGCTCCAGCCCTTAGATCATTCTCTTGGCACCTGCTCTAACTGGTCCATGTCCTTCTTATGCTGGAGACCCCAGAGCTGAATGCTGTACTCCAGGTGGTGTCTCACAAGGATGGAGAATCACCTCCTTTGATCTGCTGTCCATACTTCTTGTGATGCATTCCAGGACACGATTGGCTTTCTGGGCTGCAAGTGCACTTTGCCAGCTCATGTTGAGCTTTTCATCCACCAGTACCCCCAACTTCTACTCCACAGGATTGCTCTCAACCCATTTCAGCTTAGAGAAAAGAAGACCAAGAGGTGACCTCATGGCATCCTTCAGTTTCCTCACAAGGGAAAATGAAGGAGAAGACCATGATCTCTTTCTTCTCTTTGGTGACCAGCGATAGGACCCAATGGAATTTCATGGAGCTGGCTCAACGGAAAACAGTACCAGTCCTAATGTGGACCCTGAGCAATAACCACTTGGGCATTGAGCCATTGATCACTACTGTTTGCATGTGGCCATCCAGTCAATTCTTTATCTGTCAAACAGTATATCCATCAAATCCATGTCCACCCAAATTAGAGACAAGGATGTTGGGTGGGACCATATCAAAAAGATCTCACATTGATCCAAATTTTCATAACACTGTAAGAAGCCAGACTGATATTGATAGCTCTTTATATGTGTAGACTGCTTTGTGACTGATTTGCAAATATTGCGAAAAGTAATCTGGTCTACATCCTGGCATTCCAGGAAGTTCTTGATGTTACATAGAGTTTAAGGGCTGGCCTGCTTTTCCAGAGTTCTCTAAGACCCCTGGCAAAAGAAGATAATAGTCTGTGCATTTTGTTATAAGTTGCTAGTAAGCACAGCTGGTTTGCCTGCATTCAGAGTTGTGGGGAATTGAGCTAGATTAATGGAGGAAGGGAGAAAAGAGAAGTGAAAAAGGAGTTAAAAATAGCACAAATTATTTTTGAGGCACCCTTTAAGCTTTAACGAAAGAACAGAGCAACCTCAATAGATGTTATGCATCAAAACACTATGCATACTATAAGACAACATGACTTGAAGAACTGGTACGTGCCTAGACAAAATCAGCTCACTTAATATAGAGAAGTTATACTAGCATATGAAGGAAAATCGTTTGTGTGAAATTTAAATTGGTAGTTTTTGCCGACAAGACTTCTGGGGAACATAGAAAAATGAAATGGGGACTTTGGTGGGAGTCAAACCTAAGAGGAAATATCTTTTATATTTTCTTATTGCATTCATTTGTGATCTGCGCGGTTTGGCAGTGAAATCTTGCATTATCCATCATTACTATCTTCCATGATTGCTGCTATTTCTGCTGATATGTGCCAGCAGTAGTAAACACTGAATTCAGCACCAAGAATTGCATGTGAAATAAGGTGGGTCAATGTGTTCTTGTGGTGTATATATATATATATAAGATGACTTGATCTAAAGAGGCTAAGAAGTCATTTGGAAGCTAAGGTTTTGATTCATGAGAGGATTTCAACTCATCCATAGGCTGGAAAGGTTAACTGGAACAAAATCATGTGCTGTTTCACTAGTGGCTAATATTTCATTATATTTACAGCAGCGGTTTAACTGTCCTGTTTCAAAGTCTGCATTTTAGCAGTGAATAGACTAGTCCTGAGGAATACCTAATTTACACTTGAAAATGCACTAGAACATAGGTTACAACATGAACTCCATTTTGATCATAGCAATGTTTAAAAAGCCAGGACATAGCCATAACCTGCCTCTAAAACAGAATGTAGGAGCTCGCTTAGTCTGCAGAGCACCCTAATAAATATTTCAGTTTGCACAATATACCCTTTCCTACTCTCTACATTTCCAGTCTGTTTGTGTGACCAGAGAAACTAGAGCTAGAGATGGTTGTTCAGACAATCCTGTCTTTTCTATAGCAAGCCTGCTGGTTAGTTTCATCTTGCTTCAGAAAAACAAACAAACAAACAAACAAACAGATTGTTAAATTCCAACATTAATTAGTTATTTATCTGTATATTCTAACTCCTTGCCCAGAAACAAAATCCTTCAGCCTATCAATCCATCCTCCAGTCAAAACACTTGGAAGACTTCGCAAGCATCACCATGTCCCTTACTACACACTTCACACTGATACACCAGCTGATACTACCTGCTACACAAAGTCCAGGTGCATCTGCCTTAACAAAAAGGCGAACATAATTATCAGTCTTGATGCAACAGATGCAGGCACAGTAAGCTTGCTGACACACAAGGAGGGAAGAAAAAGTTCTCCTAGTGACTGCAGGAAGACTGTAAAGTGAAATCCAAGGAATAATGTTTTTGTTTCAGTGGAAAACTGAAGGGATTTTTTAAAACAATTGCCAAGATGGATTAGACTGCATCATGTACATTATCAGTTCCTAGAACACAAAACACAGAGCTATAATCTTCATGGCCTACTTTTGCCCAGGTTTCATAAGAATAAACAAATTACATGAAGATGGTAGGTACTGGAAAGACACATCAGTGTCTGGACTTCCTTGAGAAGTGGCTGAGGGAACACAGACTTATCTATTACTTTATCTTATTATCTTATCTTATATATCTTACCTTATAATATTTTATAATATCTTACTATAATAATCTATTACTATACATATATATATTACTATTTCTAGCTGAGGTGAAAGGAAAGAGGCTGGGTTTGCTCTTTGTTTTCTGACAAGATTACAATACTCTCCATATCCAGTTAAAAAGAAATATTCCAGATAAGGATGAACTAGTAACATGCAGAGATCACAGATACCCCTCTCACATCCTGTTCTTCTGATTTTGGGTGCACTGAGGCATTCCAATTGATTTCATAGGCACATGCAAGCTATTCATCATATTTGCTGTAAAATACCTTGCAACATGTGTAACTTCTGACTTTATTCATCAACATTCAATGGCAGATGTCACCTGCCATTCTGTCCTCCATGCCCAGAAACCTCAGACAGATCAAGTGCTGATGCAGCCAGATTAAAGTGATTTGATCATTGAGAAAAAACATGAGAAAGGAGATGGCCACATTTGTTAAACAATGTTAGTTACAATGCAGTGTACTAGAACAACTCACATGTTAACCTTTCACTGTAGAGAAAATTGGATGCTTATTCCTGTGCTTTGTTTGATCTGTAATACGTTACTTCTTCCCCTACGATTTTCTTTCACTAAAAGACTTCCATGAAGGATTTTGTCAATATTTAGAAAAGCCTTGATGTTTTGACTTCCAAAAGTAGTCAACATCTGTGCAAAATGCAACACAGCCACAGGGTTCTAGAGCCTCCCTTTCCATTTCACACCATAACATTCATTAACAAGATGATATATTTGTGTTGTCTCTGAGAGGATGCGTCCACTGGGGCCAAAGGAAGGTAAGAGGAACACAGAACACGTAGATAGAGAAAGGCTGCCTCATAACTAAGAACAAAGTTGTCCTTAAAATGGGGGTGTGTGGAGTATGGAGCTTATGGGAGTAGATTCTTACAGGAAGAATACACTGGCCTCACCACAAAACTAATCAAACTTCAATTTTTCTATACACAAATGCCAAGCAGAAACTGTATGTTTCTACCAGAAACCATTTTCCATGTGTATGACAACATTTTAGCCATATACAGAGGTAACAGCCACAGAGAAAAAAAAGCTGAGAATGCAGAAAGAAATGAGGCTTAAAACACACGATATCCCATCCCCCTCCTCTCATGCCAACCTCTCATCTATAATCCAACACAAGAGAGACAACAGGCAAACAGCAAGAGGTCATCTTCAAAGGGCTGGTTGCCAAGGGAGGCCAGTGGAAAGAGCACAGGCATGTCCCCATCAAAGTCCAGCAGCTGTGAGAGAGCCATGGAGGTGCAGCTTCCCCTGAGGCTGGAACGAAGCTCAGAGACAGAGGATAGTGCTGGAGCTGCTCTAGCCAGCAACATAAAATGGGTAGCTTTGTAATTTGCAGGAGGGAAAGTGCAAGGGAGAAAGGGCTATGATATTTTAATCCTTCTCTCCACCCAGTTTTGCATTTCAGATACTTGAATTACTGTTTAGACTCATCCAGATATATCCTGTTGAATCACTGCAGCAGTAGGCAGAAGTAGGCAGCAGGCAACACCAAGGATGAACTTTCTGCTCAGTTCAAAATTAAAACTGGCTCACTGACTAAAGAGAAACAGACAGAGAAGGTACAGCAGACGATGTGCAGCCAGGTGTAGTTTCATTACTTCTCAAAGAAAATAAATATGTATTGTCAAAGTTGCAGCTTGGGAAATAGTTCCACAATAAAAACTGCCGTCAAATATAACCCAGCAAAGCATGTATCACTTCTCTTGGAGAAAGAAGGAGATAATAATTAATAATACAGACTTCTAGCTACCTGCACCATTTACATTAAAAAACAAACAAGCAAACAAAAACCTAGAATCCAGCTTACAACCACAGATTCTTGTTCTGATAATTCTCTGAACTTTGATTCTTTGTGTTAAATGAATACATAAGGATCTTACATAAAAATTAAAAATTAATCTCCTAGTCCTCAAATGTAGGAAAAACATCTGCAAATGCAAGCAATGAAATCTAACAGCTTAAGTAAAATAATAAAGAACAATCAAAATTGTGCTATTATGAAAAAAAAAAAATCCAAATTACAATTCTGAGTTTTGTAATTCCCAAAAGCTAGGGGCTATTCTGTTTTAGAAAAACGACTGTCAACCTCCCTAGGCAAGTGACTTAATTAGCCTGCATAACTTTAAAATACACTTGTTGAATTATCAGCTAATGGTAGGAGAGAAATAATTTCATTGCATTTACCTCCCAATTCATGCCTAGAATCCTCCCCAAAACACACAAAGACAGAAAGCAGCTGGCGCTTGCTAAGAATGTACAGACACACTACTATTATATGCATTTTGGACAGAGAACGGCATGAAGTTTCAGTTGATGTCAGCAGAAAACAATAATTCGAGTGAAAATTCAAATGACACAGTTATACATGGTCTGAACAAATACTCTAGGTTGCAATACAAAGCTTGATGGGAAGGAAAGTTTTAACATTTAGAAAGTTCTTGATTACCACCTTGACCAAAAGTCAGTCTGGAAGCACCACCAAGGAAGCAAAAGTTGCATCAGTGATAAAGTATTACACCTGCACTTCTGTTAGTCAACACGAAAAGTGTTTTCAAGGCCAAAACATGACAGTTAATTTCCTAAAGATGCACTATATTTCTTTGGTCAACATGTGAATTAGTCTTTGAATCACAGAATCATAGAATCCTTTAAATTGGAAAAGACCTTCCAGATCACCCATATACCATGTCCATTAGTGCCACATCCACACATCTCTCAAATACTGTCAGGGATGTGGACTCTACCACTTCCCTGGGCAGCACGTTCCAGTGCTTGACAACCCTATCTGTGAAGAAAGAATACTTATATAAAGGCTCAATCAAGATTCTATACACCATACAATCTTAAAGGTAAAATACATTTCTTCAGCCTGTGTCTCAGATGCTCTGCATTTTTGAATATTACTAAAATGCCAATGACCTTCAAAACCACAAGGCACATTAGACAATCTAACACAGAATACTGAATTTCTGTATTTCAAAGTGATGTGCAAATGCTGATGAAAAAAGCCTGTTGTTAGCAGACAAATTTAGTACACAGGAGTTCGTATCAGCACTGGAGGGTTTTAAGAGACTGAAAACTACGGAGATGTTGAAAACCTTACATACTGGATATTTATTCAGAGTTTTATATCTTTAACAGGAGAGCAGATAGTAAGGAGAAGTTTGTGTGCACACAGTGGAACCAGGCTCCACCTAGACCACACAACAGGATGACCAAATGTGTGGTGTTGTGGTGCTTAACTGATGTCTGCTACTATGGCTTCAACATACTGAGTACCCCAGAGAAGAACTTCCTTGATAGCTGAAACAGTGCATACCAGCTCTGTTTCTTTCTGTGAGAACTCCTAGAATGGCTTACTGTCAGGAAAAGAAAAAAAAAAGAAAAAAAAAATCTCTTTGAGATTGTCCTTCAGAGATGTGTTCTCAGTTCAGTAGTGAAAGAAACAATTTCTCCATTCCCAAAACCAGTATTACATTCCTGAACCACAGGCCCAGCTGAGGTCAGATTCTTGCATCTGTTTGTCTCATCCCCCAGACTAGATTTTCCAACATCCAATTTCTTCTTCTACATTGTCTCTCAGTTGCTCCCCCTACATTGCATTATTTCTAAGAGATCTTTATTCCTTTCTCTTGATATAAAGCTATTTGCACTGCATACTCTGTCCAGTCTTTCCTCGCTCCTCCACCATAAATAACTCCCTATGTCCCTGTTTAGACCTAGTCTACTGAAAATCCATTCATAAACCTGTCTTATGACATATGAGGAAGAAAAATACTTAAATCAGATTCTATGGGTATTAACCACATATTTTCCTTCATTATGCGGCTACAGAACTACACCACTTTGGACACCTCCCCTCCTTACTTTTGCAAGCATTTCTCTAAAGTTTAATCTTTAAATTTTCTAGATGAATGAGTAAGTATGTAATTTGAGGATAATTATCATATTTGTGTATGGTGTTTTATCCTAAATTAGAAAGTACTCTCCCTCTCTCTATACTTAACTTCAGCTTACATTGCAGTAACCAAAACACTCAAGAATATATCTGTGATGTTTTTTCCAATCTGCAGATAGAGTTCATTCTTAAATAATTTTTTAAAGTTTACCTTTAAGTCAGATTTGCGTTTATGTTTCATGGGTTTTAAGCCATCCTGGAACAATACATAAACAGCAAGAGCATATAGGTCAGGTAAACTTTACTTAAGTTTCTTTTCAAACTATAGCTGTCACATACCTTCTTATATATCTGCTCTCATATTTGGTTGTGCTCCAGATTTTCCTTTTCTCTCCTCTCCTGTCTCAAAACAGGTATAGCCTCCTATTTGTTTCTAGAATGTCTCTTCTTTGTTCAGCATCTAGTTGTCAAGAACTTATCTCTGCAGCATCCTTCATGCTCTGTCCCTGCTTTGCACTCAAACCTACTGGACGATTCCAAGCATTGCATCTAGTTTTAAACACAGTTATTATGTCACATCCAATGTCACCAATATCAGCACAATTTCTCTGACCTATTTAAAATGGAAATAGAGATGAAGTAAAAGTCTCTTCTGCAATTACCTGGGAAGAGGCTCTGGAATAGGCTGTATGCAAAGGGACAGAACCACCTGTATTGGAAGACAAGATGACTTTCTCGTCATATTTTGGCTTATCTAACAGCAGGAATTTGATGCATTTCCAGACTGCTCTGACATCCCCTCCAGCCCTACACTTGCAGGATTCTGTCAAGGCCTCTCCACTTCTGAGCCTCTAAGTGTAAGCAATGTGGCTCTTGGGAACACACTGGCCATCTTCTATTATGCATCCGTGTTATGTCTTCACTGCTCACTTGATAGCTCCTGAGCTCTGGTGCTCCCAGGAACACACACACACCCTTGTATTACATGGCTGCATTACTTCATGGTGGAAGGAACAGACAGTGAGAACTACTCACTGGATTTAATCCTAACAGAGGATGGAGGCAACTGGATTTCTGCTATAGCTAAGTCATTTCCCTTTAAGACTGTATAGAAACCATTCCTCTCTCCCTTTGCTTAACATTCTCATTCACAGTATAGGGAAAGCATACACACAACCAGAAGGGAACAGAGTACTTAAAAAAACAACCAACCAAAACAAAACAAAAATAAACACGAGTTGTGCCCAGTATTAAGGCATATAAATCTGGTGCAAAGAGTTGTTCCTGAAAACAGATTACAGGTTAATGTAATTTTTTCCCATTAAAGAAAATACCTGGTATACTGACTTCTTCATTTCAGATAAAGTAATGAGTAACAGCACTGTTTTCACAAGAATTTAGTGAACATTGAGACCTTCTATGCTATCAGATGGGAAGAAACACTCAAATCCACTAGGAAAAAAATGACCTTCTTAAAAACAGCCACCTGATGGCAGCCTATGGCTTTAGTCCTATTGTTCCAAGTGGCAACTGGCAACCATTTTGAATGAGATTAGCTCTACATGGAGTCATCAAGGAAGAATGTTCAGTAGTAGGGTGCAAAAAGAAGAACTTTGAAATAAAAAGTTGTTCTATATTACAACATAGCATCCTGTTGAAATAGTCACTGCAAATATCCCCATTTCACATACTGTGAAATGTTTCTTCCTTCTTTCAACCTCAATTTGATCTATTTCTCACAGCAAATAACCAAGTTAGACGCAAACTGCAGGTCTCCACAACTCAGTTCAGTGCACTATTCAAAACATTTCATCAGCATACAAGGCTGATGTATGGTTTCACACTATAGCTCACAGTCTATGCTTTGACATCTTGAACAAGAATTCTATTCTGCACTCAAGAAACTAGCAAACATTCTTTCTTTTCAATCTTTCAAAGGCACTTGTAGAAACTTAGCACTTCATTTCTGAAGAATCCATTTTATGTTACTTAAACCAACATTAATTAAAGTCTCCGAAATTCTGGAGGTTTGATACATTTTGTTCTCATTACAAAGAGGTTAATTCCCTCATCTAAGAGCAAAATTCAACTGCACTTTAAATACAGAACTGCAACTTATAAAATAGAATAGCTTTCCTCAGCTTCTTCTCTAACACAATATTAAAGTACATGCTTATCATATTATGACACCCCTAAGTATGGGAGGAAATACCAACATTCCAGAACTTTCTAAACTTCAAAATTTACCTGAGAAATTTTTTGGTCCACATAATTTTCTCTGACATGGCTGTTCTAAATATTCACTTTTATCTAAATTGTATAGGAATGCTCAGGCTGGAGTATCCAGTGTCTTGTACTTCAAGTGCAAAATTTAAGGTAACCCATTCAGCCTTAGTTTAGGTTTTTGTGCTGAACTTTGGGATATGAAGAAAGTTTTTCCTCCTTCTTTTCCCATCTCTTGCTGGATTCCTTCTCCAGATGGCCACTAATGTGGGAGCTAGTCTCTCTTTGAGACTACTCCATCACTTCCTCTCTTCCACACAGACCTTTTTTTAAACAAACAAACAAACAAACAAACAAACAAAAAACCTCCCATACCACTGGCATACAGCCCACTCTAGTAAGTCCAGCAGCAGAGCTTACTGGCTTGGTTTTAGTGCTATGTATCTACAACAGCTGGCACTCCTCAACACTGAGGTATGCCTCGCTGATTGGCAAATCAGTAGTGTAAACTGTACTCCAAGAATGCAGTGGTGTGGGACAAATGACTGCTGTCTGTAGGATGTTTCACTCACATATTATAAAAATTGGACAGCATGCAGTGAATGAGGTAAGATTCTATGAGAAAAGAAAATACAACGTTGTGGTTAAAGCAGCTGAATGCTTCCCAAGAGAGTGAATTGCTTCCTCTGCCACAGAGTTCCTATGCAGTGTTGGGCAAGTCATAAAAGCAGCCATAAAGGGTGTGACCAAAAATCCAACCAGCACAGTATCGTATCTCCAACAGCGGCCAACTGCCTAAGTATAGAGAACAGAAGCAGAACAGATGCAGAATGATTCTTCTTTTGATACAGCCACTTAACTGATGTTACCAACAACTAAAAAACTTCCAGACTTCACCAAGAATACTGTGTTTAATAGTAAGTAACACATCTATGTTCCATAACTTTGCCTAATCCCTTTTACATGATGCTCATGCTTTTGGCTTTTACACCATTCTACAACAAGATAACACAGCTTACCATGTTAAAAATATACATCCTTTTTCTAACTCTAATGCTGCTTCAAGAATGTCACTCATTGGGCTCTCCAAGTCCCTAAACTGTAAGGAATAGCCAATAATTAACTGTTCCTTACTCACCAGACTTTAGTCAAAGTCTGTTACCAACAGTCTCTTTTCCAAGCTGTTCTAAGTCAGTCTTTTTTGGTGGGTGCCACTCCACTGAATCATGAGGTTGCCCCACACCATGTGATCTTCCTGTTCCTTTGTCTTGTCTGCCTTTCCAATTTTAAGATGCACTAACTTGGACTGCAAGCAATATTCCGGTGCTTGGAGGCCAGTGGTATCCTTGAGGATTGCTGTTTTGCTCTCTGCTCCTTTCCTAGTAACTCCAACATTCTCATAAGATTGGACTGTGCACTTAGTCACATGGTCTGAACTTGGGTAGACCTGTGCGGTGTCAAGAGTTGGACTTGATGATCCTTAAGGGTCCCTTCCAACTCAGGATATTCTATGATTCTATGATTCTATGAAAATTTTCAGTGCTGCTTCTATTGAGGTCATATTTTCAAAATAAACTTTATCCTTAAGATGGAAAAGAATCTTAGCCACAACTTTGAGAAGTCTTTTAGAATCCCTCCTTGCTCCTCTTGGTGAATGTCCCTGGGTATGTATTACAATTAACCAAGATCCTTCCCAAGATGAGCACTGATACTGAACCCACTGTATATACAGCTGTGACTTGCAAATGAGAATCCCTTTGACCAAGGTCCTTACCTGGCGCATTCTGCCAGAGATATACACAGAGCATGGTCTGTAAAATTGTGAGATATTAAAAAATAAAAGCAAGGTCTATGGGATCTGTGCCTGATAACAACATAAACAGAAAAGGCTAGGCACTGTGAAAATAACAAACACACACACACACAAATCTCTGTATTCCTCAGCTAGGGAACTGCTAACTTTGTCTATAATATTAAAAACACAAATAAAAGTCCCTTCATTTAATCAGGGATTTTAAATATAGATTGGTTATATGTCTATAGAAAGCTAATAGACATTGTGAGTACGAAAAAAAGGTCACAAGGAAAAAACACCTGTGTGAGAAGAGCTGGGGTTAGGATGCTTTGGTGACTGTCATACCATATATGGCCTCTGTCAGTTACCTAAAAGCAGGCAAAACTACTTGTCATCAGTCTTCAGAGAGATTATTGGTTCTAACATACTATACCATATTTTGGCTTCTTGCTAGTACCTAATGCCACAAGATAGCATTAACTTTTTTTTCTTTTTTTTTTTTTTCAGAACACCTCAAAACATCATAGCTACTATAGTACTAAACTAACATATTACTGACTTTAAATCTTTCTCTTACTGCCACAACGGGAAGCAATTGCAGGCCCAGGAACCTGAAATAAGTTAGTAAAGTTTTTTCAATGTTAAGGAGTCAGCCCCTTACCCCCACTATTCTTCATTGCTGTCAGCCTGGTATCAGCATTCAACTCACCATTTAACACATTCACCCAGACTAATGAAAGTTTTCATTGCAAGATCACACCATATTCCAGTAAATAACTTTTTAGACTAGCTTGCTATGCTGGAACTTAATACTGTGCACTGTAAATACACGTATGCTAGTACTTCAGCTAATGAAGTCCTCTTTCTATCCTCTGTCAATCCAAAAGAGAAAGGCCAAGACCTCCACAACATTTAATGCTGTTCATGTCAGGCTTTAAGGACGTGTTTTCATTATCAGCCTAAAGTAATATGCTTTAAAACACGTGGGCAGAGGAAGAGCTGTGGGGAAGATCTCCCTCTTCCCTCATACTGACCACTGCTACTTGGGCTGCTGTAAGTAATCTTCCCTACTATTTCTTGGATGTGCATGGTCCTATTTTGTAGTCACCTCTGATCATACGTAACTGAACTCACTACTCCAAAAATAAAAACAGGTGATTGACAAAATTCATGGATTTGTATCTGCAATGTCATTGCTCAATTAAAAAAAATAGCACGCTTTTTCCTAGATTACTAATATTTTCCAGTTTCTTTAAACAAAGAAAATTTAAATGAACAAATCAGGCTGCAGTTAACAGTGGTACAGCTCATTTCCTATAAAGCTCTCTTAAGCTGAAGTCTGAGTAAAACCTGTTCAAGATCAAACTCATCTGCTCACTATCATCATCAACTTCCTGTTCATTCACAAGTATAGGAATGGTTACAATAGGGCCATCCAGACAAAAGATGGCTTCACAGGGAATGTATTGCAGAGCAAGACATTACATCAGACTAACACTCCTTTGTACAAAGAGCTCTAAACATTAAGAGCAGCTAAAGACCATGCAGCTGCTGCACAGAGTTTGAAAGACAGAAAGAACAATTACTTCCTGGCAACACTTTTTTCCCTGCAGCTCAAAAAAGATCTATGAAACTTATGCTGAACAGTAGAGAATGAGACAAAATTCTGGAGATTTACTCTTCTTCCTCCCATTCACGTTAGTGAGAAATTTAACTAGGTGCCAACTAAAATGTTTTTCTAGACCTCCTGCACTGTGACACACCAACTCTAACTCCTTTGCTCTCCAAAAATAAGTACAGTGTCATAGTATGCCCTCACAAGGCCAAAGTAGATCTTCCCCTTGCTCTCTCAAATTCAGACAAGCAATCTACAAAGTAACAGGATGGAAAAAAATGTGGAAGAAAAAGACATCAAGAGCTCTTATGTATTAGTTGATGCTAATAGGAAATTCTAAGGCACAAGCCGGTGGAGCCTGGAAGCATGTACTGCAGAATTCTCACCATGTGCTTGCTCTAATCTTATATTCCTTCCTAAGTATCCGCTACTAGATTCTGCCAGAGAAAGTCATTGGAGCAGATTAATTTTTAGGTTAACTTGGTGTGGCAGTTGTGCTAATTCACTTGGTTGGATGAATCAGAAGACCATGGACACTGCTGACAGAAGTGGCAGCCCAAACTCAGTAGAGCACTCAGGAAATAAGCTAAAAACTCTTTTTTCATTCTATTGCTCACTAGCAGCAGAGGCATGGGGATGCCATATTGATGGTAGAACTCTCCAATGCATCTTCTTCTTTGGATAGAGAAAACCTCTGCTTTACCAATTGTTTTCTATTAAAATAGACTGGAACGACCTGTCCCCCACAAATCTGGTTAGGATTCTCAGAAAGGAATTATTTTAAACCCAATGCAAAAGTTCCCAGAAAGCCATGGTAACTGCTAGGATTCCCATCCCACAATTTCTCTCTAGCCTCTCCATTTCGTGAGGGTAAAGTGCCTGCAGCATTAACAAAAGTGCATGTCAGAGCCCATCTCAGAGCACTGTAAGATGTGCAAATTTACTGGTGCCTGAAGGTTTGGTAACTAGAAACCAAAATCAGTGTATTTCAATTGCACTGACGCTCTTTTACTTGTGTCAAGTATCAAATCTGTTGAAAAGCACTGCAGAAGAGAGGTCCAAGAAGATGGGGGATAGACATTTTGATACTAATCAGAAAAACTGAGAGACTTCCACATGACACAACATAGGAATGCCACTATCATCTCAGATACTCCACAATAAAGAGGATGCATCCTTTCTTGAGCCAGGAGCTCTTATTAAGGTAATGAACCGAGTTAGCAGACTATAAATGTAGCTTCAACCCTGAAAAGAAGTATGAAGGTCAACAGTCCTCCTTTCCACCATGATAGATTTTCAGACTTCACAGTGCCACAATTTTGGGTACTAATCTGAACTGCACTGTAAATAGTTTCATATGGCCATGGGAGAAGGAAAGCTGGAGATTTTATCCACTAGAAATACCCACTGTGGTTTTTGTCATCCTGCAATACATTTTGGGACTGAGTTAAACCCATTAGATCTTTCTTTCAAACAGTAAGTAAACAAAATAATCAAGAATGGTGAAGTTAGTTTTCAGTTTCAGAATTTTAACAGCTCTACAGAGACTAACTGGAGAAGCTCTCCCTCCAGTGAGGACTGGTTCAGGCTGTCACACACACATACCCTACGTCTACACTAAGAGCAGACGTATGTATGGAGACTTTACTTATGATCCAAGCAGATGATCTCGTTCTGCCTGAGTTTCAAATATGTGTAATCAATGCAACTACATCAACTAATATACGTTGCCTCTCTGGCAATACTTACTCATTCAGACTTCGTATCATGCCCATATGGTCATACAGGTTTTGCATACTGGCCTATACTAGTTCTCATCATTTACACATATACCTTTGGGTGGAAAAGCTGTACTACCATGCTGTAGCTCACAGTTTCACAATTCCCTTTGAAAAGCTGTTCCCTATCACTCACCTTTATAATCAGAATAGAGGTTCAGAAACAGCTCTGTGGCACTTCTGCAGCTGCAGCATATAAAGAGAACTGAAGTTTGCAACGGAAAAGATTGAAAACTCCTTCCATCCCTCCACATCTGTTACAGTAAAGTCACACCTCTATTTTACTTCCTTCTTTTCACACACACGAAAGGGGAAAAACTGTGTCTTATTCATAGTTTGTGCCAGGACGACCCATGCTTCTTGTCAATGAACAAGGTTTATCACTTTCCCTATGACTCCAGCTTGCCTGTACTCCTTTACAAACAAATCCAAGAAATTTTTAACTGGAATTCTCAAGAGAAAATGAAACAGTTTTAATTTTAATAAGGAAGGCAGTCTGAAAACAAGCATTCCTTCCATTGCCATTTTCCTGCTTGATCCCACATGGACACCACAAGCAAAGGAATACCACATGCGGAAACTGTACACAGTAAAGTAAAACTACAAAAAGTAAGTAAAACTGCATCTTTGCAGATATTTCAAAATGCCTGGGCTCCATGCTATCCATGGAAATCTTCTAAACATTCAGGTATCCCTGCCCTACCTCCATGGCACACGCTTCACCTCTCTAAACAAACAAGGACTGTCTTTGTGTCTTTGTTTAAATTAAAAAAAAAAAAAAAAAAAAAAAAAAAAACTTGTCTCACAGGCTGTGATTACATCAGCAAGAGCTTTCTCATTCTCTCTATCAATCCTGCCTTACTCAGGCTTTGAAGAGCCTCTGTGTGCTGCTGCCATATGCTTTGATCTTTCTATTTTATGCCCCAGGGCCAGCACTGATAATATCTGCTTTGCCTGCACAGTTTTGGGCAAAGCAGTAGCACCCATTCCTGACCAAGAGCGACTTTGTTAACACACTGAGACAGCATGCATGCCCCTGTGACCCCTGAGAGGTAGACACATAAAAACACACAGTAAACACACATATGCCACTGTGACAACATTTGAACTGACTGTATTTTCCTCCTGTTAGGAACTTGTTGAGTGTGGCAATTTAGCATTAGTCTTTCAGCTGTGCACAGGAAAGTCACTGTATACCAGTTACACATTCTTGCTTTTCTAGACTCCATTTGGTTAAAGATACTCAGTAAAAACACGAAGGCCCATCAACTTACCTCTCTTTTAGCACAGAAGTGGGAAACATCCCTGGCATCAAACTGAAACATGATAATTATTACAAATTGACAACATGGCAAATGAATTGAAGGTTTTCTTTAATTCTTGCTCTTGCAAAGCCATATAAAAAGAGCCATGCAGTCAACACATAAGAAGCCAGGCAACTAACTCCTATTTCAAACCAGGGTTCTAACAAAAGGAGCAGCTGTAAAATAAAATAAAATAAAATAAAAAAATAAAATAAAATAAAATAATAAAATAAAATAAAATAAAATAAAATAAAATAAAATAAAATAAAATAAAATAAAATAAAATAAAATAAAATAAAATCTTAATAACTTACTTATATTAGGGCAGGGAAAAGTTACATAGATTCAGGTAGAAATTAAATGTAAAGCAACTTTCCACATTCCCCCACCCAAAGACAGCAGTATATGAATTCCCTTCAGTTCCTGAAGAAAGATAGATTTTGACAGACTGATGGTTGAGAACCAAGGAAAATAAAGTTCTTTCCTGAAGTCAAAAACAGACAGAAAGCTTCCCAGCACAGACCAGTCAAATAAAGCCAGACATTTAATGTCAGCTCTTCATTAGTTGGTTGATAAACTGCTTTTGATCGTCCCTTTTTTGGCAGTGATTGCCTAAAGGGAATTTTCTTCTCCACAGTTTCATATAATGGTTAAAGAAAAGGTATCTCTCAGATTCAAACCTTCCCCCAAAAAAAGCATACAAGTGTTTTCAAGAACTAATTACCAGAATGCCAAGCATTACCCCAGAAAAGCAGAGAGCAACTACATTTTGTCTAGTTTCACTGCTGGCAGTCTCAGGAAACAGCACGTATGCTGGAGCTGAGCTTGCATCAAGTTTCATCTATGAAAATAATTGCTTTTAAGCGGCATCAGACAATTTCATTCATAGTTAGCATGTAACTATGAAACTAAACATTTCATTCCTAGTAGCATGCTGTATCCAACAGAGAAGAAGGCTTCCTATTTTACAGCACTATAAAGCTAGTTTCATTCCTCAGAAACATGATGTCCTCCAACTTGATTTCAGCCATCCAGGGCAGGTGCCAGAACTCCCATCACCATGTCAGTGGTTTAATGCTAACCTGAGAGTCTATCATGTCACAGAAACGGCATCAGGTCTGAGATTTTGCAGGTTCAGGCAAACCAGGGAAAAAAAGAAAGAAAAAAAAAAAAAAAAAAAAAGACCTCTGAAAGGTCTTCCTAGCATGCACATTATTCAAAGGAGTTTGACCTCTTTCTCACCATTCAGCAGAAGTGAATCTGTCTTACCACAAACAGCAGCAGTGTGTACTTGTGTGTATTTCACTACCAGATCAAATCTGAGGCAGCCAAGGAACTTTCAGTAGGAACCCTATATTTGTCCTGTCTTTATGGGTAAGGATATTTTTAATCTAAATTCTTGCAACCTGTCCCAATCCAACAATTTTCCAAGAACAGCTTTTGAATAATTTCATAAAGAAAGCCTTCACACTGAGACTTTAAAGGCAAGAAAGAAACCCTGACCTCTGCCATCTCATACTACACTTGCAAGCACAGCTGCCTGTTGCACAGTTAAGCCCACTACAAACTGCTAGCTGCAACCCCATTCCAGGTTTTACCCTTAGCCGCTCCTCCCAGGACTTCAAAGGAAAAGTATTTTTGTACAGCCCAGCAAGGAGTGTAAACTGCCCAGCTGCTTCCAAAGCAAGATGATTTAACCCTTAAGTAACCAATATGCTATACCTTCCACGGGGAATGTGTGTGTAAAGAAAATAATTTCTTTAGAAATGTAAAAATTACCTTTTGTGTTAATGACTTAACTAAAAAGTAACATACCAATAGTTATCTCCTCCCCTCCCCCCATTTTTTGGTGGGGAAGACAAATGTAGAGAAATTTTGAAAATAAATTTACAATAGTTACACAGTTTCCATAACGTATCAGAATTTAGCTTACATAGCTGCAAGCTCCCATCTCTCGCAATAATGCAAACAGCCAGCTACAAACACCTAAATACCTTCTCAAGTTGAACACTCCAAGAATCCCAGACATTCAGCACTGTGGTGCAAGCCCTAGTAAATTCAATGCCTCCCCTTGGCCTCCCACTTACTCTCACAGCAGTGAGAAGCAGGAGGGCTGGCTTCATCACAAAAGAAAACTCAAATAACACTTTGCAGAAAATATTAAAGCAGCCTGGGTGACGTTATTCTGGGAATCAATTGGAAAGGTATAGGAAGACGCTAAATACTGTTTTTATTGGAAATTGGGATTGATAAAATGTCCCTCACTGTGTTTGGGGTTGCTCTTGTAGTTTGAGCTTCTATGCTTTGCAATTATTTTCCTGCCATGTGGCACACATAACGGGTGGACCACACCCCACTATTTCTTGTGTTCCCTTAGTTCTCAATTTTGTTTCAGGCCAAGATGGTTCACAGTCATTTGTATACAAATACTTATAACTAGCCTTCCATCCACACAGACTCATAGAAAGGCACTCATCTTTATGTTAACAGGTGATGGGTAAACTTTGATCTCAAACAAGCCACTTCACTTTGTCTCACATCAGCATATTCACTCAGGCATTTCAATTACAGAATATGCAAAAGCTATTAGGATTTACTGGATCCAAACTTCTCTTGGTTATTAAAGGACAGTGGTTTCTACTACATGCAAAAATCTTGCTTATGATGAGGCTGTCCATGCTACTTTTCCTGTTATGCTTTCATTCTACACTTTGCTTTTTGTACTGGAGCTTGTTTGACTTTTGGTTTTGTACAATGTTATGGGCAAATTAAAGCAGTGCCTTCTTTACTAAGGCACATGTGTACTCAAAACACTCAAAAGCAGGGTAGATGTCAAAACCTGGTTTGTTGTCAAAGCCTAGTGTCCAACAGAAGGTAGGATATATTTGTGTTTTGAGTTTGGCCATTTCACTTCTGAAATTTGCTCTCACACATCTAGCTGATACATCAAATAACTACACTGTTACAATATTGAAAATTAAATGCATCCAAGTCAACCCCCAGCTATAACTCCTTGCTATGTCAGTTGTTCTCCTGTATCTGCAGCACAGCAAAGGAGTTCATTGGGATTATGCTGCAGATACATAAAGGATGCAAACCCTTCCTCCAAAGGATGAAACGAACACCATGTGCAGCAGTATGAGCCCCAGTGGTGCACAGTGGGGGCTGCACTACCTCCAGGAAAGAGATGGCAAAGTGGTTAGAGCACGGCATTTGTTTCTTATCATTGTCCAGACAGAATACTATTTACTCAAAATGTATTAGGAATAGCTTTAATAATAAGGGTTCAGGACTTGCGAAAGTAAATAATTGCATGCCAGTTAGCTTCCCACATTGCTTTCTGTCTGTTGGTATAAAAATTTCTCCTTTCCTCCCACTTATTTACAGTAGCCTCTTCTACTTGGATTATAAATTCCCAGGCTCTAAGAGCAGGACAGAATGATCACTAGAGAACTCAGGGATGTATATCTGAAAAGCATAAGAAATAAAACACAAAGGGGTATGTGGTTGTTAACTGCACACACCTTGGGTGTGCTAAGGAATGAAGTATAGCCGAGTGTCTTTACCCCAGACCCGTGTTTTCTGAATGGCAGCACAGTCTGGAGATATGTTCCTAAAACTATCGGAATCTTAAACATTCAGCCCCATGAGCTGTCTCTCCCAATACCTAGGGGTACTGAATTAGTCTCCAGTACCACAGAATCACAGAATCACAGAACAGCTTGGGTTGGAAGAGGCCTTAAAAATCATCTAGTTTCAACTCCCTGGCATGGGCAGGGATACCACCCAATAGATCAGGTTGCCCAGGAGTATCACTTCAAGTATTTAGTTCAGGGCATTGCTGTAGGAAGACTGGTATCCTAGCACTGTTCTCTGCAGGGGTCCTCACGTTTCATGAGTTCAGAGGATGTCTTCCCCTCCCTGTGGGCTATCAATCTCCTTCCCACGCTCTAGAGGTACAAGCAGCAATATTTGCTGGGGAACACTTAACTCTGAGCAACATCCCTATCTCTCCTGCTTCCCAAACAGAATGTTGAACACAGACACCTCTCTAACTCACTGGTTTACAACCAAACAGATGAACCACGTGGTGTAAAAAGGAGCAAGCAAGAACAAGAAAGAGCCAGAAAATAGACAACTTATCCTGATAATCAGACCTAAGGACTTGCTCTGTTTTTCAGAGTATCTTCGACTCCTTTTTATTCCCGAAGTAACAGCACAGAGGTAAATATAGCTAATACAGCCATTTTCCATCTCTCTGCTTTTCACCATGGAGTATGTCTGCAGGTGAGACACTGCTGCTCTTGTTCCTCACAAAGGTATAGAATTACAAAGTTTCTGCCAGCAACATCCCTTTCTGCATAGATACGGCTTTGTAGTCCAGGTGTGCATTCAATGGCTGTCAACTGAACAGTTTATTCTTCTACTGCATGGCACCTTTCTTCCCTATTTCATTAACCAGTTAGGCATATTTCAGTTTAAATCAATTGAAATGCTAAGCACAGGTCTGGCTATAGATTTGACATTAGAATCCACTTAACCTATTTGGGTATCTACTTTTTTTTTCTCTCTTCTCCTGAGATGAACTCCAAAATTCTTGTCTGACTCAGAACTTGCCCTTTATCTGTTTGCACTAGAAAAAAATATGAGTCAGATATGTAAGTTTTTTTTAAAAAAAAAAAAGCTATCACAGGCATGTTTCTATAATAGTTAAAATAGTTTCTATAATATGATATGGCCATTGTCTTAAGCACTCTTGAGAAGTAGGCTGTTGGGATTAACATACTTGGTTACAAACCAAGTAAGATGTGGCTAAGCTCAGGTGAAGTTACATCAATTCAGTGAGACCAACTATAATACGTTTTCTAATAACACATCACAGTCTAGGGATTTTGATTCTGTGTTAGCTGCTTTAAAGTGAAAACTGCTGGTATTTGCAATACACATGTTGAAGTTGACCCAAATACTTCTTTGGGACTTATTTGGGTGGAACTCTTTCAGCTGTTGGAGAGAAGTCAGCTTCACTGCTTTTTAGGAAAACATTTGTATGCAAAGGCCTTCAGGAGAAGGATTCATGCTGTGCTATATGCATTTTTTACTCTGCACAGGTTCTGCCCTCCCATTTCTCTTTCCTTCTGGCACTTTTATCTTTCCACCAACAGGTGCTGTGCAGAAAAATGTCAAGTAAATCCTCAATAATAACATTCTCCTCCAGGAGGCATAAGTGACATTAAAAAGCAGCAATTGCTCTTTTTTTTTTTTTTTTTTTTTTTTAAGTGCACATTTAAAAAATTACCAAGGCAATACTTTTTTTTTTTTTTTTTTTTTTTTTTTAACATAATGCAACATAGCATTCATTGCTATACATATTGCAGCAGAAGTACAAGTTGTTTCAAAAAGTATTAGACGAATTCAAGGAGAAGAGGACAATGAAAAGTTATTAAACACAGAATTGTTTCAGGACATTGCTAGGTGCAGCAACTGTTTCAAAAGTTTTCCAAGCCACTGACTGTTAAAAATACCTTCCCTGAACAATTACACTGTTAGCTAAATGTTATGAAGTGCACTGGAATAGACAAATCTTCAATTTTATTCATCATATGACATAATATTTTGGGAAAGACATCATCCTTTCACCCCCAAAATATGAAATCAACTACTTAAGTCTAGCAAACGGTTTTATGGATTTGCCTTTAAAGTTCAAATCAGGAAAACAAGAAAAACAGTCATGATCACTGTACTACAAAAGCTCCTAACTGCAATCCTGGTGCAGAAGACTTGTCACACAGCCCTACTAGCAGAGACAGGCCCCAGATGCAGAAAGAGGTCAGACCCAGCATGCTTCAATCATTGCTGAAAACACCCCTTCTCTGTAAATACACTTGCACCAAAGACTTGTATTTGATAAAGAGCAGAAGTCACAGACCCATCATTCTGATGCTCAGAGAATTACTTTTAAGTGGGGGAGCAGGAAAGGAAGTGGGAAGGCTGGTCTCCGAATGTATCCACTGGTCCAGAAAGAAAGGAGTCTCATGCTGAATTCTTAAGTATCAACAAATGCAGGGACAAAGACTATTATAAACACATTAACCTTCAAAATTCAGCTGTGAATACATCAGTTTAAATTCCTGAATCTAAAGCAGCACAAGTCTGAATTATTCCTAAATTGACAGTTTTATTTCTCTTCATATTTGTCACTCTAAGGTATATACAGTAAGAGACAGATCTTTGCATTAAAATTGCAAATTTATTTATAACAATGGTACCTCTAATCTCCAATATCCAATCTAACTCCTGCACACAAAGGGGGCTGGGAGTTAAGATTTGTCAGAAAACCTACACAAATATTTTCTTCATAAATGGATCTGAGAAGCATATCTTCAGAAAAATGAGAAATACTGTTGCAAGAAGAGAACAACACCTTTCATACTGTTCAGTTACAAGAAGAAACACAAATAAAAACTTACATTTTTCTTCAGAAACTTTTCAAAAATAAAATTCATGAACTTTTGGCCAGTTCATGAATAACCATCAGTATTCAAAGCTGATTAGTTTTCTGCTTTTTTTTGTTTTCCTTTTTCTTTTAGTTGCCCACAGATTTATCATACAGACTATTGAGATGCAAGAGACTGCATGACTGGATAGTTTCTAGATCTATATCAAAATGGATTTTAATGCAAAGAAAAGATCATGGTTTCAAAGTTAAGAACAGTCAGAACTGAAGATAACCCTTTGTGAACATTCACTATGATAAAGATACTAATTTCTCTTTAATATTTTTCTACAACACCTATCTGTGTATGCAAAATTGACAGACAAAGGAAATAAGGGTTACAAATTTACAGAAGTTTCTTCCTGTAAGAACTTTTTTGACTACAGGTTAAAAAGCTACATGTTGAACAATTGTATGCAAACATGAAACTGGCTAAAGTGTATTCCTAGTGTATCTGAATCACACTACTAAGTAACTTCTTCACAGACCTTCTCTACAAAAGGTGGGTAAGTAACTCATACCAGATCATAAGGAGGTATCAGCCAGTTCCATCTTATTCAGGATTTTGAATTCCAACTGAAAATATTTAACGTTCCAGTTTCTAAACTACTTCAAAACTACTGGTAAATGTTTACAAAAGCTGTGCCATTCACTCACTGGCAGCCTGAAGATGCAACACAACAGATAGGAAACCCTAAAATTCTAGTTCTTTCTTCCAAAGACTACCAGGACAGCTTTGGGTAAGTCACTACAGCATTTCTTGTACAGAAAAAACAGAGACAACTCAGTCAAGCTGTATCATGAAAATTTGAATGTCATGCAGTAATGTCTGAGGCTGAATATCACACATGGTACTGAAGATAGATTCTCATGCTCCAAGCATTACCAGTGCTCAAGTACAGGCAGGACAGACACCAACATATTTGATAATGTCATGAGAAACCACCCATTACCTGGAAGCAGTATTAAGTTTACACAGGTGGTCTTTATGGATGGATTAATTATTATGGGTGCAAAAAAAAAAAAAAAAAAAAAAAAGCAACGCATATTAAATGTTTTGCACTGGTTACTTAGGCCAGGGGATGAGTTGGGCCCAAAAATGGCATTAGGTCATATTTTGAAAATTAAAAGATTGTTTCAATATTTAATTGTGAGCAAACGCAGCTATGACTATGCCAACAATTTCATTCTGGAAATGTCTTCAATCCAAGCAGCAGCTGGAAATTTTGTATTACAATTTCAGAAACTTGGTTTGGGCAAATTGGCTGGGGAAGGGGGCAGCTGAACACTTCATATTACAAGAATTGCTATACAATGAAAGTTAATGACAAACTTTCAGCACGTGATTCTATGATATGTGCTACAAGACTACTGGAGGGCAGAAGTCTATTGTGCAAACATATTACTGTACTGATTCAACTGTTTATGCAGGAGATACCTTCTTTATGCAACACTACAGCTAAAAGATGTAAATCTTGCTGTAACTTTGAAATGTGCATGCCCAAGTAGCTAAATTTTGGATCTGCTTTATTTGAACTTTAATTCTATCTGTCAAATACATCACTTTGACTTTAAACCTTTATGAAGGGCACAGTACTAATTTGCCTTAATCAAGAAAGGTAACGTCTCTTGATATGAGAAATACCAACCATAGTTTCTCTGCCTGCAACCCATCTGGAATTCAAGTTATTTGTGAAATACTGGAACATACCAGAAATAGTCCCATCTGTAAAATCATCACGAAGGATAACCAGGATTCAGCCACCAGTGATTATGCTGCACATGACATGAACAACAGGGCTGGGCTAAGAATGTTAAGATTCTAGAACACCTTGCCATTCCCCTTCAATGCCCTTTTAGGCCTGCTCCATCACAAAACGCTACAGATAAGACATTATTCTAAACATGGCACTTAAGGAGCAACACATGTAAGAAATTCTCCCTTTCTTTAATTCCCTCTCACTACACCTCTGTATCAAATAATAATGAGGGCAACTAGCTTGTATCATGTATATCCTCTGTAAGACTAAAAGCATCACATCTCAAAACAAACCAAAGCTTCTTTCTTTCCCCTTGCAAACAAAGATCAATTATGTGGAGATTAATTCTGAATTAGAGGTTTACTATCATTTTTTCCTGTTTTCTACTTCAGTGTTCACAGGAAATACTTGCAAGTATCTTTTCACAGAACCATGACTTTAAATGTCATGTAACACATCTGATATCAAGGATGTAACACATCCTTGAAACTGTTCTCCAGACATAATACTGCAAACTCTAATACACCTTTGTATCAAGAATTTGTATCAAGAGTTACAGCTTATATTCTCTCAAGTAAACAGAATGTTTGATCAAAAATACCCACGAGTATTGAAGATTGTCAACAGAAGGAGAAAGAAATAAGAAGAAATAAGGCATTTATACTGCCTGCTTACTCATAGAGGGGAAGCATACATAAACTGTCATCTTACACCAGAAACAAGTCTTATTTCAGATGCACAATACAAATTCAATGTGCTATTCAGTGCCGTAACTCCAAAGGAAAGCAAAAGGCAGACACCCCCTATTTATTCACTCCCTTCAAGACTGGGCACTGGACCATTCCATCAGAACACACATCCCTCCCTGCCCCCCGCCACCCCTCGCCCAGCATATACTCAGCTGAAAACATTAAGGGTCCTATTTAAATTAGGTAAAAGACCTCCACCGTGGACCTGTTCAAAAAAGACCACTGATGTGGGCTTTCTCCTTCATACAGCCCATTTCAAACTGTATTTTTAGAAGTATATTGCTTGAATACTCCAAGTTTCCATCTTCTCCAGTCTTGCACCAGTTTCATTTTGGGGGTTGGTTTTGATTTATTAATACAAGCTTTATTTTCACATCATGTCACATTCAAAAGAAAGCTCAGGTTGCAATACTCACACAACTTAAACAAACAGTGCACCACTTACATATGGGCAGAAATGTTCTTTAGGTCACTTAGACACATTCTAATAATCCCCTGAGAAGGGGAAAAAATTAAGATAGACTTGAGGATATACCAAGTGTTTGCTGCCCTGTGTAAAAGTTGTTTCAGAAACAGTGCATGCAAATTCAGATAGCTTTTCAAGAGCAGCAACAGCCCCACCTCTTTTCTGAGAATGACTCATAGAGGACCAAACATGGCTCAGAAGAATAAACCATAGCACAGTTGTAATGCAGAATGCTACATCTCATTTCTTCTTCACAGTACACTAATCACTATTGTAAGCTTCCCATCTCCCTTTTCTTAGCATCCTATACAATTACCAGTTTTATCATTTTCCCTTTCTTTTCAAACCTTATCCATCAGGGCTCTTGTTATTATGCTTGCAGCTGCGGAAATGATAAATCCCAGCCTACAATCACTGAAGGAGCCCCTCTTCAGAAAGCTGTTTCTCCCATCCCCCAGGAAGTGCCAGTTACTTCCACCTGGAGAACAATAAAGTAGGCTTGGAAAAGCTATCTCAATCTCTGGAGGACAGCAGGGGAGCACTGCTTTTTTTGCCAGAATTAGCTGCCAAGTTTTATACAGCTTGAAGTTTATTCACCCACTACCTACCTCAGTAGTAGAAATATGATCCTAGAGTATTAACAGAGATACAACTCCCTACCAGCTAAGCACAGACAGCAACAAGGCAACATCAGAAGACATTATTAAGAATATTGTACTACAAAATGCATAATTTAAAAACTATACTTTCTAGCACTTCACATAGGCAGCATACACTCATCTTTAACAAAGGAGAGCATATGGGTTTTTTTTGTTCTAACCCATTTCATTCATCTTGCAATAATTCACCTAGTTCACTGTTAACAGTCATCCCTCATTCTGCAAGGACACTTTGCTGTCAGTTTTCTAAATGGACAGTAAAAAAAAAATTACATAAAATTCCAATCTAATGGCCCATTCTTCATTGCTTTCAAAATGATTATATGCTTTTTATATGATTAATATATATGATATTAATATAATATTATATCTATCTATATAGATATAGAGATGAATAATATATCATATCACATCTATCATATATATAAATATCTATATAGATACACATACATATCATATATGTAATATTTAATAATAATATCTTAATATTATATAATATGACAAATCAAAATGATTATATGATAAGATAGATCCTCTTAAGAACTAAGATGCTGACCAGGAGAAAGAGTGAATATGCCTGCACTTTTGTCAAAAAAATAACTGCAAATATAAGAAAACGTAAGTAATTTTATTTCTGAAGAGCCTTTTTTTTAAAAAAAAACTTGCTATATTCTTCTAGCAGTGGCTTAATTTTGGATATGTAAAGAAAGCCATCCCCTCCTCTCTGATGCAGAGAATGTGGTGATTTGCACAAACTGCAAAGAAAAAAAGTAAATTCATTTTTAGATTCTCTTTCAAACCAAGAGATGCTATTCTGCACTGAGAAGTGGAGAACTATATTTGGGCATGGATATGCCACATTACCGTGCTGATACAAAGATTAAATTCTTCTATCATACAGTTCATTAGCCATTCCTTAGAGCAAGGCAGGCCTAACTACCACAGCCTCTGAAGGCAGAAAAATTGCTACAGGGTATTCTCCAGCTGTTCAGTTTTTACAGCTCGTTATACACCCAGTGATTGCTTTAGGACCTCTCTCTTCTAACGATTGTTCATCTTCTCTATATTATAATGAGCGTCTTGTTATTTTCTTTCTGGCAAGAATGCTATAAAAAAGTGAAGTTCCCTTCCCCACAAGCTTCCCTTGACAGATATACTACTTCTCTCAACCTTTCCTAACTGACCAGCTAGTTCTAATCTAGGTCTGAATTCTGTCTTCTTAAGAGTGTGATCAGCATTAATCTCCAGTATATACAGTATCAATTTATATATTTTGTTTTGAAGAATGCAGCGTATTTATTGGGAATATGTTAATAGTAACTAGATTTCAAGATTCAGCAGCACTTGGATAGTACAGCTGCTAAAACATATCCTTCAGTTTCCCAGGAAGAGCAACTGTGTTCACCTCTGCGGCCCCCAGCACAAGAAGGACTTGTACCTATTAGAATGAGTCTAAAGGAGGCCACAAAGATGATTGAGGAGCTGGAGCACCTCTCCTATGAGGACAGGCTGAGAGAGTTGGGGTTGTTCAGCCTGGAGAAGAAAAGGTTCTGGGGAGACCTTACAGTGGCCTGCCAGTATCTAAAGGGGGCTACAGGCAAGCTGGAGAGGGACTTTGTGTCAAGGAGCAAAGTGCTAGGACAAGGAGTAATGGCTTTAAACTAACAAAGGGTAGATTTAGATTAGATACAAGGAAGAAATTCTTTACTCAGACAGTGGTGAGGCACTGGGACAGGTTGCGGATGCCCCATCCCTAGAAGTGTTCAAGGCCAGGCTGGATGGGGCTTTGAGCAACCTGATCTAGTGGGAGGTGTCCCTGCCCACAGCAGGGGGGTTGGAATTAGGTGATCTTTAAAGTTCCTTCCAACCCAAACCATTCTATGATTCTATGAACCTAACCCAGCAAAGATCTTTATATAGGAGGTTATTAACCAGCAATATCTTTATCAGCAACAGTATGTCATATTGCTTATATAGGGAGCAAATACTTTCCTAGCTTCACCAGTTCCAATTCAAAGAGACCAACTATAACTTAGGACACTGAAATAGGCTGCCCAGAAAAGCTGTGGATCATAGGAGATCATCACAGGAGATGCTCAACCTTCATGAGATGGAGGTAACTCCTAAAGTAGAAGAATTTTCCAAAGTCCATTCCTTCTCTAAACATAACAGGTTACAACCATATGAATAACCTGAGAAAAAAAAACTATTATAAAGCTGTGGACTCGTTGTCTCAGCCACAGGGGCTCCAGCTACTGCTTGCATATGTGTTCATCAATGGCTTCAGATCATGAAACATCCCTAAAAATACAGTCACTAGAGAAGCAGATTTGGAAACTGGAGGAACAATTAAACAATTAGAACACAAACTTCTCATTTGTGCCAATAGTTAAATATGGATGCTGATAGGACCAAGGTCTCTGCTGTGAGCACAGTAACGATTCTTCCCCAACATAACTTCTTTACCATGAACACCTTGAGACACTGTGGTCACAAGTACAGCACTCCTCTGCAGAACACTGTGTTAGTGTAAGAATTTATTTAAGTCCATCCAGCTACTGAACACTTGATACTATTCCAAACCACTTTTGAAAAGGGCAGAAAAGAGTAAGGAAAAGCAGACTTTTTACACTGAGAAGACCATTTCTTCCCCCCTCCTTTGTATCATGGGATATTCATGTGTCAGAAGCCCTAGGAACATTTGGGCCCTTTTAGCAATTTTTCTTCTGGTCTTGATGATGTCAGGCAAGATTGATCAGCAGAAAGAAGGGACCAGCAGGCCCTGGAACAAGGACAAGGAGACATCTGTCTCAGTTACAGAACATTGATAATGATGCTGGTTGTGACACAGGACCACATGAAGAGGAAGCAAGCTCTATCAAGAGGAGTTCACTCATTTGAAAAAGAGGCATTAATGTAATCTGAGTTACTACCACAAAACCAGGTTTTATAGTCCCAAAGTTCTTTCCAGAGATGTGAGCTCAAGTAAGAAGAGAATCACTAGAAAAGAAAACGTGGTGGCTTCGGGCTGACATCTTACTTTTCAAATGGGGAAGGGGAAGAGTAAGCATATAACATGCTAACCTTTCAGTTCATGGGTGGCAACTTTCAGTATAGCACCTCAACTTCCTTTGTTTAGGTTATCATTCTGCAACAGGTTGTACAAAAGAAAGCTTGTGAAAAAAAGCAGGTAAATGCACAGATATATCAATGGCAGACACCAGCCCTGAAAACTGATCTTAAACCAACAACAGTAAAGAAATCACAGGAATTAAAAATCTTGCTCTACAAAGCTAAAAATCAGGAAGTTTTTTTTTTTTTTTTGGTTGGTTGGTTGTTTTTTTTAATTTGACTTGCAGTTTCATCCTAGTATTAGATACAGGTTGTTATTAATTTCCAAGCTGAGAAGTGACAAGGAAGAAAATATCCCTTTCTCCTTTCTACTGTCCTTATAACTGAAATTTTGGTACTGGGTTATTTGGAATGGGAAGGGACATACTTCAAAAATTCCTGAGAAACTTACTTCAAAAGAAGCTCTACTTACAGCCTTGAAGAAGCATACTAGTTTTTTTAATTACAATGCATCTTTTGTTGACAAAGATACTTGAAAGTTAAAACTTCAGGTGGCAATGAAGTTCCTGTTTGAGTCACAATCTTGGTATTACTGCTCATTCCTAAGTGACATAAGTTTAGAGCTGTTTCTTCAATCTTAGTAAGTGCTTTTTTTGGATAAAAGTATCCTTTCTAAGTTATGTAAGCATCCAAAAATGTCTTTTAAGAAGTTACCGAATCTAGACTCAAAGTAATATGTAAATTCTACATGAACTGTAAAGCCTCAAAAAAACTACCCAAATACTCAGGGTATTTTTCTATTTTCTCAGGAAAATGTTGTAGAGCTGGTTAAAAATCTCACATGTGCCATACACAGCTTGCATTTTGTTTCTTTTGTATTCTATAATTCTTTTTGACTACAATAGTACCATATGCCAGAGGTAGGAGGGAGGTCCAGCTTTTTTACAGCTTTACCAAAGCTCTACCAAAACCAAACTAAAACTAAACTGTGATCTCTGGATAAATCCTTCTCAGACACAAAAGCACTGAATATTTTAGTACTTCAGAAATTTCCATGTCTCACAAGACATAAAAATGAAGTGACAATCACATCCATGCATCTCTAGATGCAAGCACTGAAAATTGTATTGCAGCAGCCACATAATTCAGACAAGGACTTCGTACCAGCATTAGTAGAATGCACACAAATGACGCTGACTTTCTGAAGACACTACACATCTGCTTCACTTTCTAAATAGTTCTTCCCTTAAAATTAACCATGAAAAAGTAGTATTTAGATGCCACAGGCAATTTGTTTTGTTCTGTTTCTTCTAGAAGAAGCAACACCAAGATCTTTGCCCAGTTTTGTATGTTAGTAAAGTTCAGTTTATTAGTATATTTTAGAAACTCCACGTTAGTAAGTTACAGGTCTTTTTTCCCCACAGAATTTCCCCAACAAGACACATCACTCTCTGAGCAAACTATTTGCATCAAATAAACATGCAGGCAGTGTGGATAATCAAGTACTCTTCTCCTGTGCTTGAGTCTTGTCACTATTTAGCTATGTAGGCAGTGACATAATTGATTTCGTTTTCTGAACTAGAATGGGCTGTACCAACAAAGAGCTTCTATAGCAGGAACATCTAAATTTACGAACTTTTTTTTTTCACTGTAGATAGTGCTTTAAAACAAGTTACTATCAAAAAGGTGGAAAGACATAATATCTACATGAAAAATCTGCTACTTAAATAACTGAGTTCCCAATTAGGCATATGAGAAGAATATTCTAATTAGGAGATCATCATATGACACAAAACACAGTGAAGTTCACAACAAAAACAAGGCACGGCACAGCAAAATACAGAAATCTGCCTCAACATGGAAAAGTTCTAGGAAAAACAAAACAAAACAAAGCTTCGCTTTCCCTTCTAACTCAGGATATTCTACAATTCTGTGATTTTATTCTAGGATTCCACGTCCCAGTTGACCATGACAAGGTTTTCTCTGGGATAAGGCAGTCTACGCGAGATCCACAACAGAAAGTTGGGAGGATAAAGTAGAACAGAAACATCACAGAAAAAGGAAGAAAAAGTTTACTTTAAAAGCTAGTCTGGGGAAACACTTTCATATGACATACAATTCCTCCTCTGCCATAAACAAGGCAAAGATTCAAACCACAATCAGGCCTTTCTACAACACCAAAACTGCTAAAAGTGGCAAAACAAACCCACCATGTTTCCATTTTTGAGAGGACCTACAGTGCCAGCTCTGACAGAGATACCTCCTTGTCTGCATGGGTGCTGGAAGGCCTAGAATTAGAGACAGTATGTCCAGCAAGCTACTGAGGCAAAAAAGAAAAAGCTGCAGTCAAAAAATTAGTTGATAGCTGATTTAATGGATATCTTTTTTAAGATTCCTGCCTGAGTTTGATCAGAGTTTCATGCAAGTCAAAGATGAGTGAAACTGTTAGTTTTTAGAAAACTGGCAAATTCCAATTAAAACTTTGTTTCCATAATTTCTGATCAGTTCCCACTGAGAGCCTAACCCCAAAGTTTCAGTTCCTCTTTAAACCACTAACCACAAGCTAATCTGAAAGCTCCCTCCTTGGGGTATCTAAGAGACACCTCTGCACTCCTGAGAGGGCTCATGATGACTGACTCCAACAGATCCCAGGTCTGATCCCTTGTGGATACACAAATGTTCCCAGAGACAAGGGGAGAAGGCTGCATGATAACTGCATTTTGCTTAAGTTTTATTTTTCTAAATCTGTCTCTTCCACAATGCAAGTATTTGTACTTTGTTTCAAACAAGAAGCTTAAAGGCAGCAACTGGACTACCCCAAAACTGCAAAGAGTTGAAGGGAAATCAAGTGGCTCCTCCCCCACATAAACAGTATTTTTGAAACATAAAACTACTCAGATGAGTGCAAATCCAAAAGAGACCCAAGAGTAAACGGAGGGAATGAAAGTTTGTTATGTGAGGAGGAACTTCTGCTCCAGTTAAAAAGAATACATACTGCAGTGATCTGAAGCTTCCTATAAATATTTGAGCACATCAAAGCCGGTCCTGTTAAATTAAAAATGCTGTCACACAGATAGGAACTAGCCTCTAGCACTGCCAGCTTCAACATGTGAGCCTCTGATCTGAGAAGCAGAGGCTCAGCTCTTCAAGAAATTTTGTTCACCATAAGAAAAAAAAAAAAAAAAGTGAACCAGCAGTTGAGTTAGTTGAGTTTAATAAGGATATTAAATACCTTATGAGTGAGCTAATTAGAACTTAACTCTTTCAGAACACTTCAGTCCTCTTGCTGACAAGGACGGTAGTTTCTTCCCATATTACCTGCACAGTTGGAGTGTGTCTCTAGCCTTCAGACACACTCCTATCCAAGCCCTGGAAACAAATACTTGTGCAGTCTTAAAATACATATAAGATTTTCCTGGTTTCATCTTTGCGTAACTTTACTTTAATCATATTGCATACATCACACATACACACACACGAGCAAACGTATCAGCTGACTCTTCCACATGAGGGTTCTATACTTAATACTAAAGCTGTCTGAAAGACTTCAGATCTCCTGGACCTTCCCATGGTTGTCTGAAGATGGCAAAAGGGGTAGACAAAAGAAGACCAGATCTCTTTCTTTGACTTCTGTTATTTGGAGAGACTTAGCTCCCAGAGTTAACTGAAAATACACAGAATACACATGGTTGATAAATTTATCCCAATGACCCACTGCAACCCCCTATAGAAAAATCTCTGTAAATTCCATGTATCAAAACCTAAAAAGAGATCACTGAAAGTTATAAATGTGGTGGGGAAGGAGGAGCTCTGGCAACACAGTTTTCTCAAATAAGCAAAAGCCTGAGAATTTTTTCACATCAACTACTCTACAATGTTTTTCCCTCAGACACAGTCTTGGGATGCAGAAGATACTATCATTTAAACAGACAAAACACAGCCAGCTCCCAGACAGGGAATACCTTGCCTCTGAGTAAAAAGAGGTCTATAGTCCTTGGCTCCTATTAAGTACTAAACTCAACAGCAATCTCTGGCTCTGTTTCACAGGTTCTTTTCTCAGCTCTCAGCTTTGCTACACACCATTCAGGATGTCTGCCAGCTTGGCATTCAGACCTTAAGGTGTTCATTTACCCTTTACCATCAGAGCATGCTAGACAGCATGTGCTCTAAAAGTCTTCTAAATAAATACAAAACACATATGGGAAAGTATGCTGGACAATTGTAAAGTACAACACTGGAATGGGAACCAATACGCTTTCGTGTTACAGAGTATATACCATCAATGGGCTTTAGATGCTGCCTTACAAGAAATGCCAATCTGCTTGAGAAAAGGCAGCAACTGCTACATTAAGTATCCCAACCACTATCCTTATCTCCAAAATCAGCAAGAACAGATAAAATTTCAGTGGAGAAGGAACAGAGAGCATTAGTGTGCACAACTAGCACACTATATATAACTGTATGTATATATAATATTGACATTTCTTCTAGGAGCTACAGATATCATCATCAACATTATATTATTACTACTACTACTACTACTTAGGTAGAACCTGTCAGGGCTTAATTGCAACTGCCACCATATAGCCAGGCCCAAAGAAATAAATCTTCAAGGGCAGTCTCTGCAGAAAATAAGTAAATAAATCACAGCCTTTAAAATAGATTCTTCTCCATGTACTACAGCCTTTCAGGAGAATTGACCCATCGGTATATAAAAAGAAACAGAATAATATCTATAATTCCAAGTCATTTTTCCAGATCTACACTTCTCTTAATCTGTCACCAAAGTGGACTGTCCAGTTCCAAAGGTGAATTCATTGAAAAGCGTGGCTGGAGTCTCTGCTGTGTTGGGGGGGAGGGGAGAAGAGAGAAATAAAGGAGAAGGATTTTTCTCACCCAAAATTAATACACTTTTTGTTTTTTAAAGCAGGCAAGCATCAAAAGGCTTAAATTAGGAAAACAGATGTTGGCAGAAACTGCGCAAACTAGGGTCTTTCCTGAATCAAAAGCAACTTTTAAATGCTTCTGATTGTAGTGTTGCAGAAGTTGCTTACCAAGCACATGCAATAAATTCACAGCAGGAGGCACATACTTGCAACATGCATGCCTGTACAGATAATTAAACAGTTGTACTCAAATCATGACTGCAGACTCTAAAATATGCCCCTTACTTCCTTGTCAGGAGAGTCACCTCCTCACTGATTCTTCAGCTTGCTTGACTACTAAGGATGATACAAAATGATAAAACAGCTTAAGCTCAAGAAAACGAAAAGTAAGTTTAAGCTGGCCAGCAGCTTTAGAAAACAACAAAAATCCTTGCATCAATATACAGAGTAACATGCGTCTGGGAAGCCTGGAGTGTCTGCACATATTAAGCTGCATGTTTAAGGGTGTATTTGTGTCTGGAAGATAACAGGCACCTAATCAACCTTTGTAAACTGGCTTTTCATCTTAAAGACAAATGCAACAACAAAAGTCTTTTAAAGCACCATGAAAATGAAATGAAAAAAATGAATGATTGCACTTCATCACCGTGAGGAGGACACTCTAAGACACCAGAACCCTATTTTCTAAGCACTTCTACTCAATTCTACCATAAACATAATTTCACCGATGGTGTAAGTACAGTAAAGAACAAATTTTGATAGTCTACATGGTATCCTAAAGATCACACTTCCCTGGTCATTTCTGGTTCAAGTATCAAGCAGTCAAGAAAAATGCAGAAAAATGATTTATTTATTTTTTAACATAAATCTTGTGTCGCTGTTATAACAATTTCAAAACATGTTTTTGTTTAAAAATAATCTCTTTTTCCTTTGCCTATCTTCTTTAATTTGAAGGGCTCTCCATTCAAGTCAGGAAACACAAGAAATGAGGCCAAGCATTCAACTTGCATTCATTCTGTTTTCATATGTAGGCACAAAAACCTCTGATCTGACTACATGTGTATACTGAAGTGAAGATGCCCAAAAGAAGAGATAATATGTACAAGTTAATATTTAACACATCCTAAATGGAGCACTTTTAATATATTTAGTATTAATGCAAATACACACACCACTTACATAACTGGCTAAAGAAATCTCACAGATACAGGAGATTACCGCCTCCAGATGTTACCTTTCCTTAACCTATAAGATGCTGGCCTCTTGGAAGCATTCACACATTGAAAAACTATGTTTATGAAAGTTATTTTGGTCCAGAAGGGCCTCACTTTGAAATTCCAAAACATGGACTAGAGAACTGTAATAAAAAAGGGAGCATTTTTAAATACATGCTCCACCACAAGATGGTATAAACTGGAAGAAAATTACTACGTATGCTAATCAATGGTTTTATACAACTACTCAAAACTTTCCTATAAGATCTGCTTAGAGAAAAGCTGCCTGCATTTCTTTCTTACCAAGTTATGCCACACCAGATCATGACCTCTACATGCTTCATCTAGAAAAATTTCAGAAGCCCTTCACTAGATAAAGCAATTAAAACAAAGTTACCCTGTCCCATAATCACATCCACCAGTGGTGTGCTCAGAGAGAGCATGTGCCAATTCTATCCGTGGGGCATGGCCGGCCACAAGTGTTGGTAACACTACGAAGCAGGCTGTAATTACATCTAAACCATTATATTCACATACATACAGTCTTAACATAAATATGTATAAACGAAAAAGGTTCTCCAAAAGGCTCTATGTTTAACAATTTTTGAATGTCTCTCCTCTTTGGGATTTCTTCTTAGCTCCACCTCCCAGATGAGCAACAAGAGTACATCGAAGAGGAAGCAATCAGCAGTCTGACAACTAGCACAAATTTCACAACAATGCAGACCTTAAAAGACTGTGAAGAGGTTTAACTAAACTTACGAGCTATGCTGAAAAAGTTACCTGAACTACCACAAATGACATTTTCCTCCATTATATTCCCCACCTTTTTCTAGAAATTAACAGAAATTGTACTAGTTGACCTGAGTTCAGGATCCAGCATTGTAAGCTTTCCGCTTCTACTTACTTTCTTAACTTACTTCATTCTTATTCCTCTAGATAGGAATAAGAAATTTTTATATAAGCAATTTTTACATAAGCAATTTTTTTTTTTTTTTTTACAATAAGCAACTTTTACATAAGCAATTTTTGCTCTTTCCATTGTACCTTTTTCGCTGTACTTTGATACCTTTTACCTCATTTTCTTATACGGTGTCTCCTACCTTGCCCTCAAGTGACTGTCTCAGCCTCAAATGCTGACAAGGCTCTGGTAGAAGGATTCAAGTATTGCCATAACTCTGAGCCACTACAACAGACACTTCCTCCAGAAACAGCAATTCACCACTGAATTTGGTACCTTGTATTTTGGACAACCCTTCCCCCTGTAGCAATGCTTAGAAACATTTATTTATTATTGTCTTAGACTCATTGAGAAACGGTTTTCGCTGGTACCCTTATGCTCCAAGCTCTAATGAATTATATGTGTAAAGATTTTAAGTTCAAAGTTTTCAACTAGGTAAATACAATTTGTCGGCCCTTAAAACTCTATCATAATTTTGCCCTTATACTATTTTCATAAGGTGATTCTTTCTGTGGAAGTTATGAAAGCAGGTGTGAAACTGTCCAATGGGTGAAGAGAGCACGATGTGCACACAAGTTTTAAACAGCCAAATGTCCCTTTTCAGCATGGTCTTTGAGCCTTGCCTCTTACATTCTCTTAATGTTGCAGTATACCTTAATAGGACATTGCAAGTACAGGACTCTCAAAGCAGAACGCTATAGCTGCAAGTAGACATAATGCAACAGCAGAAAGCTAGCACAGGAGTTATCGTGCACTTTTATCCCCATTCCAAGAGACATCTTGGATATTGCAATACTGAGGAGTTAATAAATACAATGATCCTTCTTTATAATACTGTGTTCAGAAGCCAAGGAGAAAGCAAACCTCTTGTAAATTAAAAGCAGCAATGATATAACTCAGTTGGAGCTCACAGCGTGAGGACAGTGCACAGTATCAAGACACAACAGTGTAAGAGAACAAGAAACCTACACAAAACACTTTGATGGGCTGTCTTCAGCTCTCCCCAAGTACTACGGTGCACCACAGTATGTGATGGACTAAAGCATGATGGAAACTTAAAAGGAGGAGTGGGAGGAGGGAACAGAGGTAAGGATGGAAACAGTGAAACAGCCAGGCTAATCTAATCTGAATCAAGCCCACTACAATACCTTTACTTCAAGCAAACTGCTGTTGCATTACACACTCTAAAGGCTACCCAGGTGCCAAAACTGTGCATATCTTTACCTCAACAATTGCCTATTTTAAATGTGAATTATGCTTCCTTTATCATCTTAGCCTTCTCCTGCAAAACACTTAGTAGCACCTGTAGTTACTCATTCCATTCACACAAAAAAAATGCCTTCCTTTCACAGCACAGAACGTAACAGGTAGTGATATGGACCCCAGCCCTAAAAGCAGCCACACGACTCTGGGCGTAGGCAATCTTCATTCTTCTGTTCAACTACTGAAGAATAAGCACCAGCCAAGCTCAGATGAGGCACAGAACACAGCAGAAACTGCAGCAGAAGTAGCATGAGGTCCAGAGCACTAAACCTGCATTTTTAATCTTTTATTCACCTATCAACACTCTTCCAAAACAGAGAGAGATTACAAGCCCTGCCAACTCAGAGAACAATTTGAAACGTCCAGTTCAGGCTTCAAAACTATTTATATGTTTTAAAGAACTGAGATTTTAGAAAATATACAAATAGAACTGGCAAAATATTTTGCTATTCCAAGCATGTAGCAAGGCTGTAGTATAGAAGAGTTTTGTTTCCACAAGCTGGATAACTCAAGTTAAGACTTAGGCGCCAAGATTAAGTAAACTGTACTAAGGTACAATGATAACCAGAAAACAAAAGGAAACCGAAGCTTAGATTAGACAAGGTTTCTGATCCACAAAACAGCAAAGCAACAAACATAGAAATTATTCGCTGCTCTGCGTACATAGCAACAGACACACGCCTGATGCTGTTACAAACAAAAAGGAGGTGGAATTAAATTACCTTTATTTAAAATAATAAAAAATAAATAAAACAGAAAACAAGTACTATGGAAGCTCAGACATTTATTTACTTATTTATAAAGACAGAAGCAATTAAGTCTCTTCCATCGGTGATTCAGCCTAATTACCTGTTTAAAGTTAACTCCTTAACTTTGGTCAGGCCTTCAAAATGGTGATGGGACTCACAGTTGTGTCTGAAAGAAGTTCAAATGACAAGCTCAAGCAGGATAGTGTTCACATTAAATGGCTTTTCAGACATTGTCATGGACATCTCATTTGCCTTGTAGCATTTGCCCAGTGAGAGGATTTGTTCACAACATCAAAGACTAATATCAGAGAGAACAAAATCCATAACCTACTCCAGCTTCACATATAAGACAAAACAGAAACATGCTAGGTCTTCCCTCTGTGTACCAAAATAGAGAAACACAGTAAATGCTCAACAGCCTTTTCCCTCATCCTATTCTAAGTATCCACAGAGTGTCAGTTATTTATGTCAGAAAGAGCGCCACGTTTCAATGACTGCTCAACTCCAACATACTCCTCTCCAAAGACGTGATGGCAATGCAAACCTGAGCCTTCCAAACAGGTACCAGGAAATTGGTTTTATCAGATAAATATATTATCCTTGATATCCCTGGGACCGTTACTTGAAACCAGTGCTTTACATTTAAGGTATGGGAACTAACATAAAACCAATCACTGTTGTCTTCATATTCTAAGAGCATAACTAGCAAAGAAAACATCCAACAAGGTGGTGACTCAAAGCCACAAATAATTCCACTTCCTCAGTTTGAATGGCTTTCAGGCAGTCAACTCAAGCAAGAAGAAAGAAACTTAACCTGCCTGCTCACAAAATAGAACAAAATAATAATGATTTTTTTTGTGTTGTTTTCTGTTCTCAAAGGACACAAGCATTTCCTTGATTCAGTCTCCTGTGATTATTGCCAGACTTCTACATATCCACACAGTTATCTCAAGTCACTGTTTTCGACACTGTTAAAAATGCTGCTGATACTTTGGAGTGAAAAGCCTACCTGGCAATTTAGCAATTTTTGCATTTTGAGAAAACAGATGAAAGATCAAAGGTTATTCAAGTAAATAGGGGGTGAGAGGCATGGTGGAGAAAGGAACACACAGGCACATGATGTTGCAGTCCAGTTCTAAGCTTCCCCATCTTCTGCAACTGGAAGAAGATGGGCAGTGGCACTGCTATAAAGAACGACTGCAAGAAGTTCAGAAATGCCCTACGTCTGTTTTCTTTCTGGAGCTTAAAGCTCAGAGCTATGCTTGTTCTCTTTAAACTGTTAACTTTGGAGCACAAAAAATATAAGCAACTGGAGATTATGTAATCCATATGTCACTTCTGTTCAATGGCTACCTGAAGTTCATTATTCCCCTACTGAGGCTTCCAAGCAGAAACAATTCAACCATAACCCAAACTTTTATCACACATGAAAAACCATGAATAATATTCCTAAATCTTTCCTCCATACTGCTTCTCTTTAAAAAATGTATATATTGGTAAACCATCGATACGACTGTATTCAGCAGCATACCTAAGGAAGTAGTAGCAAAAAGAATGACTTAGAGAATTAACAACAATGAATGTACATAATTTTTTAATAACCCAGATTTTTTTATGCAATCCAAAACAAAGACTAAGTTCAATCCACTTTTCCCAGCACCTCACCTGACCAGTATCATCATAACAATTTTGCAAGAAACAAGGCATTTGATGTTCCACACCTTAGCTACCTGACAGAACAAGCAACTGGAACAGTACCTTGCCCAGTACAAGCAGAATTGAGATATATAATCCCTCTCCAGGCAAAAGAGGCACTGCTAGTCAAATCAGTGATGCCTACCGTCCTAGCACTGTAAGTCTGTGGTCATGTAGCATCCAGTTTGACACAGAACTGCAACTGAGCTTCTGGTCAGAGTGCTGCAAGAAGTCTCAACTGTAAGGACTTCATTGGTCATAATTTCATTTTAGAGGTTTCAACAAAGTCTTGTTTTCCCAATCACTCTCTAATCAGAAGTTTTCAGTTTCCAGTCTCAACCATACTAATGCCAGGATGTTGCCCCAAGAAACACAACATATTCCAGTATGCCAGATACCACTGGGACAGTTAGACTTTTGAGCAGTTTAAGGACCAGCTGACACAGCAACCTAGGGATGAGTTTGCTGAATACAAACTGTGGCCACATTAAAGAAGGCATATGAACATTTCATCTCTCTGAAGAGTTATTCTGGTAGACACTTGACCCTAATAAGACTTGGTCATAATAACATGAGAAACAATATAATAGCATACCACTGCTGGATAGGAATCTGACCAATAACCAGTTTAAGAGTGAATGTGTGACCTATCAAAAGAAGAAAGTGCACTGTTTTTTAATTTTTTGTTGTTGTTCAGAGACTTTCAACACCAATGAGTAATTGATGCTATTAACATAAACAAAAGTAAGTCTTTGTGTAGTCCAAAAACCACAATTGCTTTGATTCATTCTTTAATGCGTGCCTGATTTTCAAGAATTTCTAAAATTTCATTTTAATGAAAAACACATTTTGAAAGCCATGTGCATTGACAAAATGGTTGGGGCCAAGAGACGCTCTTTGACTGATGTACCACTGCTGAACAGGTTCTTAATACCATGAGCTGCATGATCCCTTTCTAAATGTCACAGTGAGCTTTAAATGATGAACCAAACCAGCAGATTCATACAGTTTCATAAATATACAGCCCATTTGAAAAGCAGAGGCAAGACAACATTGTGAAAATGTTTGTGAGTTTTGGCTCTGAAAAATTGACTTTCAGGAGATGAAGGAAGCTTGACACTGACAAGGATGCGATGTGTAATCTAAAACATCAGTGGTGAAAATGCAACTGATAGTATTTAGTCTAGCTGCTCTGGAGCAATGTCTGATGTTTTCTCCTCTCCAAAACACAACTAGCATACCCCGTGGCTCAGAAAAAAACAACAACAAAAAAATAGGCTGTACATGATATGTTATCTACCAAATGTACAGATGAACAAGCGAAACAGTTTATTGAGTGGTAAATGACTGAATGACTGTAAAAGATTTGCCACATAATTTGGTAAATCTTTTTAGTCTTTCCTATTTTGGAGGCTGTCTATTCAGGCATTAGAGGAAGCAGATGGTTGATGTTACACATAACAAGCCTACAAAACTCCACTTACTACATCTCCTTAAAGTTATTCAAACCTGAGTCTTGAACAAAGAGTGTATTTTTTTTCTCCACTTTCACCTACAATCTCAAGAAAAGTATGACCTCAGTAAACAGCCTCTGTTCTATTCTTAACACCAACACCTGACGCATAGTGAAACTTTAGTGTCTCTTGCTTTCCCCAAAGTTACAGAGTTGAGTCTAACACATAATGTTTTATAATGTACCAAAAGGAAAGAAAATGTCAGTATCGGCTCCAACCCCTAGTGGCATTACCTTTTTTAAAATGTCAGAAACATACATTAATTGTTCCATCCCTGTTTTCTCTGGAAGGATAAATAAAAATACTTATCAGCAGCTTGTCCTCACAACTCTTTTGCCTGAAGTGAATTTTTACAACAAAGCCTCCTGGTTGAAACTATTTTGAAATTACATGCGCTAAAAATCAGAATTCTTTACATCAAAAGAAGAATAAAAGCGGGTTTTTTTGAGACTCACATATTTGCGGTTTTAGCGTTTTACTAGTTTTTAGAGCTTACTATTTTTTAGATTTTTTTTTTAATTATACACACACACACGTACACATGTATGTATGCATACATATACAGAACTCCACAACTGTTAATACGGATTGCTACTAGCAATTGCTTAACAGTCAAACTTATTAAAACACCATTTAAGTCATTTTTCTTTACTTAGCCAAAGGCCAAAAAAAAATAAAGTCAACAATTATAAGTGACTACAAAGAAATTTGATAAGCACCTCCAGAGTTTCAAACAGAGTAAAGAACAGTTGCATTCTGATAAACACAAACATTATTTATCCGATGAAAAAGTCAAGAGAAGCTTTCATAAGAAAGAATCGCTTCGCAGAGTTCCAAGAGCGGGCGTATCGGGCATGCCAACGCAGCCGCCCAGCAGAACCAGACGTCCAGAAGGAAACAAAGATGAAAAGCAAGCGCCTGCTGCAGTCGGCGTCCTCCACGGCATTTTCGCACCGGGCTGCTCGCTCGGGAGGCGCTGCCCCGACGGCGCCCCGGCAGCCGGCAGCCGCCCGAGCGCGCGCCCCGCAGCCCGGCGCCCGGCGAGGGGCCGTCCCCGCGCCGCGCTCGGCGGAGGGGCCCGCGCCCCCGCCGCTGCCCGACGGCCGGGCCGGGCGCACGGCGCCGCGGAGCGGGGCCAGGCGCGGCCGCCCCGCCGCTCCCCGGCCGCAGACGGGGCCCGGCGCGGCCTCGCGCCGCGGACCGCGCGGGCCGGTCCGCCGCGGGGGAGCCGTCGCCGGGAGCCGCGGGCTGTCAAACCGGGCTCCGGCGGCGCCGCCGCCGGCAGCCCCGCGGGGCTCCGCGCCGGCCCGGCTCAGCGAGGCCCCGGCTCCTCGGACCCGCCGCCGGCGCGGAGCGCGGCGGGGCCTTTGTGCGCCAGCGCGAATCTGTCACCGCGGCCGCGGCGCCCCGCGCCCCCAGGCCGCGCGGCGCACGTGGGGCCGCGGCCCGGCCCGGCGCGGGCTTTGTGCCGCCAGGTGCCGGGCGGCCGGGCCCGCGGAGCCATCTTGGGGCAGGCGGCGCCCCCCGGCTGGCGCTCACCTGCACGATCTCGCCCTCAGCGCTCAGCGTGGCCCCCGCGCGGGAGAAGCGGCCCTGCAGCCCCGTGGTGTAGGTGGTGTAGTCGCCGCTGGGGCTGGACTCGAAGAGCACCACCTCCACGAACGCCGTCTCCTTGCCCAGCGCCGCGCCCGGCGCCGCGGCCAGCAGCAGCCCGAGCAGCAGCAGCGGCGGCGGAACGGCCAGCCCCGCGCCGGCCCCGCAGCCCCTCATCGCGCGGCGGGGGGGAGCGGCGCGCCGCCGCCGCGCATCGCTCGCGAGCGGCTCCAGCTCCGGGGCCGGGGTTCCGGGCGGGTCAGCGCCCCATGGCAGCGGCCCTCCCGCCGCGCTGCGCCGCGCCCCGCTCCTCGCCGCCGCCAGCCCCGCGCTCCCCGTCCCTCGCCCCGGCTCCTCTCCGCCCTGCCAAGCCGCTTCCCTTTCATCTGCTCCACGTGACGGCCACCGCGGGGTTATCTCCGCCCTCCGCGCGTCTCTGACCCGCTCCGTCCCTCCCTCGGCGCACACACGGCCCGCGGCTCGCCGAGCTGCGCCGGGAGGCGCGGGGTGCCGCGAGCGGGCGGCCGTGGGGCGGCCCGGCCCGGCCCGGCGCCTCGGCCCGGCCCGAGCACCGCCGGAGCCGCGAGGGCGGCCGGGCGGCACCGCGCCGCGCGGCGCTCGGGAAGGCCCTGGCAGGGCCGGGCTGCCCCACGCGGGTCAGGCCTGCAGGGTCGGGCGCCACGGGCCGCGAGAAGCGGCCCGTGGAGCCCGCCGGGGCCCGGCCCGCGGGGACGGGGCTGTTGGGCGGCCCGGCCCGCGAGGCCGTCGCGAAGCGGGGCAGGCGGGCCGCGGAGGCTGGAGCGGGCCGGCCGCAGCCTCCGGCCGCCGGGCTCCTCCTAGCCTGCGCCTCAGGAGTGCCCGAGTGCAGGAGGCACGGAGCTCCTGGGCGTGAGGGCTTCGCGGCTGCTGGTGGTACACGTCCCGTGAACGGACGCACCCTGAGCGGTCAAGAGCCGTCTTTATCTCTTTATAACCAAATGCAGCGTTCTTTCTCTGAAGGAGAGACGCTGCTCCTCTGCAGCACGTGCGTGGCAGTAATCTAACGTTTGCCATTTCCTGCATGCTGCTAGTGTCCAGCACGTTCCTTATGTGCGTGTGGAGCAGGAATGATGCAGCTCTTTGAACTCAATACTCTGCAAGAGTATGAGACAAGACAGTCAGATCCTTAGTGTGACACAGTGAGCAGCATTACCTTAACAAGTCACTGAACATTTCCGCATTAAGGAAGGGTCAAGAAGGGATCAAAGAAACATACGTTTTGAGCTTCTACCATGGGCCACAAAATACCCCCACAACCAGAAAGACAAGTACAATGGGTCCAAGGCTGCCGAAACCACTACATGCGTAGAATTGTAGCTGGAAGGAGCATCATTGTGCTCTAGCCAGGTTACAATACAGAGCACACTACACAAGCTCAAATGTGGTCAACACACATAATTTTTATATTATGACGTTATGGTTCAGTATGATTTCAGAAATGCATAGCATCTACTGCACAGTAATTCCTTACTGCAAACTACCTCTACTTGAAATTCCTTCATCTGTGAAACAAATGGCTGATATTTGGATATCATAGGCTTCCCTGCATCATAACCAACATGGGAACAGATTAAACGATGAGAACTCTGGGAGATTTTCTCCCAGTCAGCTACATTATCTCACAACCTATAGAAAAAGGTGAGATGTATGCAGGGGTGACTGTTACTACGACGAGGATTGCTGTTATTTGGGCCCTCGTGCATGTATCACGAGGAAAAAGTCTTTTGACATTCAGCTAGTTTTCTTTCTTCAATAACTTCAGTGGTTTAAGCAAATGACATCTAGAGTTTTTAACCTGATGCCTTCTCATTCCTTCAGGATTCCAGAAGAGGTTCTGTAGGCCTTATGCTCTTCCGTTCTTTTTCCTTTTAATGAGAACAGGTCTCTAAAATGAAGAATCAAAACATACCATTTTCTCTTGCTTCTCCACAGACGACTCATTTTTCTTACACCCTATTCACCTGTTTCAAGAAGTCCTTTCCAAAAGTCTTGAGTAGGATTTTGTATCTCAAGGAAAATATTTTAGAGATAGCTCTGCTCTCCAGTGCTGTAATAAATGCACAAGGCTTTCCTGCTCATCCTACCTGACCCATGCCAAGGGGTAGGTCTGATCATGGGGTCCTTCCTACCAGCCCAGCCATATTTTGCTTCTTCAGGGAAGGAAAAACAAGAAAGGAACAGGAAGCCATGAGCTGCTGAAGGACAACTGCCTACTTTACAAATCTCCCAAAACAGTTGCTTCCTGTATCAGAATGGGACTTAATCAATCACAGTGCCAAAGGAACCATAAACTACTATAGAGGAGACAGCACTGAGGACATGCAGCTCCAACAAAGTGTTAAAGGAGTAAACTACCACATGGAATACCTATCCATTTGCATGTGAAAGGCAGTGAAGCAACTCATTTTTAGTTAATAGTTTTATTTCTACTTAGTGTTTGAAAGCAACTTGCTTTTCTAAACCCACCCTCCATCAATGTTTTGAGATCAAGTCACCATTAAGAACAACGAGTTTTTTTCCTAACATTCATCTGACCCATTTATGACATTGTTAAATTCCATAGACACCCCTCCCCCCCCCCTCCTTTTATGTGAATTGTCTTTAATTTCTAGTCTTTAGCAAGTTTTTATACCCTGCTTGTCAGATTTGGGATGTCTTTTTTCATGATGTATTTTTCTTGTAAAAAAGTGCCACTGTAAATCGAATTACCTTAAATAATAACGCATTCATTGAAATAAACAGCTTAAGTTGTTGCAGGTCAATGCATCTCAACTGTCCTGAACTCAATGGGTATCTAATCAGGTGATGGGCAGTAGAAAGAGTTGGAATTTCAGTGTCAGAGGTTAGTGGGGTGTGTGCTTGTTGTCAAATAGAAAGTAACAAACAATGCCTCTTGCAGAATACGTTGGACACCCTTACATAGCTTGGAGGAACTGCACAGCATTATGATATTTGTTCCCCACTGTTGCAGGCACAGTGAGAGCCTGAGGACAGTTTCAGACTGGATGTGCCAACTGGTGAGTTTTGTACTGAGCACACCTTGCCATACTTAGCAGAAGTTTGCCTGTTTTGTTGGAAGTACTTATTTTAAGCAGCTCTTCCTTTATCACTTGTTCCATTACAGTGACGCTTCCTTAACTATGCCAATGTAGCTTTTGTGGAGCTGTATGGCAAATTGAATTAGAGAAGAGACCCATGCTAAAAACAGCCCAGGAGGGGAAGGATTATTTTTATATTGAAGCAGCAAGCTAAAATAGTATTGGGAAGTGTAATTTTAGGTGTGGAGATGTGAGCTGGAAATCTAGGAGTTCTAGGAGGCCTGGACAAGAGCTCAGCATGTGTGAAAGACAGCTTCAGTCCTACAAAAGCTGGAAAGAACTTGACATTCCTGATTCCTAGTTGTGAAACTAAGACGTTGAGAATGCTGTGTCCTTCTTTGCTGGTCAACAAAGTGGATTTGAATTTACTGCTGCAGTCTAACGGTTCAAATGTTAGGCAACTCTGTCAGTTCCATTGCATCAAACTTAAATGCCTTCAGTAAGCATCCATGAACGCTACATCCCCCCCCCCCCCCCCCCCCCCCCCTTTCTGTTTAATCTTTAAAAATTACATAAACACCATACCCTGAGATATTAGTAAGATTTCGGATTTAAAGATCAAGAAAATAGGGAGTACCCAGATTAGACAATTCAACGGTGATCTTGTTCCCTGTCTACATATACTGTGAAAGTCTTCTGTTACATGGGTACATTTTTCCCCATAGAGCTTTGCTTCACAGAAGGATCCCATTGCAGATACAAATCAAGGAAGTACAGGGAAAAAATATTATAGATAAGACCCTTGCCTTAGTTATTAATGAAACACAATCATCAGTACTCTTTGGATATTATCTAGGAATAGGCTCTCTTATACCCACCTAGAAGTGCTGTCTGTCCAGATTAGGTTGAGAGTTAGGAATGCAGAAATGGCAGGACAAATAAACCTGGAAACTAACTAGTGAAAAACATAGGAATGGGGCTCTATACAACAAGTAGATGGCATCCTAGCGCCAAAATAAAAGCTGGTAAAGATATGATACACCCTTCAAAATGATTCATATCTGTGGACTGCAGGCATAGCAAAATCTCCCTGCAGTAAAATACCAAAGACTGACATGAGGCACTAGGTCTCAGATCACTGAGTTCCTCCTACTTGGGCAGAAATCCAAGCAGGAGGTTGCAGAAAAAGAAAGGACCGTCTATTATTAAAACAATAAAATATTTCAAATTGCCTTCTTTCTCACCTAGCATCATATAGCTGCCAATTCGGTTATGCCATAATACATCAAATACGTTTTCTTTTTTCCCCTCTACACAACAAACCAAGGTACAAGTTCTGAAATACAGAAGCCCCAAGCATTTATAACTGCAACTGAGGTCAATGAGAGCTGTGGTTTTAACATAATGAAATGATATATAACGCGAAAAGGTCTGAGAAAGTATGTCCTGAAAAGAGGGCAGTCAACATCAATGGATGCTTTTGATATTAAACTTCCTACATCTCATTTTCCTGGCAAAGAAATGAGTACTATAGGGTTCTCCGCCTCACACAGTGCTCCTGAGAGAAAACAATGCTAATATAGTACCCACAGACTACTGTGATTAATGTTACAGAAAAGGCCCAAAACAAAATTAATGATTTTGTACCAAGAGCAAAGATGGAATATTGTGCAGGAAGTACAGCCCTGCACATCAGACAAGAAGAAAACAAAACACTGATAACCACTCACAATGTGATCACCAGCCATTCTCAATATTAAATGAGGCAGTAATCCAGCTTCCTCAATCTTTGCTATCTCTATACTTGAAAGAAGACGTCTGAAAGCTGCTTTCTGTCACATCCATGCAGTCAACCACAAATACAGCACACTGGAAAACTCCTTGAGAACCTCTTTTAGCCTCATTCCATAAAGAAATTAAACATGCGTTATCTGCCTGACAGCCCCATCATCCTTGTGAACATATTAGCTACTTTTAACAAAGCTTAAGGGCAGATTGGAGGTCTTAAGACAGTATATTCTTGCAATTTTGTGAAAATCAGAGGCTCTGGACTTGGTACCGCAGCAGCATCCAGAAGGACATGCAGGAGACAGAGAAAGCTAGGGCAAAAGCTGAGCTTTTTCAATTCCACTGCCCAAAGAACAGTCTGTTTGTTGTTGATCTTACAGATCTGTTTGTTTGTTTTAATAAAAAGGATCCTTTCTAATGTATCCCATTTAATTAACATGAAGCTTTTGTAACTAATACGCATTTTAAGAGTTACCACTGTGAAATGACATAAAGAAATGTGTGCATGTAAATGTTTGGTATAGAAGTGCCCCTTGGGGGGGCGGGGGGGGGGGGGGAATGGTGTTCAGCTGTTACACATTCAGCATGGCAGAAGCCAGAAAAAACGTATATGCACAGCAGCAGATTAGCCACAGCATATCATAGAATCATAGAATCATAGAATATCCTGAGTTGGAAGGGACCCTTAAGGATCATCAAGTCCAACTCTTGACACCGCACAGGTCTACCCAAGTTCAGACCATGTGACTAAGTGCACAGTCCAATCTCTTCTTAAATTCAGTCAGGCTCGGTGCAGTGACCACTTCCCTGGGGAGCCTGTTCCAGTGTGCAACTACTCTCTCTGTGAAGAACCCCTTCCTGATGTCCAGCCTAAACTTCCCCTGCCTCAGCTTAACCCCATTCCCGCGGGTCCTGTCGCTGGTGTTAATGGAGAAAAGGTCTCCTGCCTCTCGACACCCCCTTACGAGGAAGTTGTAGACTGCGATGAGGTCTCCCCTCAGCCTCCTCTTCTCCAGGCTGAACAGGCCCAGTGCCCTCAGCCGTTCCTCGTACGTCTTCCCCTCCAGGCCTTTCACCATCTTCGTAGCCCTCCTCTGGACACTCTCCAACAGTTTCATGTCCTTTTTATACTGTGGTGCCCAGAACTGCACACAGTACTCGAGGTGAGGCCGCACCAGCGCAGAGTAGAGCGGGACAATCACCTCCCTCGACCTACTAGCGATGCCGTGCTTGATGCACCCCAGGACACGGTTGGCCCTCCTGGCTGCCAGGGCACACTGCTGGCTCATATTCAACTTGCTGTCTACCACGACCCCCAGATCCCTCTCTTCTAGGCTGCTCTCCAGCGTCTCATCGCCCAGTCTGTACGTGCAGCCAGGGTTTCCCCGTCCCAGGTGCAGGACCCGGCACTTGCTCTTATTGAACTTCATGCGGTTGGCGATCGCCCAGCTCTCCAACCTATCCAGATCCCTCTGCAAGGCCTTTCCACCCTCATTTGAGTCCACAACTCCTCCAAGTTTGGTGTCATCAGCAAACTTGCTCAAAATGCCTTCTATTCCTACATCCAGATCGTTTATAAAAATATTGAAAAGTACCGGCCCTAAAATGGAGCCTTGAGGGACCCCACTGGTGACCGCCCGCCAGCCTGACGCAGCCCCATTCACCATAACCCTTTGGGCCCTGCCCGTTAGCCAATTGCTCACCCATCGTATGATGTTTTTATTTAGCTGTATGCTGGACATTTTGTCCAGTAGGATCCTATGGGAAACCGTGTCAAAAGCCTTGCTGAAGTCCAAAAAAATCACATCAGCTGGTTTCCCTTGGTCCACCATACGGGTGATCTTATCATAAAAGGAAATCAGGTTAGTTAGGCAGGACCTACCCTTCACAAACCCATGCTGGCTGGGACCAATGACTGCTTTGTCCCCCAGGTGCGCCTCAATACGTTCGAGAACCATCTTCTCCATGATTTTACCAGGCACTGACGTGAGACTGACAGGCCTGTAATTGCTAGGGTCTTCTTTCTGACCCTTCTTGAAAATCGGCACAACATTTGCCAGCTTCCAGTCTACCGGGACCTCTCCAGACTCCCAGGATCGTTGAAAAATAATTGAGAGAGGTTCCGCGATGACGTCCGCCAGCTCCTTCAGCACCCGGGGATGAATCCCATCCGGACCCATGGACTTATAGGGATCCAGGTGGAGTAGCAGATCCCGCACACGTTCAGGGTCGGTCGGGAGTTTGTCATCCCCACCGTCCCGGTCCTCCAGCTCGGGGCACCCTGGGTCCCGAAGCCCATCATCGGCATTGAAGACAGAGGCAAAGAAGGCGTTAAGCGTCTCTGCTTTGCCTATGTCATCGTCTGTGAGAAGACCTTCCCTGTCAAGGAGCGGCCCTATGTATTCTTTAGTTCTCCTTTTTCCATTCACATATCTAAAAAAACCCTTTTTATTTTCTCTCACAGACACAGCCAGCTTCAACTCTAGGTGTGCTTTAGCCACACGAATTTTCTTCCTACAGACACGAGCAGCATCCCTGTATTCTTTCCATGTCACCCGGCCCTCCTTCCAGTAGCGAAACACTCTCTGTTTCCGCCTAATCTCCATTAGAATGTTCCTGGTCAGCCACGCCGGCCTCCTGCCCCGCCTGCCTGACTTGCGATATTTAGGAATCGCCTGATCTTGTGCTTCTAGGAGGCATCGCTTAAAGAGTGACCAGCACTGGTGGACATCAAGGCCTTCAAGAGCAGCTTCCCAGGGGACCTTGCTGACTAGTTCCCCGAGCAGCCTGAAGTCCGCCTTCCCCATATCTAGGGATGAGGTTTTGGTGGCACTTTTCCTTCTGTCACCGTAAATTTTGAACTCAACCACTTCATGGTCGCTATGACCGAGGCGGCCACCAATCACCACATCTCCCACCAGACCCTCTCTGTTTTCTAGCAACAGGTCTAGGAGGGCACCTTTCCTAGTTGGCTCCGTTAGCACCTGCACCAAAAAGTTATCATCTAGGTGCTTCATGAACCTCCTGGACTTGCTCGTGTCAGCCGTGTGGCACTCCCAGTTAACGTCTGGCAAGTTGAAGTCCCCCATAAGGACAAGGGGAGTTAATCTCGAGGCCTCTCTTAGTTCTGTAAAGAATAAGTTATCGGCGCTATCGTCCTGGCCAGGCGGTCTGTAATAGACTCCCTATGTTGTCTTTTGCTCGACGGGGATGCTTAAGAAATATGAAAAGCAGTGAAGACAAGAAATCAGGTTGCTGAAGGGAGGTGATAAGGGTAGGGTCCCAGCAATATTAAGAAAAAATATACTGAAAACAATGTATCTTTGGGTCTATTGTTTTGGCACTAGCTTCTTTATCCTCCTGACTACTGAGTGACCCTGGCTGAAAACTAGTATCAGTTATTAGCAGAGCAAAGAGCAGATGACATTTTCAATTAAGTGCTTTTTTATGACAAATTACCAAAATCCAACCTCTTCTAAGCTACCTGACAACCTGCAACACTCTTAGGTTTTGTTTATTTAGTCTGTGATAAGTAGAGCAAAAATAGCACTCAAAAGACTGGCTGAACTTTCAGCCAATAATCATGTGAATTTTTAAAGAATTTTTCTCAGATAGCATCAAAAATTTTAGCATCACAAAGGAAAATATGGTCCCTTCTCAAAGAAATAAAGAAAATAACCAATGAGCATGGATTAAAAATTCACTTCAGTTACTGTGAAATTTTGAATTTCTGTCTGATTAAGACTTTTTTCAGTGTTAACAAGACCTTGTGTGGAGCATAATTTATCTTTCATTCACTCTGTAAAGAAAAAAGAAAATCTCTTATAAGGGGCAGCTTTAACAAATTAAATAGTAAGAAAAAGATGGTTCTTACTCCTGTGATTTATCATATGAAGTGATCTGATAACACCAGATAATTCAGACTGGCATATTTCAGTGGGGAATCCATTCACAATGGTGAGGGCAACATGTCACTGCAGAGTCCAGTGACTGTCTCCCCCCACTGGTGAGCAATGACCTTTTCACATTTGTGCTGTAACAACTGAAGTATTTGCAATACTGTACCCACATAGAAGGTAACGGTACTCTTTTTCCTTTTAACTAACTGATATTCATCACAAGTTTCATCACAATCTGCCGTTTAAATAAAATAAAATAAAAAAAAAAAAAAGAAAGAAAGAAAGAGAAGAGAGAGGAGGGGAGGGGGAGGGGGAGGGGAGGGGATTGTTGCTATCTCCAGCTAATAAAAAATTTCTGATCATACAGAACCAAAAGAGAATGCTAGATGAGAATAATAATTTAATTGGGGGGGGGGGGGGGGGGTGAGGGCAAAGTCACCTTCTTTCTCCCCCCCATGAAAAAACATAGTATCTCACTTCAGCATTAGACTTTAAATAATAATTCTGACACACCTTCAGGTTGAAAAATCAGTCTGTGTATGATGACTGCAGACAGTTGGGCTAATTCATAAATTATCGCTCCAAAGCATTTGGAGAAGGATTGAGAATGTGAGCACAAAAACAAGTTACCATGAAATAACTGTGGGCATGAGATTACTTCACATTAACTAGAGGATGTAAACGTGCATACAGTTAGCTCAAATTGCTTCTAGGTTATAAATTCACACAGCAGCTTAATCACAGCCATTCACTTGTTCATCCATGCCTAAGACACTGCCTTTTCTTTCAAAGTCCAGGTCAGATACAACAGAAACTGAGAAAAATATCACTGACTGATCAAAAAGAAGCATGCCAATTCAACTGGATTAAAATGAAAGAATTATGATTAAACATTACATTTTAAACACTGCCAAAATAACAAAATCTGGATAGTACCAGTGGATTTGTTGGTAAGTATTCTTAATAATGGTTTATGAGTGCTATAAATGCCCATTTTAACTGAGACTAGCAATTTTCCTTTGAAGTTGATTTGCATCTCCGTTTCTATCTGCTGTCCTTCCTAGAGGAACAACTGCCTGCCATTTCCTTTGATCAAATCATTAAACTGAAGCGAAGGAAAAAAAGGGTCCCATAGTATAACCGTAAATTACATTGACTCAGCATCTTCTTTCTACATTACAGATATTTATTAGTATTCACTTTGGAATTCTGGGCTGTTATGCTACACTCAAGTTTAAGAAGCAAGTCGTGTTTCAGAGGTCCCCTTGTGTAGATTAAAGAACATCATTGAGGGATTCAGGACATACTTTAATTGCACTGTGCAGTGCGGTGACATCTACCTTGGCTTTAAATGGGTATCACAAGCAATCTAACACCAGCAGCAGAGTTCTGTACAACTGGATAGAGGTTCTGATGACCAAAGGAACTTACTTGACTCTTAACTGAGTGAGAAGGTAAGTTTTCCATTAGAGTACTTCTTAAATCAAACTTGAGAACTGTGTTTTCATAGTAAACTGTACCTGAGAAGTCCTCACAGCAGAACAAGCAGCCATATAAAGGATAAAAAGAGAGCTGCTTATCTCATTCATACCACCACATGTGCCTTTCCAGATGATTTCAGTAACTGATAACTCAGACTTTCTACTGTCCATGTTCCCTACATGTTTTAACACCACCCTCTGCAGAGACCAGGACAACAGCATATTTCATAAGCAAATGAAATTGCTGTACCTCCTAATAAGCATGTAAACAGGAGATATATCATTTTCTGTGTAAATTCATATAACATGCCTGCCCACTTTAATCACCAGGTAAAATTGTTATCCTACATCTCTGGAGACATGATTGCACAGCACAAAGGCTCAGGTTTGACTGAAAGCTTTACTCAAATATGCCTGAGCGCCTGATGAGTTTCCATTACTGAAGCAGCATCAACAGTTACCATCTTTTGGTACATGGAAATGTATCTCCAACACCCCTTAAGTCACATCTGCTGCTGCATTTCAGGAAGAGATGCTGAGATGCACTAAAGCTGAGCAACCAGTAGGTGACCTCCTACACTCGAAGAGCTAGAGAAGTTCCTTTGTCCACTGGCAAAACTCACCAGGTATGTATGAAATGTGCCAAAATATCTCCAGAAACATTAGTCTGAATTAAAGATGCCTCTCATACCCTTCATTTTCATGCACTCAAATTTTACTATTGCAGTTATGAACAAAAGGCCAACTGAAATGGGCAAAATGCTTTTAATATTTATCAAAGATATATTTTCATCATTATCATCAATTACTCTAATATAAATTAACAAACTATTGTCACTTGTCAGCTCAATTAAAAAAAAAAAAAAAAAAAAAACAACAAAGAAAAAACAGAAAACACTGTGGCAGTTTATGTTAAGAAAAAATATCATCTATCCGTGACTTTCTCTTTCTATTTAAAGTTAAAAATGGGAAACACAATTTTCTAAGTTAACCAGCATTGACGCAATCCAAATTAATCAACAGACTAGCCACAACAGCTTCAATGATTAAAAAATAAATAAAAAGTTAACAAAATTCCCTGCTAATATTTGAAAAATTAAGGTTTCCAATGTCTTGAACAATGTGTATTTATTTAAATCTGTATGAAGTGCAAACATTCTGGTTTAGGAACCCTTCACTCTTTCTGTAGAAGTACAGTTGTCTACCAAAGGGAAAAGATAATGATGAATCAGACCAGCAAAACTGAAATATGTTAAACCATATTAAAAATATCCTTATTTAGTTAACTGCAGCCTTTTCTTTTTGCAAACTATTGTACAATATACAGCACAAGTTTATATGAGAGTTGCAATGCAGTACAGATACGCATGATATACTGATTCCTTCAGGGCAGGCACAAGAGATTATCTAAGCAAAGAAAGAAAAATGAGTACTAAGAAATAAACTATAATTGTTACTGTATGCTATTTGCTCATGTAAAATCTTCACAAGGACAGACAGAATCAATAAGAACATCTGGAGCCAAGTTTTCCAAAATTATCTTTAGAAGCAATATCCCTTCATTCTGCAAGAAGTACCTTCAAATACATCCACACAAATGTCTTTCTCTGTATTCTTAAACCTGCCCTCCCCAATTGCTATGCATCAGCTCTACTCAGTTCCAGTTACAACTTCACTGAATCCTAGATTATTGTTAATTTTATGTGTTCATCATGGCATCACTGTAGAAAGCAGACTGCTTAGCATTAGCTGCTTAGCACTAAAGTTAATCAAGCCTTAGGCCATGAGAAACTACCCTTGTAACATTGGTGTGAAACTGCATAGCTAAGATCAGAAGAACTAGCTTTGACCAGCAGATAAGGGAAATATGCATAAACTTGAAAAGGCCTCAGGCCAAAGATGCCACCAAGGAAACCACAGATGAATGAATTGAGAAGCAAGGAGACCCCAGACAATAATGACTGACTGGAGAACAGCAGGGCACTGACAGTGCCGCTATAGGGAGGTTACTTCATAAAAACTACATAAAACCAAAGCCAATATGAAATGGGGTCCCTGAGAGGCATCCAGCTCGAGCTGTAGAATTGTATGAGACTAATAAACATCTTTCAAAATATTACCTGATTCTTAAGCCATGGGACCCTAAGGTCAGATCAAAAGAATGATGACAGTAAAGTAATTCTGCATTAAATCCTGTATTAATGGGAGCAGTGGTGTAATTTCTTCATCAGTTTTGGTGACCTAGGTAGGACCCTGGGCAACCACCATGAGACCCTCTCACCTCCAACTGTCTATTTGCTGGCATCAGGTGAGTTCACTCAGGGCCCTGGGGATGAGAAGTGCTGACTGGTGAGTTTTAAATTTATGTTTTAAATACAGGTTAAATTCTGGGAGCATGCTGAAGTGGGAAATATACCTACCACAGAAAAGGGGACACCTTTAGCCAAAGTACTGTGAAATTAGAGGAAAATAGATGAAATTGCAGGTGGACCACAGCATATGGGTTATTACTTTTGCAGGTATCTCTACAGGTATCATCGTAAATATACAGTACTGAAATGTGTGTTGTAACCAAAAATCAACTTATGTTAGAGGCTATTGTTATTCAACACCCATATAAGTAGCCAGTATGCTAATAAAAACAAAAGGAGACTGTAGAAAAAGAAATACGTAACAGCTTAGCACCTCAACACTAAAGTTGAGGGAGCCTTAAGGCTATAGGAATGTACTTTTAACCTTTTGTTTTTAAATGGAGAAACCAGTAACTCAGAACCAGTTGAAACTAGAATACAAGGGAGTAGGAACAAGACTAACTACAAAGTTTCCTAACTTTGAGATAAGAGAAAAAGAGAAGTCATAAATACAAATAAAGGCCTGGAGACAGAAAGAGACCTATCAGAAGGTGAAGGCCGAGGCCCAGAAATGCAGTTGGATAACACAGATAGCGTGCAAAGGAGATGTGGAGGAGTGAGGACTATAAATCAGAAGGCTATCGGACAATATAGGTCACTCCTGGGAGGCAACCAGCTCAAACTGTCAAGTGTTATATTAATAAATGATCACTATTATAATAATGAGCTGATTCGACTTGAGGCATTCAATTAGGGTTGAACCAAGTGAAGTCAGAGGTGGTGATGGCATAATTCCTGAAACAGGTAGCTACAGCATAATTGGAACCGTGGTCCAGGTGGCAGCTGCATAATTCCTACCATAGCATGTAGCAGTTCGTTCTCTTTGAAAAAGCATTCAATATAAATAACATACATCACATATTTCTGAAAAACATTTACATACAATCTAAATACTAACTGATGAGCAGCAAAGAGAAAAAGTTAAAGGTTAAATTTAACATGCCCTGAGGAAAAAAAAAAAAAAAAAGAAGAAGCAAACAAGGGCAATTTAGTTGCATCCACCTGCGTAAATTCACTTTCTAGTACCAGTAATTCCTAATGAAAAATTGGTTCTTGCTACTGCAATTGTCATAAACAAAGTTTTAAGCAGAATTAGATACATGGAGTATTTCCTGTGCTGTTGCTGTCTATTCAAGCAGAGCTTGGTCTTGGCAAGTACTGCACACCTGAGCAAGTTTGGTCCTGATACAGTAGCTAAATTTGTGTCATTGAGCTGTCTTGTGAAACCTGATGTTTTCCATAGAGCTTTGTATAAATAGTGATTTTTTACAATAATCAGAAGTTTTTATTCATCTGATTACTTGGAAAAGCAAAGCTACTCACAGTCTTGGTACAAAGCACACTAAAAACCATGAAAAGCCTTCACAACTCCAAAATTATTTGAAGCCTTAGGACTATAGACACTTCTCAATTTAACATCGTGACTAGTGTTTCTGGAGTCAATGTATGGTACAAATTGCTGTTCTTGCAACCCCTACCTCAAGCAAACCACTATTTAAAGTGAACAATATATAAACAATACAAAATAAATTCAAAGCCTGTAATTAGTGTGCATAATGTGCCAGCTGTTGATACTAATTGCAATGGACAAATCCCACGCTACTAAGTTTAAAGCCAACAAATAGACTTCTGACTTAAAAAAAAAAAAAAAAAAAAAAAAAAAAAAAGGCAATTAAATTGGGACTGGCTAAAAAGAAAAAATTACTACATTAAAAATTGATTCATTCATGCAAAGGTGAATTAAGCAACTATTTACTCTATTTCAACTTATCTATTAAAGACTCACCTAAGTTACAAACTCTGACAGGAACTTTTAATTAATCACCCTAAAACACTTCATTTTCCACATTCAATTACTAGTATACAATCCATTTAATTAGCATAGAAAGAGCTTCAACTGTCTCAGATCAATTACTTGAGAATCATCATTAAGATCAAGTGCTAACAGAGCAAATGAAGTTACCAGAAAGGAATGATAATAGACTTGCCCCTCTGTGAGCACCAGAGCATTCAACAAAGTAAAAAGGTATGAGGTAGGAGGCATACAATTCTGGTAACGCTCCTCACATTTTGGGTCATGCTGAACTTGCTGAGACTGAACTCATTCCTAACTTGTTGTTTCCTGATAATTTTTCTCTGCCCCTTTTCATGGTGGCTCTCTTCTGACAGCTTGATACAGGCTTCTGTGTACAAAATAAATAAATAAATAAATAAAAAATATATAGAATTAGGTGAAGGCACTCAAGCAGAATAATGTATGGAAAACATTTCAAAATTACAAAACAATAAAGTTGCCAGAACTCTCACGGACTCTGAAGTTCTAAGAGAATTCCAAAGCCCAGGGAATGAAGCCTAAGAAATAGGAGAAGGTATTTCCTTTCAAAAGCTAGCACTGCTTCAAAGAGCTAGGTTTTGCCAGCAGGAAGTAGTCATCAAATTTTCCTAAGCACAGTTGTTTACCTCCCAGAGTATTTCCAAGCAGAGGCTCCAGTTCTGAACCAGGATGTGCAAACAGGAAAATTTACTGGAACAGGAGCTTTTAGGTATGTGAGATTTCAACAGTTGGCTACTTTCCTCAGAGATCTCACACAGTATGTTAAATATTTACACAGAATCCAGAACGCAGGCTGCCAGTTCACTGGGACAGTAAAACAGCAAGTTTGGTCTCTCTTTTATTGCCTGTTCTGCAACATCACCCCTAAAGATGCACTGAAAGTATCATCTCAATTGAGTATAGTACTTTTATTTTTTTCATTTTACTTGTAACCACCACCACAAATGCATCATCATGCATCACTACACAGAAGTGGACACACTACCTCTCAAACAACATCACTTCTAAAGAGAACTTGCAGCACAGAACTCTGTCCTTTAGTTTGGCCAAGACCTTAATCACATCTGGAAATTATGTCAAAATGGGGCATCTTCCAGAACCTCGAAATCCTGCAAAATCAGCACAACTTTCAGGTCTGCATTTTTCTCATCAGCTGTATTGGCAGATCTTTGAAGTGGAACACTGTGCTTAGGACCAAGCTAGAAAAAAAAAAAAAAAAAAAAAAAAAAAAAAAAAAAATCCAAGGAGCTGAAGTAGAACTACATCATTGAAACAGGTATTACAGTCAAACAAGTCACAGCCAAGCACCAGAGATGCCAATAGTGGAACCTTTATAAAGGAAAAGGGAATCCATGCAATGAGATAGAGACAAGGATGAAGGCATGGTGTTGGAAAGGGATGGGCTCGACATCTCTTAAGCAAGGCAGTTATAAACAGAAGCCAGAACAAAGCACAGACCCAAGACAAGACACTGAACAACCACCTCCCCTAGCCTGTGAGATTCATTCACAGATCAGATAGTTCCCTGATACCCACCACATTCCCTGAACTGAGCCTACTTTCCTTGCCAGCTGGTCCACTGCTGTTTAATTCCCAGTTGAGTCTCTCAGGGACAGGCAGATGACATAAATCTTGCCAAGGACATCCAGTCACTATGTATAAAATTCTGTTTACGTGACCAATGTTTGCAGAGCTTTCCAGTAGTGTTTCATTTTTACAGAACTAGTAGCATAGGGTTGCTGATAAACATTCCTTTCCCTTCGCTGCCCTTTCATTTACTGTGTTGTCTATAACTTTTTTCCTTTTAAATTCCCATGAACTGAAAAGGAGAAATTACTCCAGTCTCTGAATACACAGGAGAAATTTGTTTCTGTCAGACAAAACACAAATCAGACTAAGAGCTCTTTACCTCAAAATTCTGAAATTTCTTTGTAAACAAGTAAGATTTGTCTTTAATAATCAGTATTCTGTGACTAGTGGGTGGGGGTAATCAGCTTTCAGATGAGAGCAGAGATTGGCAGGCTACCTCTATAATGAGACCTCTGTTACTTAATACATATGCCAGTTTTCTGGGAAAAAAAAAAAAAAAAAAAGTAGTAAATTGACAAAAAAAATGTAAATGCTACTTAACTGCATAGATTTGTTTAATTCTGGTCTTGCCTAAAACCAGGTAATTGTTTAGTTTTAGAGGAAACTAAAGAAAATGAAGCAAATGGAACTATAATGCAAGTGAAATCCAGTGAACAGAATAAATATATAGATGCAGGGAACATTCTGACCTTATTATATAGGTCACTTGATCTTAAAGTTACTGTTACTACTCCAAAAAGAGACTACATATCATCAGAGCATGTTAAGATAAATCTGCTGCCTTGTATTCTGCAATGGTAAAATAAGGAATTACACAAAAACTAAGAAGCCGTGAAGCATGGATGATTTCGCTGACAAAAAAAAAAATCTGTGGTGCAAAAAAAGTTATTACAAGACAGGGTAACAATGGAGAATCATACTTTAAAAAGTTAATCACTTTCTATACATGCATCTATTGTCAGTCTTTCAGAACTTACCTTTTCACCTGCCTGTTTTTATAAGGTCCTGTATGAAATTTATGCCTACTGAGCTACCAGCAAAACTTAGAATACAGCACAACCTCTTTGAACATGGGCAATGCTGCTAAACTGCCTAGAGGAGCTGCAAGATGGGCTTCCATGCCTTTGTCTGCTGAGAATTCCGATGAAAATGATTGAAGACCCTCCTTTCCTTGAAAAAAGGCCTTGTAAAAGGTCCAACCTCTAGCCAATCTTCATGAATGTCTGAGTTAACTCAGACTTCTCTTGTCAATCAGAAGCAAAGCTTCAGTATAATGGTGGGGAAAAAATCTATTGGGATGTGGAGATGGAATTCCAGTATCAGGGCATGTGATCTCTGTCACAGGATGTATGCTCTCTGAATGAACATACACTGTCTATAGTGGCTAAGATACAGCTGTGGGAGAAAATACAGAACTTCAGCATGACATTCCAAAGGCACTAGAAGAAAAGGTGTAACAAGATTCACTCACGGTACAAATGTGATAGGATCACTCCCTCAACCACAAAAGCAACTTGGGTCAAAGTACTGCACTATAATGATGACCAGAGTAAGAATCTCCAGACTATACCTGTGGCTCCCACGCATGCCTAAGATGGAAATGAGGCAGACCCACCATTGTTCATTGTAATTCTGGGTAGTAACAGGTGCCAGTAATGTATGTGGACAGAACATCAGGGTGAAGAAATAGAATGCAAACATCTGAAGTGTTTGTAAGATGCTTGCATGAGGACCAGGGTTTGAAGCTGGACTCAGTCTTTTCCACAGTTTTACGGTGACACACTGGAAGCAATCATAGAAGCCAAGGAGGCAAAGTCTCAATAATAAGTATTAATGGAGAATGGATGATAGCTGAGCAAAAAATCACCTTTCTGCAGCACTTGCTTGAGACACTGTAAAGAGAAGGCAAAGCCAACCTCACTTCCTATGGAATGCAGACAGGTTGGCAGCTCCACACAGTAAGCAAAGGATACAGATTCTGCATAATTAATCTTAGTATAGTAGTACCACCTTTTTGCCGAGGAACAGGTATCTCACTGTTCCTGCTAGGCTTGACAGCCTTTGCTGAAAAGTGCTATACCTTTTATTATCACCTTACCTGTAAATTGTTGTGACCCACTACAAGAACAGGCTGCCCAGGGAGGTGGTGGAGTCATCATCCCTGGAAGTCTTCAAAAGACATTTAGATGTAGAGCTTAGGGATATGGTTTAGTGGGGACTGTTAGTGTTAGGTTAGAGGTTGGACTCGATGATCTTGAGGTCTCTTCCAACCTAGAAATTCTGTGATTCTGTGAAGAATTAAGAGCAGCCCTTCCATTCAAACCCAGAGGAGCTACAAAAATTCCATGTCTCCAAGAAGCCTGAACTGGTAAGACCAGAAGAAATAGAGTTGCCAAAACCCCCAGAAAAACCTGTAATATGGCTGAAGTGAAGCATTTCCCCTGCTCCAGCTAACAATTAACTTGGCAGCTATGTTAGTAGAGTTTTTTATAGAAAGATAAAGTGAATTTCCACCTGAAGACTGAAAGAACTAGAATTTTGAGAGATGCACTTTTCCACCCCAATGTGTATTGATGAAATTTAAGAATAAATAAAATGAATACAAAGCATATTACAAACATTATGGGTTTGGAATAACCTCGTTTTAGGCTGCAGAACAGTTCCCCTTCTCATTTATTCAGCTATTGATACAGAGCTGGGAATATGCCAGCTGTTGACATGAGCTTGACACCCTAAGCCACCTTCCAAGTGTTTTAGACATGCATTGGGCAAACAAGCTCTTTCTCAGGCTATTAGTTAAACTATGTTTTCTCTATACTCTCCCATTCTCTTTCCCTCCTTTATTCACCCTTTTTTCACATGTAGATAACATTCAACTCGTATTTCTTTCTCTGTATCTGATATTACACAAAGGGAAAGCCTCTCCACCTTTGTTAAACAAAATTATTTCCTTTGGTGGGTCAGCCACCTGAACATACCACATAAAAGTGTGTTGGCAGGAACTAATATTGTTTCTGGCAGGACAGCCAACAGTATCCTCACTGGTACATCCTTTAGCTGGTGGTGCTGAACTAAAAGGCAGGGTAAGAAGCTTTCTTGAATAACTTGAGTACTGTCATGTGGATCACAGGCTTGAATCCAATGACTGAAAAAACAGAAATATGAAAAAAGGAACGCGTAAACAGCAAGTTTGAAAAAAGAATGGCAAAAATCAGAATTAAACTTGAAGTCCTTTAATTAAAGCTTTCTGAAAGGGTGCCTCAGTTCAAGACAAGCTTTATTTAACTTTTTCGCTTCCACTTTTTACCCAGTAGCTTACCATATAGTTAATAAAAGATTCTTTGTATCCTAAGGCAGTAACATAATATTTGTAAGCCTAAACATATTCTCAGTAACTATACCACTGCTAGCCTTAGCAATGCTACTACAATTACTCAACAAGACAAGACTAGAAGGTCTCAGGGCTTTCCTTTGCCAGCTGCTACCACTAACACCAAGCATGTTAATGGATACCATTATTATATCCAGTAAAAGTGGAAACCACCAATGCCAATGGCAGCTTCCAGTTCTGCCACTGTTCCAGCCTGGTCACATACCACTGTTACATGGCTCTTGTACCCCCAGCAGCACACATGTGCTTCTGAAGCTTACTCATGATCATAACTGTTGGTTGTAGAAGGAAAACGATGCTTTTACTCTGGTTCTTTTTAAAATTAGAAAAATTAAGTCACATCCAGATACAAAATTAGGGGTTTTCTTCAGCCATAATGCTAAGAAATCTGGGTATCTATATGATAAATCACATCATGGCCAGTTTTAGAAGTATAGCTACAAATATCAGAAAGCAGCAGAAGCAGGGGCAGCCTGTCTGCTTTAAGTGTTCAACACTTTCATTTGCTGTAAAAATGTGCAACTTATTTGACACAAATGTCTCATATTAGAAAAATATATTAATATTGGTCTGTATTTCGTTAGAAAACAGTAAAACTTTAAATTTTGAATATAATTAGAGAATAAATATGATTACAAACCCCAAAGAGACATACAAAGGAGAAGCAGTTAAACTATAGGTATCTGAGGGGCCAAGCAGGACCAGAACAAACAAATTTTTTCGCACTCAGAATAAAAGGTTTATCAAAAGTCGCCACAATTTTCACAAAAGCGTCACAGTAGAAACATGAACTATTAGACTTAGCTAAATGTCATGCTGCAGTGAGTAAGAACAAACAAAAACTTGCAAATGCAGAGTTTGTTCTTTGTTATCGTGACAGCCTGGCAGTACTCCAATACTGGAATAATTCCAGACAAGCACACCAGTTGTGCAGTGCCTTTGAACTTTTAAAGCTAATGTTTTTCCTTTAATGTTTAACATCTTATCTATTTTAAACTCGCTGTGTGAGTGGATTTCAGAAATAAACTCAAGGAACCAAAATTTTAACATTTCACAACCACTTGGGTAACAGGCAACTAACTGCCTGTGAGCAAACCCCGGGAAGCTTAGGGCACTGAGGTATGGCTGACATTTCACAACAGAGTGCCCTAGGAAGCTGCCTATTACTGCCTGCACATTGCCGAACAGCTGAATTTGTACATGCATGACATTGCAAGGCTTTCTAGCTGCAAAACGCCTAGTTGTCTGGGTCTGAAACAGCTTGGATTTAATGTCAACCCATTACATTTTGTCAGCGTTCTCCATTAGATAATATGAGAAGGGTACTTTTCACTTATAATATTGCTACTGCTTATAAACACATTCAATTCAAAATAGAACACCTGGAGCACTGCTGCAGGCTCTCTAGCAGCTTCTTCTTGTCTGTCACAAACCTCTTCTGTTTTCATACCCTTTGCACAGCATCCAGCATAGCTCCATTCCCAGCAGTTGCGTTCCCACAAATGCTGGCCCTTTCCCTGCTTTCTGTTGAGATTTGGGACAGATGGTACCCGGCATGTCAGAAATGCAAGTTTTATTGTGCTGCCGCTTTGCCCCTACTCGGTCCCTGTGCCCCGGCCGCTGCTCAGGCTGAGCGCCCCCCACACCCGCTGCGCCGCAACCAGACCCAGCTGCCGGCGCCTGCGAGGGCCCCCCGCGGCCTCGCCCCTCCGCCGCTCGCCGGCCCCCCCGCGTCTGATGCAATCGCCGCCCGGCCTTGCCTCCAGCCGCGGGCGGCCCCGGGCCTGTCGTCACGCCGCCCCGGCCAACGAGAAAGAGCCACGACGGCAGAAAGCCGGGCGGGGCGGCGGCGCCCGCAGAGCGCCGTGCGCGCGCCGGGCCCGGGCCGTTCTCTCCGCGCCGGCCATGGCAGCGCTCCCCGGGACCGCGGCCCCGCGCCTGCTCCTCATCCCCGGCGAGGCGGCCGAGCCCGCCGCCGGCCGGCGCCTTTCCGTCGTCCTGCCGGCAGGAGCGGCCCCTAGCCCCCCGGGGGCTCCGCAGCCGGCCCGCAAGCGGCAGCGGCTCACCCATCTGAGCCCGGAGGAGAAGGCGCTGCGCAGGTGAGTGGGGGGCCGGCGGCGCGGCGCGGCGGGGCGGCCGCTGGTGCTGACGGCCGCGCTGCCCCGCAGGAAGCTGAAAAACCGCGTGGCGGCCCAGAGCGCCCGGGACAGGAAGAAAGCGCGGATGACGGAGCTGGAGCAGCAGGTGGTGGAGCTGGAGGAGGAGGTAAGGAGCTCGGTGGCCCCGCGGGAGGGTGGCTGCGGCGGCACCTGCTGCGACCCCCCTGCCTGCGCGGCTCTCTGCAGAACCAGAAGCTGCTGCTGGAGAACCAGCTCCTGCGGGAGAAGACGTGCAGCCTTTCCCTGGAGAACCAGGAGCTCCGCTGCCGCTTGGGTTTGGATGTTCTGAAAACAGAGAAAGAAAGCGAGCCTAAGGTGAGCGCTGCGGTGTTCTTGGTGGCTGTCTTGTGCTGTTTCTTGGCAGAGCCTGTTAAGAGTCGCTGTGCTCTAGGAGGCAACTGTGTGGTAGTGCCAGGGAGCAATAATCCCAGTGTTGAGAGTCTCCAGGCTGAAACAGGTATGCTCTGAAGAGAGCATGCTTTGTGTGTCAGAAATACTCTTGTCTTCCGAGAGGAGGCTTTCCCACAGGTTGAGTGGTTGTCGAGTCTTAAGTGAGCACCATTGGTAGTGTGGGAGATAGTGAGCTCGTTAGTCCCAAGCTGTTTTATGTCATCTGCATTTCTATACTACGCTGTGGAAGCGAAATAAGAATTTTTAGTCATGTGTGGCTGTCTCAGAAGAACAGGGGAGATAGTGAGAGGCTGAGCTCTCTATTAAAAGTGGTGAACAAGGTGGATTTGCAGAGGTATAGAAGTTTGTGTCACTTTTGCAAGCGGCCTCATCTCTTCAGGCTGTTACTGTATAAGCAAGGAGAGACTAATGGGGGAAGCCTTTGCAGAGAGAGCATGGTCTTCAGGATGCTGTATGGTCTGCCAGAACATATGTGATGACTGACAAAGCTTTTTCTTTGGTCCAGGTCGTGATGGAATCACAAGTGGATGAGATCGGGTTGGTGACCGGGTCCGCTGAGTCCGCAGCACTCAGACTACGTGTTCCTCTGCAGCAGGTGCAGGCCCAGCAGTCACCATTTCTGACAAAATCCACATGGATTCTGATGGCAGTGACTCTTCAGATTCTGAGGTAAGCATCTGCTTCTGTCCTAAATGCCCATGAAATTCAGAACCACCGTGGATTTAAGACTCAGTTGAGAACTTCTTGATGTAAAGTTTCTTAATGACTTTCCACAGTTAGCTTGTTTTTTAAGCTTTGGAATATTATACCTGCAGCTCAAGACAGCTAGGGATCCTGTGAGTACAAGACAAGTTAATGCAACTTGAACAAGTCTGGCTTTTGTAATGTGAGATAATATTGCACAGAATAGCCTTAGTTCTTACAGCAAAGCATGCAAATACAAACTGCATACTGTGCTTTTACTGTTGTTGAAAACAAATAATTATTTTCTTTATGTCTGATATTTAACAAGGTTGTTGGAACTTAAAGACTGTCTAATGTGAGTCTCTTTTAGAAATTTAAAGACAGGAAGGTTACACAGCTTTTAGTCACGGGCATATCTGCCTGCATCTGGTTCTGGTACTTGCTCTGTAGACTTGGCGGATTCTATGGTGTTTTTATACAATAGGTCCAAGATTTTGACGAGCTTCTAGTAGAGATTGAGCATCTAATCCAGAGTTTGACAAATCTCTAGTACCCTTACAAGAGAACTAATGGACAGAAGTTCTGAACAATAAGTAATTTTCTGTTCTGATAAGTGGTGTGCTTGGTAAAACTCCTAATTCTGTGATGTTAGCATATTTTAACTTCCAGGTGAGGGTGGACCGATGTTGCAACAGATGTTTTCCTGTAATAGTTGTAGGCTGTCTTTCTAAACCAGTGTTTTATTCTGCAGTCTGATCTCCTGTTGGGCTTTCTGGACAGTCTGGACCCAGAGATGTTTCTCAAATGTGCTGATTCAGAATCAGCATGCCTGGAAAAGCTGGAGGAAGAGATCTGTGGAGAAACAAATTCCATACCGACCCCCCCCTCTCCCTCTTTGGGGTCCCCATCAGCTAAGCTGGAGGCCATTAATGAACTCATAAGGTTTGATCATGTATACACAAAGCCCTTAATATTGGAGATTCCTGTTAAAATGGGCAACCAAACCAATATGCTAGTGAAAATTGAGGAAGTATCTCTCTCTCCATCTGAAGACAAAGCTTTTGCTGAGATCCCAGTGTCTGTGAAAGAGGAACCCGTAGACAGCTTCATGCCAGAACTGGGCATCTCTCATCTGCTTCCCTCTCCTTGTAGCCTTGCAGCCTCAAGCAATCTGTTGGATGCTGGTAGTGACTCAGGATATGAAGGATCCCTGTCACCTTTCAGTGACATGTCCTCTCCACTTGATGCTGACCATGCCTGGGAGGATAGCTTTGCAAATGAACTATTTCCCCAGCTGATCAGTGTCTAACTCAGTGTTAATTCTCCCTGATTAACTTTTGGCAGGGTAACAGGATATGCCCTTTGAGGGGTATGTGTGGGAAATCAAGTGTATACAGAAAAATTATCATTTCTACCTAAGAATGCTGGTAGGTGGGGTGATAGCCAATGTATTTCTACTCATATGAAGAAAAAAAAAAACAACAACAACTAGGGTGTTGCCCCTGTGTCTGTTGCCCCCCTCACCCAGTGTTGGCTTATGAGAGAAGTTGTTTTCTCAGTAACTTGGCAATTTGGCTGAACCTAAAAATCAAAATTCATTTTCTTTAATGCTGAAAGCTTTAATGGTCTCTTCATGTATAGACAGCTGGGTTAAAATTAGAGTCTGTACATCTTACGGACTTACTGTGTAAATGCTTGTTTTCCATTTGCTATGTAGAGTTGCTTTCTCCATTTTAATATTTAACTGTATTGGTGCAATTAAAGTGCAATGCAGCTCACTTCTTGTCTTGTATCTCAATGGGGAGGGGAGAGTGTCTGTACCTGCTGAAGTCTGAAACTCTACAGAAATTTCTGGAAGTTAGACCTTTCAGTGGCTGGTCTTCTGCTGCCTTGATGCACCTACTGATCCAGTGGTACTACTGTGGTGCATGTAGCTGAGTGCTTTAGCAGCCTTTGTCATGTCTTGGAGATGTTGCAAGCTGTTCAGTATAGACAGGTTTGTAGGGTGGCCAGAGATGCTATAGAGCAAAATCTGCAGCCATAATAGGGAATGCAAGTGGCAGTAGCTTGATGTCTGAATAAAACTAATTCCTTCCTCTTGGTAACTTTTGTTGTACAGAATACTCTAGGCTGAGTGAAGGTCAGTGCTTTTCAAGTCACATGTTTAGTACTCATGAAGTAGCGAGACAAGGTGAAAAAGGTATAGATTCTGCATTACCACAGGAATTCCTGAAACAAAAATCAACTTTGTAGGAGCTAATTTCACATATAACAGTATGACTACGTAGTTTTTGTTGTTCTCAGCCACTTGTTGCAATGGCACAGTATAGGAAAAAAAAAAAAAAAACTTGAATTGGAGTGATAGGGAAGAAACTGCGATGTTGTATCCCAAGTAAGAGCTCTTCCAGGTCTTTGTACAACTGTTCTTGTTTTCAGTTCTGTTGCATGTCTTGCATTCTATTTGGACAGAAATAGCTTATGGGAGGTAAGCAGGAGCATTGGGTTACTAATGTTTAAGGCGACAGGACTTTGTTTTACAAACTGAAGTAACTTACTTTGTAATACCCTGTCTAAATACTGGATAGTAGTAAAAAGTAACTGCCAAACAAACTTGGATTTAAAAAATAAATTTGTGGTAGTCTGAAAACAGCTTGTTACACTTTCACACTGGAAAATGGGGTGACTGCAAGAGGACCCTTAGTACATAATGCATGTTGCAAGTCTGAAAAGCAAGCAGTTAAATGAGGATGACAAAAGTAATACAAAATTAATATGAAGTTCCAATAATGCTAATTAATAAATTTAAAAAAAGGCAAAAAGAAATTAAAAAAAAAAATGTTTTGGACAAGCAAGGAAAAGGTTTCTCACCTCTTTAAAACTCAGCTCTAAGGTTTCTAGCCGAGAAGTCCAAAACAGTTCATAGTGTAAGTATACAGTACTTGAAATAATGCCTGGAAAAGGACTGAGATTTCACATACCTTCGTCAGGGCTATAGAAAGGTTGAGGTTAGCACACCAGAGATGTGCAGCCCATCCCACTGGTTTGTGGCTATATATCCTGTTTTCAGACATCTGGCCTTTAAAGGGTAGCACATTAAAGACTAAGCATAGTGATGACATAGCAGTATTTCTGTTCAGTGCTGCATTACTTTCAGTCAATGTGTGTGTTCTTGTGAGTTTGTTGTCTGAGACATCCAATGTAGACTTAGTATTGATTATTCCTGTATGAGGTTTTCAATTTTTTTTTTCCTAGGAGTTGATCCCAAATGTAGATTGAAGTGTGTTGGTTTTTTTTTTTTTTTTTTTTTGATAAGACACTGTTTTCCTTAAGATACCCAGGTTATTACAGATTGTTCTCATTCTGGTTTCACTCATGATTCTTACCACTTGAACTGCTTTTTCTGTGCACCTGGAGAGGATATTGTAGCTATAATAAGCACTTAAACTGATAGCCATTTTAATAGCTACTGAAAGTAAGGCCTTTGCTTTCCTCCCCCCCCCCCGCCCCCCCCCCCCCCAAAAAAAAAAAAGCTAGTGGTACTAGAAAGCTCAGTACTGATACCTTTGAGATTTAAAATTGATTTGATTTATTAAACTGGTGGTTTGAACCAGCATTTTTGAGCATAGTTTCGCTGCACGGATATGCTTTTTAGGTTTCCTGTAAACCTTAGAGCCTGTCCTAGAGCAGCCCAGTGTCTTTGAAGCAAAGGCTGTTACCATAGCAGAGGAAGGAAGTAGTGATGGTGTAATTTTTTTTTTTCCCCACCTTAATTGAAGCAGCTGCTAATCATCACTTTGAACAAGAATACTGCAATCCTCAGACTCATCCTTGTGCAACTACAGATAGAATTAGCCAAAGGGATTAAGAGTGGCTGGGGTGAATTATATGGAGTAGAAAGCTACCTTCATCTGCTACGCTACGGTGGAAGTTATTCCTGTATTTGGTTACTGCCCTAGCAGGCAGGAAAAGCACTTAAACCCTATAGCCTGAAACACTGTGATGAAGGCACTGGAACACTTCACCTGTGCTGTATCTATTTCCCTCTCTGTCCTGCAACAGGGCACTCAGAAAGGTTTGTAATGTGTCATTTTGCCACCACTCAGCCTTCTAAAACTGCATGCATGACATAGCACTTCTACCCAACAATATATCATAGGTGCCTATAACCACTGTCCTGGTCTGTTTCTGGAAAGTTAGAGCTGTGTTGTTCAGCCAGTGCAGTACTGTGTGAGCATGGATGGGATGAATTGTAAAGGTCTTGTAAAATGAACGAAGGGAGGTAGTCTTCAACATGCACTTTTGAAAAGTGCTTCAACTTGGTTGCTCTGCAATGTTCCAGGTGTGATTTACCAAGTAAAACAGCAGTAACACTGCTACCCAGTGACATGGATACATACTGCCCATTTTCACTGGTATATCATTTAACTTACCTCAAAGATGAAAACATGTTATGGCTTGAAGAGCAACATTAAGATCTAAGAAAACGTGAAGTTCTCTATGGTCACATTCTCAGGATATTTGGAAATGGACTCTGTTTAGGATGTTTCCACCCAAACCTTGTTAAACACAGCACACAGAAGAGTTTGATGAAGTATTTGTATCCTTCTGGTGCCTTTTTTTTTTAATATCTGCAGCTGTGAAAGCTGCAGATATTTCATGGCATGCTTTATCAAGACTTACTGGCAGCATAGGTTCTAATATAAGCTGCTAATATTTAGGGAGAGTGATCTCAATAATAGCACACAAATATTTCTTGTTGGGCATTTGGGAGCCAAATAGAATTCAGAAGTCCTACTCGCGTTCATACTTTTTACTAGACTGAAGTCTTAAGTAATACAAGGGCACCATGGGGTTTTTATATAGTACATCAACAGCCACAGATAAAAGTGAGAGAATTTAAATTGGTAGCAGAGGGTCTTCATTTGAGATCTGACAGTAGATGAGAGGGAAGTTAAAGTAAACCCAAGCTAAGCTGGGGCAGGAGAGGTAAGAGTAATATGTGTGTCACGGGACAGACTTCACCTTTGCAGTATGCTTCTTTAACATGCCTACTTTCTGCTCTAAGCTGTTTTGTAGTGTCTACCTGCATCACAGCAAGTGTGGATCTAGGCCTAGCAGTTCACGTGTATGTTGTTACATGCACAGTTGATTAAATATATGATCTGCAATAGAAACCACACATCTGCCATGGCTCATTGATACAAGACACAAGCTCTGGAACAAACACAAGTTCAGTTCCGAATCCATGCCAAGTATATTATTTCCATCTTCACAGGGCTGGCCCCATAACTGTGATACAACTCCAGTCTACAATTTCACAGCCACATCCACAGGGAAACTGATGCAACTAGGCAAGCTCTACGCAACCTTAAATGTGTTTGGTTTTAAACTACTTTTTTGTCTCCTACTCTGCACTGCAGAATTATTTAAGCCTTGACTATATCCATTGAATTGACTAATTTAAATTCAATTGAAATTCAATTCATACACTTTAAATCACTCATTATTTGACACAGCTTGGAAAACTCTGGTTGTTTTGAGTAAATCTGACATGCTAGTTTTCTCATTTTGAAAGCAAAGGTAATACTGGTCTAATCAAGCAACTTGGTCATTCAAACTGCTTGAAAAATTATTAAATAGACATTAAGAGCGGTGTTGCCTACCAATAAAGTAATTATAAAAATACTCCACACTCCAACATTTCTTGATTTTATACAGAAATAACCAAGCTAGGCACTCTGAAGTAAAAGATCTGAAAATACAAGCAATAGCAACACCTTTTACCAAAGGTAACCCTTTGTTTTGTCAGACATGTTTGGATCATGACAGATTCACTGCCCTTTTCTGTCAGCTTCAGGTTTATTCTGCCATGCAGAACACAGTGGAGGAAAAAATTACATGCCTTTGGGAACGTGATTAAACTAAAAATCTTTTTAGTCCAAAATATGATCTTACCTTCCAAGTAAAGGATGGACATACATTCACAAGTTTTGTTTTCACTTCCATTAAGAATGAAGCACAGCCATCTAAAAATATTTTAGAAAATTTATTGAAAACTCACATAAAAAGGGTGATTTGGCCCCAAGAGAAGACAGACCAGAATCAGTTCTTCCATATTTCAAAATAAAGTTTTTTCCTAATACTGCATCACGTTTGCTATCCTGCTTGTAAACAGAATTAATAGACATATTTTGGGGAAGTCAAAACCAAATCAAACTGTTACAAATACAAAAGTTTGAAAACACCCACACTAGCTTGTCCTCTCTCTCTCCAGCTGATTGCTAAAGCAAGAATTTTGCTCGGTCCTCCTAGACAACTATGGGTCCTCCGTTACCCGTACTCTTCTTCTCCATCAGTTTAAGGATTCAGCCATGTTGTCTCCTAATAGTGGCATAAATTAATTATTAAAAAAAATCTTTTATACCAAATTTCTTAGACACATTTTTTCCCCCATCTCATGGTCTTCCTCAGTAGTCCACTATATTCTTGTTTCAGATGTCAGAATAACAGGGCTCGGTGATACTTTACTGACATCAAGGGATTAAAGAGGAAATACATGTCTAAAAGCTAACCTTTGATACAAACGTAGCAGAAAAAGAAAAGCATGTTTAAAAGGCATCTACACACGTTTGTTCTCCTGCAAATTTTCTGGGCAACTTGTCATTCAGTATTTTAAGAGGGAAGAAACTGTCTAGATTTGACATATTTAGACTTCCCAGATTTTTCTGCACCTTGTGCCATGTATTGCTGAGATGGTTTCATCACTTTTGTTTTTTTTATCCTTTCTTTTCAGCTTATTTAGGATCAGAGCTATCAGCCAAAACAGTCCCAACCTTGAACTTTCACTATAATCCTGCAAGTTTAAAAATTGATACTTATTTAGAGGCACCACATTTTCTACCTGCAATAACTACAGCCTTCCCCAAACTGCATTGCTTTACTTTATACTCAAGCAATGTAGCATGTCAAAGGCTGTAGATTTTAAGCGAGTTCATCAGTTTAATAATAAATGAGAAAGTTTACACAATTCATGCAAGAGATTTATAGCAGACTGAAAATAAAATAAGACAAGAAGGATCTGCACGCATTCTCCAAAGTTCCAGAATGGTAGTTATACAACAGTTTTCAGAATAATACCTATTCAAATGTTGGAATGTTTTTAGTGAAGCTCTGAAATATTTTAGCAAGAGACAGCAAATTTCACTCAACTTTCAACGAGAACAGCAAGATATACACAGGATTTAACAAAGAGATATCCTTCAAAGAAAGCTTCTCTGATCTAAAAGAGAAGAATGACTGCAGAAGACAAACTTGATTTTAAACTATCAACAATGGGTTAACCATTAAAAAAAATCAAAGATTATCAATTAGCTGTGCAAAGGAAGAATAGATTTTCTTACGCAAACGGCTGCAATACTGAGAGGCCTGTGTACTTGGCTCCTTTATGTTAGCAGGATGTCAAATACAGACTAGGATGCTAAGACTCAACAGAACCTATTACTTGGAAAGGGATTTCCTAAGAAAAGCCTCAATTGAGGTGTCTCTGCAAAAGGTCTGGGACTTAAGACCAGAAGATAAGATCTCTGCCTTGTTTAAGCATAACAGAAGTAGTGTGCACTGAGAAAAAGTACAAGCAATAACTCATTGAGGATTCTTTTTCTTAACACTAAGCAGGGTACAAAATTCTTTTGGCATACTTCTGTATAAACTACGTGGCATCATGTTAATGGCATGTTGTAGTTTAGACTGTAAATACAGGTTTCCGCAGGCAAAAGACAAATGTCTTTTTTTAGTTTGCCACCAATATCAGCAGTCCCACCTAAAGTTTGGGACTTAGTTGTACATGACATTCAGCATTTGACTCTCTTTACCCCAGAAAATCAGCTATTATCCAATTCACTTATCTTTATAAAAATTAAAGGATGCCATTTATTTAATGAAGAGTTATGCTGTCTTCAACTGACTTTCCAACTCAATGTACACTAAGAATCACATCATAATGTAAAATATGAATCAGTTGGCTGAGAACCACTTTTCCCTAGACTTCGCACCATCTGGGGAGGAGGGTCATCAAAAAAACAAACTATTCACGAGCCAATGAACCAAAGAAGACTGAAGTTAGTAGATAACTTGTAGTATCAAGTTAGTAGCCAGTTTTACTTTCTACAAAGCAAGAGGCTTATGCTCAGCTGTAATATTCCTTCCCTACCACATTACAGAATGCATCATTTCAATACTTGAGTTTACATCAAGTGCAAACCAGCTGCAGATGAAACGGCCATTGTGTGAAAAGCTGTATTTCTATTGGGATTACTTTTCTGTCTCTGACTAAACTCAAAATTACTTCTTCCTTTCAATACCTTTTTGTGATTTTACTGAAACTAACTGACCAAGCACAGTATATGCACCAGTCTTAGTGGCTCAGTAAGTGAAAAAGTGTGGCTTGAGCCACCGTAACATTCAGTATTTGGATTTTATACCTGACCAAGGACTACTAAGAGGACATTTCACCATTAACAAAGATGGAAAGCTGCTTTCTTGTTCCAAAGGTATTTGAGTTGCTTTCTCAGTAAAAATTAGAATATTTAACAGAGCAATCTTTTTTTTTTTTTTTTTTTTAAAGTTTCCTGAAGTTGTGTCTGGCCAACCCATGTTCTTACGATTGTTACTAGGAAAAATAATAATAATAAAAAGTCAGATTCACACATCAAACCAGGAGAGAATCAAAAAAACAGCAACAAAAAACAGCAGAAGTTCACCACTTCCAGTCTACAGACTTGCATCTACAACTCCATTTCTTCTTCTGCACACCCAGAGATTCCCAAACTAGTATACATATCTGGAGACACGACAGTCTGTTGTGATTCAGGGAATATTTCAGTCTGTGGGTCAAAAGCAGCTCTTGGTGTTAACTGCTTTGCTTGACACCCTTCTGTACTCTGCTGCCTCAAGTTCTTAACACAAACAGGCTTCAGTTTATCTGTGAGAAATTCAGGAAGAGGTTTCCAAAGCACCAGCTCCATAGAAGGACGGCTCCTAGAAGGGATGGAGTGCCAGTTAAATTACAGTTCTCCAATCACAACTGCTAAATGCAGAAGACCAGTGAATATCTTCATCCTTCGTGCTAGCCTGGAACTATATTCCAAAATGCATATACCAACTATTAAATTTCCTCTTCCTTAACTAGTTCCATTACTTCTAGTTCTAACCACGCATTTTCTTTCACACAAAATTTGATGAGTACTGTTGGTCACACTTCAGGACCTTCTTCTTTTGGAAACCCGCATATATAAAAACGAGGATATAGTTGTTTATTCAAGATGTTTCATTCTGTACAAATGAGGAGTACAAAACACAGCTTGATGACCACTATAGTTACACTCATTTTGTTTTACATTAGGATAGTTTTTCCTATTTTTGACCAGATGAATGGTCTGCTACACAATGTTGGCTGCATCATGCAGTAATTAAGGACATCTCCACAAACACAAGACCAGGCCTCTCATTTCATTTGCATGTATTAGCTACATAGCACCATGATTTCCTCCAGAACTTACATAGACTCTATTATTTTCTTTGTCAGGACTTCACCAAAATCCCTCTTCATCCCTTTTTTAAGGGTATCTGACAGGATAAGAGTGGGCAGATTGCTAACATTTCCATCAGCATGAACTTCCTCATCTTCATCAATTATCCTAGGAATGGAGGGGGAAGAGGGAAATAAACACTATTGAGCATACTGTTAACAGGCACATCCACTGCAGTTCTATCTACGTGCACTGCACTATACAGTGTAGATAGGTGACCTAGGCTGGGTACCAGAAGCAGCGGGGCCATGTTAACATGAGTCTCTCTTGGGCCAATATACCCTAAGAATGACTGTTACCATAGAAGCCACTTGAGCAGCTATGCCACTTCTGGTACCTAAGCTAGCTTTGTTATCTTTGCATGGTCCAGCAGTGCACAATGCACACATACACTGAGAAGAAAAAAAATAAAATACCACAAATTCACTTCCGGGGCAAGTGTAAAATTCAGTCATATTACAAGAGTGAGTCTCAGTTACGTAGTAACTTCACCAGCTTAATTCTTCAGATGTCAACTCTGAGAGTTATTTAAAAGCTACTGAATATAGTTCTTATCTTTAAAGATTTGGCATCAGTGTCTCTGATTAAGAGCATAAAAAGTTAAAGCATTTAGAACAAATTGGAGGCACCTCCTTTGTTTTTGATAAACCTTTTATAGAGAATTTAGTAGAGTAGCTGGGAAGGAGGGGGAACAGTCCTCTGAGAGTTCTAAAGCAGACTTTGTAATGCAGGTGTAGCCAGATCACAAAGAAAAAACATTATTACTTTATTTACCTATGAGAAATGCATCTCTTCATGCATCATCAATTGAGTAATCATCTAAAAAAATCTTTTTTTTTTTAATTTTGACTTTTCTAACAACTGTCTGCAGTGTGTTTTTGTTTTTTTTTTAAGAGTATTCTGGAATAATAGCACAACTGCAGTCAACTGATATATACACAACATGCTGGAAAACCTTTCAAATACAAGAATGCACAATATGTTTATTAAATGACTGTAAAAATCTGCCTGTGGCCACCCCGCCATCCCAATATCAAGCCACCTGATATTTAATAGCAAGATGAACCTCAGTCTTACTGCATATGTGCAGAGAGAGATCTCTGATTCATGCTAATTTGTACACTAACAAATTCACATCTGTCCTGAGCGTTTAGAAGAATTAATTGCAGAACAAGCTGCAATTGGTTGAAAAAAAGCTGAGCTCAAGTCAGACTATATAACATGAGTTAGAATTAGAGCTCTGGATACTCACAAAAGAGTGTAAGAACCCATTATGGTACATTGATGCTGCATGATGATTTTGAAGAGCATATTTATTCAGCATCTCTTGCATCCTCAAGTTCAGATCATAATAGCAGCCCCAACACTCATAAAAACATAGGTAGCCTACAAAGAAACCACTTGCACACAAAGTTGATCTCAGACTTACAGTAGTGTTACCACACTGCTAAATGCTAGTTTTACCCCTTACTGCCCACCAAAAAGGGAAAGCTCAGCAAAGCCAGTCTACTCAATCCCTGCATTTACCTGTCCTCAATTTCCTGAAGCTTCCTGCGAGCAACCTCGCATTGCTGTTCCCCCATTGTCTGATCCATTTCTTCACAGGGAATTTCTAACATGGCAGTTTCAGGACGGCTGCCACCATACCGACTTGCTACCTCCCCAGCTGCCTGCTGACCTGCACAGAGAATCCATTCTTCAGTGTTGGGATTCAAAGGGCAATTTTTGGTTCCTGTCAGTCTCTTCTTCTTCACAGGACAACTAGGAAACAAAATAAGTTTACAATTGACAAAAGAGAAATGTTGTATTCTACACAAAAATATGTTACAGAAAGTAACGTGTGTTTCACCAGATTTGACTAACTATGGAAATACAACCTCCACAAAACAAGACACATTGCTCTTATTAAAACATGGGTACCCGTGCCAGAAAAATTAGTGCTACTCAGTTAATTAGGTAGCTGAAGTGGATTTGGGCTTGCTCATGTGCAATTCAGGGGAAGAGTTCCAAATTGAAACAATGGAAGATGCTCCTTTCCTACGTATCCTGTAGATAAGATGTACTCAAATCTTTATTGAAAATAAAAAGGAAATTCTTATAAGATTTCTCAGGCTATTAAAGACAAATTTAATTTACCCTTCTGCCTCTTCTTCTAGCTTATGCTTCTTTCCACCTCGAACAGTGACACTGTAAAATAGAGAGAAATGGTTATTGGCTTGCAATTCTATCTTCCAACGACATAGATTTTCAAGCAATATTTTCCTCCCTTTTCAAACTTCACGCACAGCTTGAACAGCAGTAAGAGCAATAGTCGCCACATGTCACCAGTTGTGAAGGGACTGAAGGGTTGGACAACAAGGACCAACTTTTGTTCCAAAGAAAATCAAAGAGGTCTGTAATTGCTCAGTTCTCTGAGCAGAATGCCCGATAATTTCTCCTTTATATTATTTCTTTTTTCCCCAAGGGGCAAGAACAATTTTTGCTAAAATTCAAATGCTTCAAAACTAGCATGTGAACCAACTTCAGGCTCTAATAATACATTGATGACAGACTCAAATTAAATGTGACCAAACAACAAAATATGACAGAATAAGACTTTATACAAGTATTGTGTGTTCACATATTAGAAAGAGTGAGTTTAAAAAGAAGTACAAGAGCTTAAAGCATATCAAGATCTAGGAAAATTCGATCGCATTTCTTTCTTTTTTGAAGGTTCCTTCATCCTTCACCAAGAAACTTAAAGGCAGTAGGAGAACCAACACAGTTCTAACATACAAACAATACAATACCGGAAGAAAACAAATTCGAACCTCTCTTGGAAAGACAGGTTATTTCACAAGGCCAGTACAAATGAGGAACATTTTCCCTTCCCCGTTCCCGCAGTAACGATGCTGATGTTGGTACTTACTGGCTGTGACTCTGCTGCTGGTGCAAGCCTCGCGGGTGCGCCGCGTTTGTGAAGGAGCCCACCGGAGCGACAGTCAGGCTCTCGTTGTAACTCCCAAGCGCAGCAAGAGCGGCAATGTCAAAGCTGCTCTGCAGACACGCGCCGGAGGAGGCGCAGCCATCGGCGCCGTCGCTCCTGTTCCCCGCCAGCATCACGGCGGGGGGCTGCAGGTACCCGCGGCCGGCAGCTCCGGGCTGCGAATCGTCCCGCGCGACTCCCGGCAGGCCGTGGCGGTCAGGGGCCGCGGCCAGCGCCTGGGGGAACTCCAGGGCGGGCCCCGCAGGGATGCCCGGGCAGGATCTGCCCAGAGCTGCCATCTCCTGCCGAGCAGACAGAGGACGTCAGCCCCGCCAGGCCGCGAGGGGCCGGCCCGGCACCGGTGCCGCCGCAGGGCGAGCGGCTCCCCTCAGGCGGGCCCGGGGCCGGCGCCGCCTCCCGCCCTGCGAGAGCCGCGCGGAGCTCCGGCCCGCGGCCGCCCCCGCTGCTCGGGCCGACCCGGCCCGGCCCGGAGCTCTCCCGCGCAGGCCCGCGCTGAACGGGGCCGAACGGGACCGGACGCGGGCGGGCGCCGGCAGCGGGGCGATCACTGAGGCAGCGCGGGCGAGCCGGCCCAGCGGCACTGCAGGCAGCCCTCGGCCGCGGCCGTGGGGCGCCCCACCGCAGCAGCAGGGAAGAGCCGGAGCTCGCCCGCCCGCGCCGTGCTCACCGCCGGGCCGGGCCGGGCCGGGCCGCGCCGCTCTCGGAGTCGGACGGCGCCGCCAGAGGCCGAGTCCTTTCCAGGCCTTTCGCCCCGCTCGGAGAAGGCGAGCGCGGCACTATGGGAGCTGTAGTCCTGGGCGGCGGCCGCGCGGCACTATGGGAGCTGTAGTCCTGGGCGGCGGCCGCGCGGCACTATGGGAGCTGTAGTCCTGGGCGGCGGCCGCCCGAGTCCCGCTGCTGCTGGGATGGGGGCGTGCGGGAGGCGCCCTCCTTGCCCGGCAGCGGTAAAGCCCCGGCCTCTCGAGGGCACCTCGAGACAGAGCCGCTGTTGTTCGCGGACTGCAGCCAGAACCGCCGGGTCGGGGAGGGCCTCCCCTGGAGCAGCCAAATCCTGATCAGGTGAGGAGCTCGGCCGGCGGCTTTTCGCCGGCTCCGTGGTGTGTGGTTTGGGGAAGAAGCTGGGGCTGTAGCCGCGAGCAGCAGGCGGTATGACGCGGAAGCACAAGGTAACTGCCTGTCATTTTCCTTAGTAGCTGAAGTCTGTAGCTAACTGGCGACTGAAGGGCATGCTTTCTGCTCCGATGTAAATGAAGAAATTGAAAGTGGTATGAAATGTATTACCGGGAAACTTGCTGTTGTGAGCTACTTAACTGCTGTCGTGGCTTCGTAAGACTTAGCGAGCGCTGGACGTTTCCATCTAAAGAAAGTCGCGGACTGTTGAGAAGAATCCCATTGGCTAGAGGTGGACCCAAAATTCTTTGTTTTCATACAATAACAGCTTCATCTCTTTGGCACCTTTTGTTCCTGTAGTGTAGTTTATTAAAGTTTTGCAAAGGAAATCTAATTCAGCCCATGATAAGAATGGAGTACCAGCCCCTACTGAGAGGGTCTAGCATGCGCAGCAAGGTAAGCAGAATGTTCGTGGCCTCTGAAGATGGATCCTGCAGAAAGATTTTAGCTTTAACATTGATTCATGATTGCAACATTTTCTTATTTTCACATTTATTTTTAGGTCATGATTAGGCTTGTGAAGTTTTGTATTGTCCTTAGACTGCAAACTGTGTCATAAAATGGAAGCTGTAAAAGCACATTTTCCGATTCTTATGTTCTTATATTGAATGTTAAACCATTTTTTGTTTGTGGCCTATTTCTAAAATGAAGTGGAACTGATAATGCTGTTGTCCATGCTCTAAGAAGTCTGGGCTTAAACTCCAATGTGACACAATCTGTGATGGTTGATGAACAGACTGTTTTGGACATGAATAAAGTGGAGGCGTTACAAAAACATATGATGTGTGTTACTGATTCTGGGCTTGTGTCTCTCTCTCTCCTCCCGCTCCCCCGGTGCTCTCTTCTCACTGTTTTAATGCTTACAATACAATGATATAGTAGGAATACTTTATTGTAATTGTAAAATATAAATAATTTTTAATTATTCATCTGAGTAGAGCTTGAATTTCTTCACAAAAAGTTATAACCAGCTGTTTAGCAGATCAGGAACCTGCGGTGCAGGGAAGTGGAGTGGCTTGTTCAGGTCTAATGAGTCAATGGCAGAGTTAGGAATTAAATTCCTGTGTTGCTGTTAAAACTGTCAGTGCTACTGTGCTTTTGTAGCTCTCAATCAGGATGATTTTATTTCTTGTTTTTTTTTTCAAGACAGAAATTGTGAGTTTGTTAATTCTCATATGGAGTTATTGTGTCTTTTACACCAAACACACAGTCCTAAAATTCTTTTGTAAAAACCAGAGACCATGAGCAGCATGGCGTGTGCAAAAAGCATTCACGCAGTTAGTAACTGCTACTGTTCTGAAGCGGTTGTGTATCCTACAGCTAATCTGAAAACTTGTGTTGTCTCTGAAGAATGCTAGTGATCATGGCCAAAGTCAGTGTGAAATGTTTTTCCTATTACAGATATTTGAGAGCTTATGTCATTTTCTAACCAAACACTTTCACAGCCTGAAAAAATATGTGGTTACCTCACCAATTTTTGTCCTGGGTATTATATGCATGTGAGCTCAAGGGTCTATCTCTTTTCATACTTGACATTCTCTCTTGTTCTCTAGTTTCCTAGCTGGACCTTATTTCTGGCTGTTTGCGCTGTGGGAATTGGAGGGACCTTTCAATATGGATATAATGTTTCCATTATCAATGCACCCACCCAGGTAAAATATTGTCTGTTTTGCAGTAATGGAGGTATCCTGTCTAACTGGACCAAGAGGACAAATGCACTTTGACTGTGGTGGCACTGGGTTCCAAAGCAGTATGAAAGATCCTGCTGATTTCCAGAAGGGTTTCGTATGAATTTGTGAATACCTCCTATCAGAAGTATTCTGTGTCAGACAAAAGTGCCAGAAATCCCATATAAATAGCTCTATTAAAATCTGCTTTAGAAGGATTAACAGAATAAATAAGATAAATAAGTAACATTTTCCAGTTACACCTGTGACTAATGTAGGCCAGAATACTAAGGATACTTACAGCAGTCCATCACAAGGTAGCTTACTGAGAAAGGCCACCTTAGAGAGGCAAAAATGTTGCATCTGTAGGGCCTGAGTACCCATCAAAGGTATTTTCACCCACTGGTTGTGAAATATGTAGTATGCCAGAAATAGAGGGAGAGTCCAGGAAGTTTGTTCATCTGTGAAGTCTTTGTTTGCTGACTAAGAACAGGAGCCTCTGAGTACAGATATGTGTCAGTTCAAGAGTTTCTAAAGGCAAATTTTAGTATACCAAACATGTACAATGACCATTTCAAAATTTTGACATGTGAATACTGTAAGAAAGGAAGAAGAAAATCAGAGTTGCAGAAGGGCATACATAGAATGCTATGCTTGTATCATCATTTCTTTCTGCTGCAGCATATTCACAGGTTCTTAAATGAAACTTGGATTAGCCGTTATCACATGGAATTAAGTCCAGATTTGTTGACTTTTCTTTGGTCTGTCATTGCTTCTATATTTTCACTTGGAGGTCTTTGTGGAGCCCTTATTGGAGGCAGCATGGCAATTCGGCTAGGCAGGTGAGTTACATAGGCAGGCAGACACAGAGCATGTTTTCTTTTCCTACCTTTTCATTGGGATGTAAAGGAAATCAGTGGAAAGTGGGAGTGGGAAACAATGTACATTAGGTGACTATAAATGTTTTTCACTTCAAAGAGCTTTCTAGCACAGTTTTCCATTTTGTTCCAACGTGACTTAAAAGATGAGCCAGAATTAAAGCTTTCCAGTCCAGTCTTTCCATTACATTTATTGAAATCTCAGAAAGAGTATGGAAATACTGTATGAAAACACAGGTTCCACATGCACACATTTGATAGTAAGGACATGCTGTGAACTCTGTAACATTTCATAAAAACTCCGTATAGATTCAGCATGAATGGACAAAACCACACTCCTACCTTGTCAGGCGTTTCTGTCTTATCACAGAATCACAGAATTGCAGGGGTTGGAAGGGACCTCCAGAGATCATTGGGTCCAACCCCCCCTACCAAAGCAGGTTCCCTAGAGCAGGTTGCCCAGGTAGGCATCCAGATGGGCCTGGAACATCTGCAGAGAAGGAGACTCCACAGTCTCCCTGGGCAGCCTGTCCCAGTGCTCCGTTACCCTCACCGTGAAGAAGTTGCATATTGGTGCGGAACTTCCTGTGCTCCATTTTGTAGCCATTGCCCCTTGTCCTGTCCCCTCTGAAAACAGGTTGTCCAAATCCCACTGTTGCCCACACTTAAGATACTTGTAAACATCAATAAGTCCCCTCTAAGTCTTCTCAAGGCTGAAAAGGCACAGGTCTCAGCTTTTCCTCATAAGGAAAATTATGTTTATAAACTTTATAAGGATATAAATTATCCTTATGTTTAGACTTTATTTTTGAGTAAATAGTTGTATCATATTTCCAGTGAATAGCATGTTTCATCATTACAAAGCTCATTTTTTTCCCTATCATCAAAAAGTAAAATATTTTTAAAACCCATTATTGCTGATTTCTGTATTGTTTTTTTCCTCTTCAGGAAAGGAGCTCTTTTGATGAATAATATTATTGCAGTACTGGCTGCCATTTTAATGGGGATCAGTTTTCCTACTGGTTTGTTTGAGTTACTGATTGTTGGAAGATTTTTAATTGGTATAAATTCAGGTAAATGATTTCCTATTCCTACTTTCAATAAGCTACAGTGAATAATAACTTATTGTTACTGGTGATTCTTTAAGTATTATAATACATCTTTGTACACTGCTTTGTAGATATGATGATCAAAATTTTCTGTTTAATATGGAATCTGAAGGCAGTTCAGTTCATAGAGAAATTAAAAATAAGTCCAATTTTCTGCATGTTTTGGTTCAGTTACTCTTTTCAAAGCAAAATCTAGAGACTAAAAAGACACTAGTGCTGTAATACTGACCTACCATGATATGACCTGTTTGTAAAGGCATGGAGAACCATATCTTTGGTGTGGTTGTAATAAGCTAGAATAAGAAACTGTTTCATTAATGACTTCTCAGTATTATTCAATAAACAGGCTATTGTAAAGGAACAAAATGTTCTTGAGCACACAAATCCAGGGTATGCACTGCATAGCATATGCTTTGTGGAAAAAACAAGAAAGATACAATCTATTAATAGGAAAATGTTTCTCCATTTACTTGCAGGTATTGGGATCTGTGTGCAACCTCTGTATATTGGGGAGGTTGCCCCAAAACATCTTAGAGGTGGCATGGCCATGGGTAGTTCCATCTTTCTGACTGGGGGGATTCTGACAGGACAAATAATTGGTTTGAGGTTAGAATTTTTTTTTCCCCTCCTGTGCATTACTCACATTTAAATAATTGTAATTCCCTGCAGCTCCCCGCAAAACACTCATTGTAGCATTAGTGAATGACTTCATACAGAACGTCTACCTGTAGGAAGATAACTGCTTTTATCTCCTCAGGGAATTATTCTCTGTGTAGGTGAGTCAAAACAGAACAGCACCAGTTAAAGAAGCACATTTAGGCCAAGTTCATATTTTTGCAGTTTCTTGCTGGTGACAAAGAAGTATAAAATAATTCATACAACAGGACTTGAGAACAAGTCCTTGAGAACAAGTTGAGGGCCTCTTAATTTTTATATTGTAGCACAACTGCTGTTTTTGTCCCTTGTGAGATCAGATGAGGTTGCTAGGGACTTTATCCGGTTGGTTCTTGAAAAATTCCAGGAATAGACTACATAACCTCAAGATGAAAAGCCTCTTTCATGAAGTCTGCTAGAAGCTTTCCCCTGCCCTAAGAGCTGGTACCCTGAGTAACAGCTACATTCTTATAGTTTCTACATTCTTATTTTTTCTCTTCTCTCTTTCAGTCTACCAAAGCCCTTAAACTTTTCCCTTTTGTCTTTATTGCCACCTTCTAAATTAACTGATTTTGCTGGATACTTTAGGTTTGTATAAAGTAGAATATAAACTTCAGACTGCATAACCTAAGGTCAATATTTAAAATGCAATACACTTTCTATTTTAACAAGTTCATATTGCCCACAACACATCATCCTGCAGATTCTAACTTTATCAATTTTAATGACTCCTTTCTATGTAAATACACTTTCTAATTCAATCAACTTTGAATAGGAAGTGGGATCAGATGACCTTCTGTGTTCCCTTCTATGGCAAATTATTGTATGATTTTCAAAAGCAAATAGGAGTGTTGGTTCTGACCTTAAAGTGAAGTCCTTAAGTTCTTACGTTCCTGTAACCCTAGAAAACGCTGCTACAACAAATCTGAAATCAGTGCTTGGAACCAACACAGCAATAAGCAGCAGTAAAGCAGTGTTGCTTATTTATTCCCAAGTGAAACCTGATTTCAGAGTGGGTGGAAAGTACTTTCTGAGCCTCCTCCTGTTGAGGTTCACAAGATATAAGTAACTAGTTACAGGGAACAAACATCTTGCTTTCAGTAGTCTTCTGAACAGTCACCAATAGCTAATTACCTTTTTTTCCTTCTTTTTCCACACCTCTTCCAGGGAATTACTAGGTGGAGAAATGTATTGGCCTCTTTTGCTATCCAGCAGCTCTTTTCCAGCATTTGCCCAACTTTTATTCCTGCCGTGGTTTCCTGAAAGTCCCAGATATCTTCTTATTGACAGAGGTGATGAGCTGAGCTGTGCCAAAGGTAATTTACAGTGTATATACTTTCTCTGCATCTTCAAAAGTGTACAATGAGTATATCTGGTTTCAGATTTTCCTTTTCTTATCAATGCAGCATAGTTACATTGCCTAGTACCTTTTGGCCTATGTTTTTTTGTTTGTTTGTTTTTTGGTTTTAGCTTTGAAGCGATTTCATGGCTCTTTGCAGTATCAAAGGGAGATGGAAGACATACAGCAGGAATGTTTTGCCTTGGATGGGGAAAAACCCAGGAAGCCCTGGCAACTATTCACTGATCGTGGTGTGAGATGGCAGCTCATTACTGTGATTGTCATGACTATGGGCCAGCAGCTCAGTGGGATAAATGCTGTAAGATTTCATACTTAAAAACAACTTAAGCAATTATTTAACTTCCATTTATTTTTCAGCCTTTTTTTAAAATGAGGGGCCCGTGTAGAGAATCTCAGAGAAATGGCATAAATGAGAGAGAAAACCTGTCTTATTCATGTTTATTAAATTGAAGCATGTTTATTTATTTATTTTTAATTATTATTTCCATGTTTTTGGTATGTAAATTGCTTTGAAGAATGACCTAATTTTTGTGTTTACATCTTTATTCTTCTGAAAAAGTAAATAAAGGTGGATCAGCTTATCCCATGACATGTAGCTTAAGAATGATGAAACATTATATTTAGTAAGTTGAATAATTATATTTACTTTTATGATAGCAATATATTTACCTAGATGCTAATTTATCAGGTTCTTCTTGCTGTTTAGATCATATTAAAAAGTCACAATATAAAATATATTCAGGAGTATGTTAGTATGAACTTGACTTTGTCTCCAACTGACAATTTATCTATTGGGAATGATCCATTCTTTTATTCCTTTTTACTTTCTTCCTCCTTTTGTAGATTTATTTCTATGCAACTTACATTTTTGAACAAGCTGGGATCTCAGCAGAAAAAATCCCATATGTGACACTTGGCACTGGAGCTTGTGAATGTCTCACAGCCCTCACCTGTGTATGTACCAATTTCTTCTACCTTTTAGCATAATGAATAACAATGCTTGAAGAACAACTTTGGTAAATATGAGGTTGGTATAGTAATAAAATATTATGTCTTACCCATAGGGTTTACTGATCGACTACGTGGGAAGAAGATATCTTATCATTGGCGGATACCTCCTTATGATCTTTTGGAGCATTGTTTTAACATTCTCTCTGACTTACCAGGTGTAAAGAAGGACTCATTTATATTACATGATATAACTATAAGTGAGTGAAAATCTGTGATGCTCAAAAGAAGCTGGTACATGAGAGCTGCATAGATTTAAGCATCAGTGTAAAAAAATGACAGTTGAAAGATTTGATTGATTCTCCCACTATATTTCCATAAAGTAAGAGAAAACTCTCAGATAAGATTTGATCCTGTACTTGTTTTAAAACTGAAATTGAGTTTAATGCTGAGGAGGAAAAAAAAAAAAAAAAAAAGCATTGACAAAACAGTGTGTATTCTATCTTTTAGGATGAAATACTAGATAGTGATGATATTAAGCATCAGAGCGTCAGAGTCCACTTCAGAGGCCTAGATTTAATCATTTTATTGTAACTTTTGTAAATTTCTGGGTTTGCTTTTGAATAATGACATTTCAAGCTTAGGTTTGGACTATCTAACACACCTAGTTTCATATACATGTATTTAGTGATCCTAACATTTCTTTACTGCATTGTTGAACTGATGTATACATAATGTGATGAGAAAAATCTGTTTATGCTATGAAAGTGCTTAGTAATGATCCTATGAGTTATCTAATCATTATAAAATACAAGAATAAACACTGACAAAATCACAGAATCACAGAATCACAGAATTTCTAGGTTGGAAGAGACCTCAAGATCATCGAGTCCAACCTCTAACCTAACACTAACAGTCCCCACTAAACCATATCCCTAAGCTCTACATCTAAACGTCTTTTGAAGACTTCCAGGGATGGTGACTCCACCACCTCCCTGGGCAGCCCGTTCCAGTGCCTAACAACCCTTTCAGTAAAGAAATTCTTCCTAACATCTAACCTAAAACTCCCCTGGTTGAAAATGTTGAACTAGTAACAATATATAATTGTGACTTTTTATATTTGTGTACATTTTTAGTCTTAGAGGACTCATTATAAATCTCGACAGAAGTACTAGACACAACTTAGTAAAAACTGAAATGAACAATACTGACTTTGTCTGAAGCAGTAGTGTTAAGTGCCTTAAGCATCCATGAATGACTTGGTCTTACTTGAAATAAAATAACTAAGAGATGTGTAACTGTTAAAACTCATTTTTTAAACTGGATTATCAAAACTTAAACTAAAACTTTTTTTTTCTGTTCCAGGAACTGTACTCATGGGTGCCTTATGTGAGCATGACATCTATATTTGCCTTCATACTGAGCTTTGGGTTGGGACCAGGTATCACACAGTAAAGAATGTCTTGAAGTGCTGAACTGTGTCTTGGAGGGTGGAGAGAGAAATGTCTGCAGCTCTGCTGTGTAAGCCAAGCAGTAGCTATTTACTGTATGGCTGCTGATGCTCTCTGGTTAAGGAATCCAAGTGAGGCAGTCTTATCAAAATGATATAGTTTCAGTCTATGTAGCCTGAAACAGGCTTACGGTGCATTCTTGTCAGGGCCAGCTACGCATGAGACAGGAGTCCTAGTTCTGGCCATTAATTCAGTCAAGTCATACGAGAAGCAAGGGAAAAAAAAACTGTTATGCTTTTTAAAGGAATTCTTGCTCCTTGGCAGTTGTGCTGAAAAAGGACTAATTCTTAGAAGAATGCTTACTATGTGGGCAGTAGATTCAGAGAGGTGCTGTTAAGAATACTTAATTTTATTCATTTTTAATAATAGATTGGGATCAACTATTGGCATATGGAAAAGCAACTCAATTTTTCTGGCATCAGAAGTACTCTGCAGACATTTACAATAACCCATTCTGTTTCCAAAACTCATTACCCCCAGGTGGCATAACAAATACCCTGACAGCTGAATTATTTATACAGTCTTCACGTCCTGCTGCTTACATGATAGGAGGGACTATTAGTTGGATTAGTTTCTTCACAATTGGAATGCTCTTTCCCTTTATAGTGGTAAGTTTGCATAACACATTTTCCTAATTGTCTAACCTCCCACTATCTCCTCTCTCAGGTTCCATCAAACTGCTTTTTCTTATACAACATAAGAAAACTTACATAAGACATATAAACATAAGATAAATAGAAACCCTCATCTGAGCCTAACTAGATTCAGTCCCTCTTAAGGGTATTGTTTTATTTGTTAACATCTAAAAGTGTTAAGTTAAAATAAAAAGAATTCATGAGAGGTTTGGATTTAAAAAAAAAAAAAAAAAACAACACACAAAAAACAGGAGGTATCAAAACTAGAAAAAATTAAGCAGATACTGAGATTCAAATAAAACATTTTTTGATAGTTCCCTGTGGTTTTACATTGGAGTAGAAACAGTACTTGGGGCTAATGGTTTGTATCTTCTTTGAGAGCTCACTAAACTTACATACAGAGAATGCTGTGATCAGAAAAATTGTTAGGAAAAAACATATAGACTTTTATTTCTAGACTAACATTTTGGTTTAGCACTTAAGAGCAAAACATGCATGAAGAGCATGCAGCAGAGTATCTATCTTTATCGTTTCTTCTTGGTAGAACTCTGCTTCTGAACAAGAGGTATTTATTTTTTGTATATGGCACTACAAATTTTCATTCATAAAAAATGTTATGAACCTAAAATATTAGCTAAATGTTACCAACTTAAAATATCTAAATTATTGAAATTTTTATTTTAGGGAATGCTGACTTGCCATTACATTATACACGATTCATATCGTGTATGGTTTGATATTAAAAATAATGTTATTTCACACTAATTCTGTGCATGCATTAACACATGCGTGTTTAAACAGTTTAAGTCTCTGGGTGGCAGTGTAAGGGAATAATGGAAACAAAGCATTTTGTTTTCCAACCCCTGGTCATACTTAAAATATGTTGCAATCAAATAAATACAATCTATTTTCAGAAAGGACTGAAGCAGTATTGCTTTCTGGTGTTCTTACTGGAGTGCTCCTTAGTTGCTGCTTTCATCTTCCTCGTAATTCCTGAGACAAAAAACAAGTCTTTTCTGGAAATCAAAAAGGAATTTCACAAGCTTAATTTTGGAGGAAAAAACAAAGAAAAGGAAACAGAACTTTATGAAAGAAGACAACTCCATGATGAATTTTAAATCTGTGTTATTCCACAGCTGTTATAAAACTACTTCAATGAGAACTATGAATGCTGTCCTCTAAATTAGCGATGAACAAGTAGTTTATTACTTCCTCCTGTATATTTAGAGGAGGCTTAATTAAAAGGTGAGTTAATCTTTCTGAAATGCTGTTAAGACAGATACTGATGAAGTGCTATTAAAACATCATATATGAAGACTCGATGTTTAGTTACAACTTGATGTTGTAAGAAATGCTGGTGGAGGTTGATAAATTCCACTCCTCCTGCCTCCAGCAGACTTTGTCAGACAGGCAATACAAATCAGTAGCTGTTATTTCTAATAACCTCACTTCAAATTCAATTATCGAGCATATGTTAATGCTTTACTGAATAAAGCATACCTAGTCTTCTGAGGCATTAAATCCCAAACATGAACTTCTGTGAAACTGGTATTTGAAGAATTCTAGTCAATTTATTAACTTGAGGTATTTAGTTGCTGTTTTTCATTTAAATAACTTCTCTGAAAGATTTAAGGAGATTCCTCCTCCAGTTATATTGCTGTAACCGCAGAAAGACACAGGCATTCTATATCAAAGAAGTAAAGGCAGGACAACACCTATGTGAATTTTTCTTGTATTATCTTAAGTAGTAATGATGTTTATTCCAAAGGTTTGTTTTTTAAAGGGTAATAATAAAAGTTTCTGGCACTTGAGTGGGTTTTTTATTTTTGTTTCCCCCTCTCCCCTCCCCAACATAGAGGGAAAATTTAACATTTTAAGTTGTGCAGCAGGGTAAAACCTCTTCTAATTTTTTAAGGTCATTTCCTGGCAGATTAAGTTCAACAACACAAAAAGCACGAAGTAGAAAAGAGGACAGATGATTTAAATATATATATGTATTTTTCACCCTTGAAGATTTTTCCAAGATGATTGGATAGAACACATACAATGAGACTAAGAGAGCTTGAAGGGCCTGCTGAATGAGCATTCTGTTTAATCTTCATTATTTCATGAAGGACTTTTCCTCAACTTAAAATAAACTCTTCACATTTTAGTAATCAAAAGAAATCTTAATTGCATACTGTATTTATGTGTGTCTCTCTGAAAATCATGTCTATACCTGTAACTCTGCTAGAACAATACTGTTAACTTACTCGTTACCAATTTTCTGGCTGTAAACATTTCCTGCTTCCATCTGTACTTAAATAAGTGCTACAGTAAGCGCTGAGTTTCTTCTCTGTCTTCCTTCTCTCAGCATTAAAACTAAGAAAAATGTAGGAGGCGAACACCATTTTTCTGATTTTGGTTACTAAATCAGATGTTTAATTGAAAATAACATTAACTCTTAATGATAAAGGAGGCAGTATCAGGAAGGCATCTTCTTGTTCTTTAGTTTATCCTCTAAGTTTGCAAAATATTTCATTTTGGCTAGAAGCTTCTTAGCTTCTTGAAGATCATCTGAAATGAAATAAAAAATTACTAATTTACAGAGGGAGGACTGAGTTTTCATTTTTAAAATGGATCTCAAGATTTCATTGACAGCAATTGTTTCGGAACTATGAACTGCAAAAGCACTGGGAACCCATATACTATTAAAAACATGGTGTCTGTTATTTTCATCTTTGAAGGTTTTGGAACACCTTAATTGAGGTGTTCCACAAAACATGTAAAAATACACAATTGAGAAAGGAAGTGTGACTTTTCTGTAAAGTGGCTTTAGTATTGGTGTAGCCACTGAGGAATTTTAAGTATAAAGACCATACAGACATTTTGAGAATGGGGGAACATATATAATTAGACCAACTACCATCACTGAAAAATGCAAGATTCATAGCACTCTGATACAGATGAGGGCAATTCCAAACTGATACTGAAACAATTGTTCCTTAACAGAACAAGTAATTGGAGGGGAAAGATGGTTTATCACCTACTAACAAGAACAGATGAAGTCCTTAAATCTCACAGTACAAAGAATGGCATATTATAAAGTTATAATTCTTCACGTGCAGGCCTAGCTGCTACTACTTTTCATTTGATGTTTTACAATTGCAGCACACACTACATAAACCAACAGTAAAAGAACTCTGAGACTGAGGAGAAAAATAAAAAGTCGTCTTCCCAGTGTAAAAGTGTTGTCTGAAATGATTCAAGCTCCTGCCCGTTAATTGGTTGTGGAATAAAGTTACGTTGATTACTGCGGAGGAAGGCCCTAATACCTTAGACTAAATGGGGCATTGCATCCTGTCTTGCTATATGGCTTCAGTGGTAGGCACTCCAGACTTCCACTGCAAAGAAAAGCATTGACTATTTTGTTGACAGCTTCAAGTCCGCAGAACAAGAACTCCTCAAACTCAAGTTTGAAACGTCAAATAGGCCATAAATTTGAATGAGAAAAGTCTGTCCTTCCCAGTATTAGGAAAAACAAAAAAACAAAAATTCTTAATGACTGTGCTCCTGTTTAAAGTGGTCATTTTGATGTGAATGGAATTAACTGAAACTAAAAAAAAAAGTTCAAATACAAATGTGAGGTCCTGAGTTTCCTGAATCAAAAGGTCAAGCTTAGAAGCATCTATTTTTAAACATCAAACAGGAGCAATTGTTTATACAGTATTTCTGTTCAGTAGTTCAGAAAATGTTTGAAAAAGGAGAACATGGCTTTTCTTAAGCATTCATAACATATATATGGCGACTAAATACTTGATTAAAATAGCTACCTCTTTCAAAAGCTGCGGTCACCTCTTTGGTCAATTCTTCTCGTTTTACTGTAAAACAAATTATTCAGATTTTGTTACATACTCAGTATATTTAATACCAATGCATTCTGGCTGTGGTGGGAAACAATTACTAGTATCATAGTCTTCTGGGAGACAAGAAGGCTTCCCATATTATTGCTGGCGATTATTTTTATTATCATTTCAAACGTACTCCTTTATTTAGACAGGTTTACAGACAGCAATGCCTCACTCAATGTGTTCACTAGCTTCCCAGAAATCTACCTACTATTAAATTGCTTCTTTTCTACTTAGTTTTTATTCTAGTAATTCTTGTTGCTTTTGGCATGCTCTTGTTATTGTAAAGAATTAAACATAGCAAGAAACCCAATGTTTTGGTTATCAACAATATAAACAAGGAAGTTGCTCGTATAAAAACAATAATCGATACAATGTTTGCTAAGTTGAAGAAGATGAAAATAATAAAATACCTGAATAAATTAATAAATTATTTCATGTGTGCAGTCAGGTATTTTAATAAAACTTTATTTTGAGTGGTTCTTTCCTTTCGAGCAATCTACTTGCCCTGATCTGGTGGAGGTTGAATGAGAAGTTTCTTTTTATAGTCAATAAATATACCTATTTTGTCATCAGAATAGGTACTGTTATTTAGATTTTCCTGAGCCAGATTTGATTTTAAGTGGCATAAATTGGTAAAGACAACATTTTTATTTGGGGAAAAATAAAAGCTCTTACAGCAAGTCAGTTCGAGACTTAGAAGAATTTAATGACAAGGGTACTAAAATAAATAAACTGAGTAACTTAAGAATCTTCAGACACTTCCATATTACACAAGATACAGGATTATAAATTCATTCTGTACAGAACTGTCAGATCTCAACCTACCTTTAATTAAAGTTTCAGTTTCTTCAAGGCTATCCTCATTTTTAGACTCTGCTAATTTCTCATTGATTTCCATGATTTCCGTGAGAAACTCTGAATCTGCATCACAGTCTGTCTCTTGTGCTGGTTCCACTCCATTCAGCTCTAGCTGGTGGAGAAAAGGGGAATTTAGAAACATTCTCAAATTTATTTCAGTGTGAAAGATTTTCTTGAATATTAAGTCTTTTAGCAAGGCTTCTTATCCGATAAATTTCTGTTTTTTAAGCTTATTCCATGAAATCTGCATAAAACCAGGTCAGCCTTAAAATCTTAAGTCTTAAAAACCACGCCATAGGTGGTCCATAAAAATCAGCAGTTAACTAAAGCAGGAAAATATAACAAAGGCTGCCAAAGGCCAAAGCAGGTAACGAATAACCAGGAAGCAGGTAACAAATTAGCATGGCAGAAGCAGGGAATGAGGTTATAATTATCACTAATGTGTTAAAATAGCGGGAAGGATGACTTTCAGACAAGCTTTTTTTAAATCCATGGTAATCCTGTTTCTTCTTCAGGGGAACACAAATTAGCATGTGAATGATGGTATCACAGGAATTTTACAAAATTGATTCATTGCATTACCACTACGACTTGTTATTGGTGCATTGATAATGGACTATGGACCATTGATAATGGATGTAGTGGACTCCTTACTAGGTAGAGGCCGCGGCTGAGAGGATTCAGGAGGGTTTGATAGGCCTTGTTAACCAAAGAAGAGTGTTGCTCTGAGTAGTGCTGTTCTTTCTGCAAACGGAAGATAAATAACGCTTATTAACAAATTAGTAAGAAGGGGCAAAATAGATTACCCTTTGTCGCCTGCATAGAAACAACGTTCCCATAACAAATGAACGTAAAATCGAAAGTTGATTTTTAACAGAAATAAAAAGAACGGGGAGAAAACTATCTGCAGTTGTAAGCTTTGTCCCATCACATAACGAAGATCACAAGAACCTCAGCAGCACCTTCTCATCATCCTCCACAACAAGTCCGTGAGCAGAAGCCTCTTCTAAGTTCCTCGGGAACTAAACCTAGAAGTCCCCAGGCACACGGCCGGTAGGGCCTCCACGCGTTCCGTCTGGCCGGGCAGCGCCCGCCCCTTCCCGCAGGGCCCGCGAGCCGTGCCGCCAGGCCCCGCCGCGGCGCTGAGCGCGGAACGGGGCGCGGGGGCTGAGGGCGGCCGGCGCTGAGGCGGGCGACGCGACGAGACGAGGCCCGCCGGGCACTCACCGGCGGCCTCTGGCCGAAGCGGTCAGGGTGAAGGGCGCGCTGCAGGCTCCGAAAGCGCCGCTGCAGCCGCTGCACGTCGAGGCTGAAGGAGCGGTCACTGCGGGCGACAGAAGGCGGCGTGAGGCCCGCGGCCGGCTGCGCCCCCGGCCGCCCCGGCGGCACTCACCAGTCCATGAGGCGGAAGAGGTCAGGCCGGGGCCCCGGCGGCTGCAGGGCCCGGCAGCTGGGGCAGAAATGAGGCAGTCCCGCGGCGCCGGGGACTGGACCGCCGCAGCTCCAACAGCGCGGGGCCGGGGGAGAGGCCGGCCCGACGCAGCGAGGCCGCAGGGCCGCCTCGGAAACGCGGAGCGCCCACCGCGCCCCGCCGAGATGCTGCCGCAGCGCCGCCTGCATCCCTGCAGACTACAGCTCCCGGCAGCCCCGCGCGCCCGGCCGGGCCCCCATTGGCCCAGTTCGCAGCGAGCCGGCGGGGCGCGCGCGCGCTGGGCCGGGCGGCGGGGAGGTCGCGCGGCGCGGGCTGCGCCACTCGGGAGTGCGGACCCGGGCGCGGCCCGGCCCCGGCCGCCGCCGCCGCCCTTCCCGGGAGGTTCGTGCGGGACCCTCGGCCGCGCTAGCGGGGCTGCGGCGCTCGCGCGGGGCCGCGGGAGCGCGGCCTCGGGGCCGGCGGCCGCCCCCCGCCCTCGCCTTTCTTGGCTTCCGGGGGCTCCGCGGCGCCCGGCCCGGCCTTGCCCCCGGTGCGGCGGGGCGGGGGTCGAGGGGGGTGCAGGCGCCGACGGGAGCGGCTTCGGCGCTGCGCGGCGGCTGCTGGGCCGTGTCCCGCGGGCTCCGCCTGGCGCCGGAGCGTCCCGGGCCCCGCGAGGCGGCCGCTGCTGCCCAGCTCCGGCTCCGGCTCCGGCTCGCTCCTGCCCGCTGGCTCGGCCGCCCTCCGGTGAAGCCTCCGAGGGGCGCAGCAGCAGCGCGCTGCCGGGAGCGGGCTGTGTGTGCTCGAGGCTGCGGGCCTTGCCTCTGCGTCCGAGCGCTGGAACGTGCATGCAAAAAGCAGCCAGGACGGTGTTGTAGCGCGTCGGTAAGGAGGCTGCTTTGTGTGCTAGCTGAATTACGCGTGAAGCTGGATGGCAACCAGCTTAAAAGTAAACGAACAAATAAACCCCAAGATACACTAATACACTGAGACAGCAAGCTGACAGGTTAGCACAAGTGACCTCAGATGATGGAAGCATCCTTTGGGAAGATTAGCGGGCAGTGTAATGGCCCCTTTTGTGCAATTAAACGGATGCTGTTGGAGAAAGCTGGCTAAAGGTAAAGGGGCTGGCGGGTTGTGCTTCCTCAGCAGGGAGGAAGGCAACCCGCCACTCTAAATTCCAATGGTAGCAGGGCAGGGAGATGCCATTGCTGTCTCTAACAGCAGCTTCTAGGGGTGTGCAGTCTGACAGAGTTTTGTACATAAACATTCCATACATTATGCATAGGTGTGACTGTTCGGTGAATAAAATCACGAATAGAACCTGTTTGAAAGATAGGTGTGAAAACTTGTAAGTTATAACCTATATTAAAGGAATACTCAGCCAAGACACCAGATAGGCTTGCCTGTGGGATAAGTCTGCTGAGTGCCTTCCACATCAACTACTTTTGCTTTATAGTTAGTTTTTCCTTTTTATTTTTATTTTTCCTGTGTTTGGGGAACTGTAATGGTTACTGCTTTGTTGAGGAGTGCTTTGTCAGAGACTGTTGCCCAAGTATTTGTGAAATCAAGTGAGTTCTGAAGACCCTTAGTGAAAATCTGGGAATAAGATTTAACTTGCTTTAGAACCGGTAGAGGGAGCACTACATACTTTTTTAAAACAAAAAGTCATTACACATTTTGGGGGATATTTAAATATATGCAAACACACATGCAAGCTTTGGTTGAGAGTCTTATTTGAAGACTGGAAATAGATTTGTATGATAATGGGACTGTATATGAAAGTTTGTCAATATTACTTTGCTGTAGTAAGTGGTTTTTAAATGTTCTCTTTGAAGCCAACATGTCTCGAGAGACTGGAAATGAAGTGCAGCAGTCTCAAGGTGCCCAACAGTCACAGAGTGGTACCAGTTCCTCTTCTAGTGCATCACAGAGTGCTAGCCAGTCATCCTCAAGTTCTGGGACCCTCAGTTCTTTGGACACCGTTCCCACTCAAGAGCTTCCATCAATTCCTGAGGATCAGGAACCTGAAGAGCTTGTTCCTCAGCCTTGGGGTCGACTCTTTGCACTTGGAAAAGGTTTCAGCAATTGTGGTATGTAACTACTACAATGCATCTCCCAGTTTGTTTGTAGCACCTTAAAAAAAAAGAAGTTATGAGCAGCTTGGTAGGGAGCAGTGTCATCTTCACATCATGTACAACCAGATTTAAGTACAAGTGTGCAACTTCTGCAGTAATTCTGTGTTCCATGCTACATCCCAAAGTTTACATTGAGTACCTAGATACACAGTTTTCATAGAGTTGGAGGAGATTTTAGAGGAATTCTGGAGTACTCATGTTCTTTGCTACTTGCTTAATTTTTCCATTTCATAATTTTTGTTTATACATCATATAAGTCTCTAGGTATTGATGAAGGTGAATGGAAAACTATACTATTAATACAGAGAATAAAATTACACTGTGGCAAAATGTAAGGTATTGACAGTACATAGTGTTTTGTCTGAATTAAGACAAGTAAACTTGAAGAAACATGTCTTTGTTATCCTCCTTAGTAGTGTTTGACATGATTCTATAGTGCCATAGTTAGTAACTTATGCAATTCTGTGTTCTCTCTCCAATTTGCATACCCTTTCTCTGCAGATTGCGTGAATGATGAATACTGGTTTGGAAGAGACAAAAGCTGTGATTATAGTTTTTCAAAGCTAGGATTGTCCGAGACTGGATTCTACCAAAACTATAGCAAGAAGCACTTCCGAATTTTTAGGGTAGGTGCTAAAAAGGTTTAACTGTCTTTCTTCATGTTAGCAGGGATTGACTTTGGCAGAGCTCCTAATGAAATCAAAATTTACATACCTTAGATGTGGATTGCTTTAATAGGATACTTGGCAATGCTCCATTACCAGGTTTATGAAATAACCTTAGTCTGATTTTCTGAGCCAACAATAGTAAATTTCTAGTCTGTCATGTCATTACTGTAAAGTTCTTTTTTTTTCCTTTTGTTACCTACCTGATTTTTTTTCTCTCATAGGAAATGGGTCCAAAAAAATCCTATGTTGCCTATATTGAAGATCACAGTGCAAATGGAACTTTCATTAATAGAGAGCTCATTGGAAAAGGGAGGAGACTTCCACTGACTCACAACTCTGAAATTGCACTGTCTATTCAGACTAATAAGGGTAAAATATACTGTAAAACATGTAGATTCCTCCTGTGTTGATCAAGAGGTCCTTTCTACAATAATTTGAATATATTCTTTGCAAGTTGAGCTTCTTTGTGAATACTGTACAGCTAAAATAACAGCTGAGAACATAGCTATGATGTTTCTGTACTTGCATAAAATTCTCCATATCCACCTCAATCCTAAAAAAAAAATAAAATTAAATAAAAAAAATTAAAAGAAGCTGCATAAGGAACCACCTTACCAGAGTATAAACTTTTATAGTTGTTTTTCTATTTTTGTAACTCCTTCAGTAGCTCTGTGTGTGTTGCGGGAGGGATGGGGAAATAAACTATTCAAGGAAAGAAAGGAAAAAACAGGAAATTACAAGATTTTGTATAGTAAGATATTTGTAAGTAATAATAATAATAATTTAAACAAAACAAAACTCTTAAAAATTAGGAGGTTTTAGGGCTTGTTTCTTTGCTTTTGCTTTCTTAGCAAAAAGCCTTCACTGAAGCTGACATGGTTGGATATTTTGTCCTTAAATGTTGTGTTAATTGATTAAGCAGTGTTGTGAAGCTTATACCAAAGATACCATTTTCCAGTAATGACAGCACCTTGTTTAACCCATTGCTCGTGTAATTTGCAGAATCAGTTGACTTTTTTCATATATATTTTTAATTGTCTAATCTTTTAATATTTGTTTTGCTTCTAGCAGGCAGCATTTGCTTAGTTATGTTGTTGACTATAAAAGCTCAGAAAGTCTAGTTATTCATTATAACTATTTTGAAGTTAATAACAGGAAAATAATCTCCACTCATCTTCCTAGTGTTTGTATTTTCTGATCTTATGGTGGATGATCAGTTGGTGTTTCCTAGAGAATTCAGAGAGAAATATATCATGTCAAAGACTTTGGGAAGGTAAGCATCTTTTCAGCAATATGAAGTGCTAATTTTGTTACTGTTTTCAATACCTTGTGCTAGAATTACTACCAATGTTAACTGAGCTGCTGTTTTAGTTTTTACAATCCTACAAATATTCAAGGTGTTTTACGTAAGAGTCATCAGGTACTGTTCCTGATGTTTTTATATTTTGACTGTTACATGCAGCAAATCAATTTGATAAGGATTGAAATGCTTTGATTTAACTGAGATTCCTGGGGTCAGTACAAATATATCTGGGACCAAACTAATAGCTTGTGATAAGTGGTTTAATTACTATTGTGGAGTTTTAATGAAAATGAAGCATCCTATTCTTTTGTTCTTGCCCCTTTGTACCACTTAAAATATAGCAGAAATATCTAACTGAGAATCTCTTTGGCAGGAAACATTTTAACTGCTGTGAATCAGTGAGACTTGATCCTACAGACAAATGCTTTTCTGGCTGCAGTTAAAAGTATTTTGTTGATTAACAACTGGTGTGTAAGTTAAGAAAGACCATGAACCAGTATATTTCCTTAATTGCTTCACTTTATGTGAATGTTCTAAAGCTGATACTTAGAACATACTTTGTTTACCCTAGAGGTAAGGTGTCTCTCTGAAACAGATTCAGCCTAAAACACTGGCACACTGCATTTATTAATACCAGAGTACTGAGAATGCAGATGAATGCAGTATTTGTACTTGTGTGTTCAGAAATAGAAGATGCTTTAAAGCAGTTGATTATGTGATTACTGAATTAATTGCTCAAGACTTCAAAGTAACATTTTTTTCTGTCTTACAGCTATGTGTCTATTTTTTTTACATGCAATACTATTTACGTATATTTACATTTAAAAGGAGGAAACTGGGATCTGAAAACTTTGATTTTTAGTGTGAAGTTTTTTCAGAAGAATACTGGAATAACAAGTGTTAATGATGAGCATCTTAATAGTTACTTTAAAACACTATATTAAAATATGCTGTTATGTCTCTTGCTTTATCTACTGTTTGCTTTTAGGTACAGCATTTCTTAAATTTAGTTCTTTCAAAAATTCTACAAAATTACCTTTGGTTTTATATTTAACATCATTGATAGAAGTAGAAGGAATTATTTCGTTAAAGGCCAAGTAGTAGTAGCGACAATAAATCTGAAATGTGATAAACTGTTCCTTTATTTCTTCCCCAATTATAGCACACCATTCTTTCAAATTTAGACCATAAAAGCAAAATCCTTTCACTGGATTATAGCTCTATTTCATCTGTTAAACAATTAAACAAGTTTCAAATAATAATAAAAAGAAAAGTATGATAACATCTGCGTAAACCTGTTCTATACAACAGCTTAAATGAGGATTTTGGCTTTACTCCTCTAGTTGGCTTGGGTTTACAACCTGCTAGTAATCGTGAAACCCAAGTTTTTCTTTAGAAGAGATCCAAGTTTGTAGATTGTTAGCAAGTTTTTTAATTTGTGTATTCATGTTATCAGTAATAGGAAGTAGGAGAAAGAGCTCTATGTCCAAATATAGCCTTCTACAACATCACTGTTGGAGTCTTCAGGCTAACGACAAAGGCTATTTTCAGGAAAAAGGAAAGGCTATTTTAGATGTTGACAAATCTTTGTTTTGGCCACTGGTGAAGAATTCATAAGAGAACAGTTAAATGGAAACAAATCTGAGTGCAAAATACAAGGATTTCTTTCAGTGATAAAACTGCTGCTTATTAAAAATAAAAAGTACCTGTTTTTCAGATTTGTGCAGTCCTGTTTGGAGAGAACTCTCATTAAGTTCTACATTTGTGTGGGGGAAATGCTGTCACAGCTTCTGTTTGATATTCATTGGTACCCTTTGTACAAACAGATCATTTGCTGTATGTATTTACTCCCGTGTATTTGAATAGGACCCTTGACATCACTCAGTCCTTAAATATACTTCTTAACTATTGAATGCTTTCTGAGATAGTTTTGGACAACCTGTAATATTCAGAAAGTTGGAAAGTAACAGCCCCCAATTGTGTGTAGCTTTCTTTAGGCAAATGCTTTCATTTAATTTGTTTATACTTGTTATGTCAGTTTTGAATTGTATTTGTAAGGATTAACATAGCTGTGCTTTCATGGTAGTGGTGCCTGTGGAGAAGTCAAACTGGCATTTGAGAAGAGCACTTGTAACAAAGTTGCAGTAAAGATAATCAATAAACGGAAGTTTATGGCAAGTGGTATTAGAGAGGCAGTAAGTATTTATTTTTCTGTCTTTTGGCCATCTTGCAGTGGGCTTGGAATACTTGGTAACCTTTCTCTCTGACTCCCTCTGTCTGAATCCTTTCTTCAATTAGAGGATTTTCTGACTTAACGTCTTCTGTGTATAATTTCCAAATGTCTTTTGATCTTACAGAATATATACAGAACCCTAGAAAATACTTGTTCTTATTCTTTGACCACATTTCATTATTTCAGGACTGCTTGTTAATGTGGTATCACAAAGTGTGTGTGTAGGGGGGAGTCCCGTGGGGTGTATGTCCCAAAATATACCAGAAAGTTACATTGTTAGTGCAGTCTGACCAAAGATTTATAAGCTCTGCTAATTTTGTTGCATATTCCATCATAACACTCTTCAATAAAATTGTATGAAGCCTTTTGGGAAAGGCTTTTCATGTGTCTAGTCTTACAGCAGAAGCCTGAGACTTCAGAACAAGCCAAGTGGCTGTACTCTAACATGAGAGAGAGATCTGAGCAACTTCAAATCTATTACTCTAATGTTAATTTTATGTAAGGGGTATAAGATGAACTTTTAAGAAAAAAATACAATTAGAGGTTGAAAGTGATTGGAAAAGTTTAATAAACCCACAGCTGCACAACTTACATAAGTTAAAATAGGTTGGAGTAACCAAATGAATTTCTTTGAGAAAAGAGTGTACAGATACAATATATGGAATCTGTTCAAACTGACAAAGCATTTCATAGGGTGCAGTAAAGGGAACTACTACTTAATTTGGAAAATACTTCTGCAAGGACAAAAATACTAAGGTGGGAGGGTGTCTTGCTGAGGAAAGGGTGCTATGAGGCTTTACTAGGAGCAGAATTACAGGATGGAAGAGAAGTTACTGATGGAAGTTCAGAGGATTTGTCTTGAGGTTAGTCTTCCTTACTACTACGTTTGGAGATGTACAAATGATGCCACAAATAGTGGGAATATGGTAATTCAGCTCTTTGCCACTGACTCAATCTACGCTGACAGAAAGGAAGATGGCAGTATCATGTATGAAGAACAGAAACTTCTGTATGCTGGAGTAGTGGGAGTTAAACGTTTAGTAGTGCAAGATTAAGTACAAGATCAGTGACAATTTCTATCATCTACATTTGTGTTGGTTCATATGAAGAAGTAGAGTTATTTTCAGATGAATTTATGACGTTAATCTGATTGAAAATTGCAAAATGTAATTTTGGAACATTTTAAATTTTAAACATTTAAATTTTGGAAAATTTAAAATGAAGTTTAAGATATGCTGTTATGAGTTATATTTGCTAAGAAATGTCATTGTCCAAAACAGAGAGAGGACTGCATCTGTAATGTATACAGATTTGGTAATGTGTATTCAGAAACTATTGATCTGTTTTGGAAGAAGAATAAAAAAGCCTGCTGGGTTGCTTTCATGAGTTGAGCCTAAGCCACACAGAGAGATTAAAAGATACTGTTTTTTTTTTTTCTTGCTAAAGACTAAGTTTGAGTAGTATTTAGTTTTAGGGGTAGCCCACATGGGAAGCATCTTAGAGGGAGGGAAGCTGTTAAAAGGACAGTATTGCAATATGCTGGCCAAAATTTTTAGGTTGGAACTTAGGTGAAGATTTCTAACCTGCAGTGAAATGACATGTCCAGAGCAATATCTTTCTACAAATAATAAAAGCAGTCTATTCAGTTAATTCACAGAAGGCACCTAATCAGGTTTTGAAAAAGATTGTATGTTATATTCATTAAAATTGCAAGGGAAATGAAATGATGGCTTTTCTGGTACTGTCTCTCATTTCTGAAGTGTTTTTTCCCAGAATATTGCTGTGCTACTCTTTGATGTTTGATTTTTTTTTTAATAGAATCCAGCTTTTAATATCAACACAGAAATTGAAATATTGAAGAAAATAGATCATGTGAGTATTACTGTACATTTTTACTCCTTTTTGCTGCATACTGCGCTTCTGTGCTTCGCTGACCTAGTGTAGTAATTAAAGATCAATTTTATGTGTTAGGAAATATACAAAGGGATGCGTATAATTACTGCAGTAAATAAACACTTTTTTCCCTTCTTTTAAGTATGCTATGTCTTAACAGATACAAGGTTTTAAAAACTTGAGTAACAGACATAAATTTGGGAAGAAATTTCACAGAGGAGGTTTCAAACTGAACCATAGTTGTAGAAGAAATTTTTCCTTGATTCAGGTTTTGTAAATATCGTTAGATAACCAAATATAAAGATCAGATTCCACTGGCAAGTTTTTGGATTTTTATCCACTTTCCCCTCTTTATTTCCCCCCACAGCCTTTCCCCAAAAAAGGATTTTCCTTACCTTTAGTTAAAGAGAAAGCTTGCATAGATTAATGAACTATCCCATATAAAGAAAATATTGGGGTTATGGAAAGTGACAACTGGAAAAAATAAGGATGCTTGCTGAGTTGTACATGTAGTCATGACAAGAATTGGATGTTTTTATATGTGCAGGTATAGGGGAGAAGACAACAGACTTGAATTTAAGTGTTTGCCAAAGCCTGATGCATTAGTCAGTTACATAAGTGTTAATGTAACTAGCATGGTTGAAATTATATTAAAATAGGAAATTTAAGATGATACACTGTTAATAAAGTTAGTTTTTACAAGTGGTTCTACTTCTGTGTTTTTGTTTTTGTTTTTTATTAGCCTTGCTTAATCAAGATCAAAAACTTCTTTGAAGCAGAGGATTACTACATTGTTTTGGAATTGTAAGTAACTGATGTGAAACTAAATGCATGACATGTTTTTCATAACCAAAAAGAGCATAAATAGTTCTGGATTTTTTGTGTTTTGTTATTGTTGTTGTCCCCTTCCATTCTGTTCTGTTATCTGAAACCTCTTAAAATCAGAAACTAGGATAACCAGGAGAAGATCCTTTTATATTTTGAAAACACTTAGTGCCTTGGATAGTAACCCACTGTACTGCTATTGTGGATTGCTGCTGATTTGATTTTGAGCTCATAATTAAAAGGTAGATCAAAAAATCTTAGAACTCTTAGTAGTGAAGACTCAGAAGATTAGGCCTTAGTCAGCAATGCACGTACTGTGTTTAGGGCATTGCTCATTCATTTTCAGAACTGAAATATATTCTTTCTTTGTAGCCAAAATAGCCAAATGAAATTATTTTGGTCTCATTCTTGTCTAACAAGAATCCTGCTCCTAACATTAATCTTTTGGAAGTAATATATTGACATGTTACCTACATCTGTTTTAGGATGGAAGGAGGAGAATTATATGACAGAGTGTCAAGGCCAATCAAGATGAAAGAAGCTACCTGCAAATTGTATTTTTATCAGATGCTACTGGCTGTGAAGGTACATAATATGAATTCTACCAAGAAAAATATGGTTATGCATTTGCATGTCAGTCAGGTGATTTTTTCTGTCATTTGTCACTTCTGAAACCTGCACAATTAATCAACACAGTACTCTTAATATTTTAGTTTAATGAGATTCTGTACCTCAATACAGCCAAATAGGTTTACACTCTTTTACTTATTTAAAAACAAGCAAACACAAAACAGGGATTAAAGCAGTAATACATGCTGTGCTCACTAATGGCAGGATTATCATGTTAGATTTCTCACAGTGTATGGGCAAAGACTCATCAGTGCAGTGCAAAAAGTAGTGCTTAGATGCTTACTATGAACTCCTGAATGAGCATTGTGGTTCAGCAGACAACAGGGTAGAAAGGCTCTGCAGGAGGATCTGGATAGGCTGCACCGATGGGCTGAGGTCAACTGTATGAAGTTCAACAAGGCCAAGTGCCGGGTCCTGCACCTGGGGCGCAATAACCCCAAGCAGAACTACAGGCTGGGAGAGGAATGGTTGGAGAGCTGCCAGGCAGAGAAGGACCTGGGAGTGATGGTGGACAGTCGGCTGAATATGAGCCAGCAGTGTGCTCAGGTGGCCAAGAAGGCCAACGGCATCCTGGCTTGTATCAGAAACACTGTGACCAGCAGGGCTAGGGAGGTGATCGTCCCCCTGTACTCGGCTCTGGTGAGGCCGCACCTCGAGTACTGTGTTCAGTTTTGGGCCCCTCGCTACAAGAAGGACATGGAGGTGCTTGAGCGGGTCCAGAGAAGGGCGACGAAGCTGGTGAGGGGCCTGGAGAGCAAGTCCTATGAGGAGCGGCTGAAGGAGCTGGGCCTGTTCAGCCTAGAGAAGAGGAGGCTCAGGGGTGACCTTATTGCTCTGTTTAAGTACATTAAAGGAGGCTGTAGAGAGGTGGGGGTTGGCCTGTTCTCCCATGTGCCTGGTGATAGGACGAGGGGGAATGGGCTAAAGTTACGCCAGGGGAGTTTTAGGTTAGATGTTAGGAAGAATTTCTTTACTGAAAGGGTTGTGAGGCACTGGAACGGGCTGCCCAGGGAGGTGGTGGAGTCACCATCCCTGGAAGTCTTCAAAAGACGTTTAGATGTAGAGCTTAGGGATATGGTTTAGTGGGGACTGTTAGTGTTAGGTTAGAGGTTGGACTCGATGATCTTGAGGTCTCTTCCAACCTAGAAATTCTGTGATTCTGTGATTCTGTGATTTTCAAAGACTAAATATTGAGTTGCTACATAAGCTTCTAAATTCATGAATTTAGAGGAGGGCCATGAAAATGATCAGAAGGCTGGTGTACCTCTCCGCTTTTGGGACAGCAGGTCATGTAATAAAAGTGGTATCGTTACTTTATACATCGCTTCAATGTAAATGCAAAGACTTCACTAGCACATATTTTGAACTACTAGTTGTTTCTAGCTTTAGCACAGATTTTGTTGTATCATAATATGTCTTTTATGACTGAACTTTAATTCTTGCTTGCCATCAAATGCTCTCCTAATGAAACGAGAAGTTTGTTCTCAGATTTAGAGCCAGTAGAAAACTAGATAGTAGACTTTGCATGTAGGCTTCAAAACTACAGATAAGAAAGCAATTCTGCATTTGCCACAAGGAAGCAACTTTTTTCAAAATTCTTTATAATTTAACCTAACTTCAGCTTTATATCACCTCCTTATTCATTTTTCCTAGTTGTATCACCAAGTTTTTGAACTCTTTTTCAGCCTGCAGCTCTTTGACAACTAAGGTGTTTGTTAAATTTGCCTACTATTACTCAAAATTGTAAGGGTTGTTGTAGCATGGAAATCTTAATTGTCTTTGCAGACCAAAATGTGGACTTGAATTTATGAGAATATGATTGTGCAATAATAATGACTAAGAGAAGGAAGAGAGAGAGATGGAAAACCAGAATTTCTGCAACACAGAATTTTGCCTGTCATTAGTTCTCTTGTTTTACTGCCATGAGGAAAGAAGTATAGCTTTTCTGTGAGTGGGAAGGATTTAACAGCTTTTCAGTTTTACACACACTGCTTGCATGTGGATTGACAATTGAAGCATAATTGTTTCTAAGTTGCTTTTTTTGGCTTTTAAAAAGTCATGAGTTTTGTAGGTTTAAATGTGTACATGTCTCTTAACAATCATTTCACTTATCCTGCCACTGCTATTTGAAAAATTGGAAAGCTTACGTTTTAAAAAAGATGTCTCTTTTTCTTCCTATATCTAGTATCTTCATGACAATGGAATTATACACCGAGATCTAAAGCCAGAGAATGTGTTACTCTCATCTTCTGAAGAGACATGTCTGATAAAGGTAAGGGAACTTAAATTTGTAGTTGCTCAAGGAGAAGAATGGAAGTACTCTTTCTCACAATGTAACTCAAAAAAACTATAATTACTCATACAAGCTGTGAAGTAACCTAAAACTTTCATGCTTTTCATATGCTTAATTTTACTCTTGTGGATAGTTCAATCCATACATCTAAGAACAATTGAGAAATTTTATGCTTAATACCTTGTACAGCACTTAATTGAGTACAACTTTAAATGTGGCTACATTGTTAAAAATAATAAATATGAATTTCAGACAGCATTTCCACAAATATCCAGGCTGTTTTTTGAAGGAAATATATTTTTTCATATAAAACATTGAGCAGATTTTCTTGTTGAAATGCTTAGTCCTCAAGTAGTGTCATCTAATAAGTGAGAATACTTCTGTTCTCAGATTGCCCATTAACATCCACATTTGAGAATGCTTTTTGCTAGGGTGAAGTCTGATCCTCTTCTATATTTCTCCCTACTCATCTTCTAAGTTGTTGTTAACTGACATTTTAGTAATGTTTGGGGTAAATTTTGTTTGTAGTTGTGCTGGAACTGTGCTTTGAAAACAGGAAACTTAATGCTTGAGAAAACAAGAGCTGCTGCAAGTGACTAAGAACTGGCAACTGCAGTCTTAGAGAACACAGTTACAGTTTGCCTGTATTTTCTAGTGAGCTTTTCCTGTAGTCAGTGAAGTTACACCACTGGATCGTACATGGATATCAAAATAATGGAGAATTATTTTGGAGAAAATAAGAGAATTGGCTTTGCCATATTTTTTGTATGGATCAAGAACAATCCAGTGAGATTGCGGTATGGCTTAGTGATGGGACTTAGTAGGTCAAGCTGATAGACTAGGTGATCTTGAAGGTCTTTTCCACCCTAGATGATTCTATAAAGCCATTTGTTTCATCTACACTTTTCATGATATTCTTTAATGTTACCTCCTGCTGTATACTGACAATATGATATGTTCTAGTACAATCAATCCTAATATGTGGTGTTACTGTTTCTAAATACAAGATTACAGATTTTGGACAATCCAAGATTCTTGGAGAAACTTCTCTTATGAAAACATTATGTGGTACTCCCACGTATCTTGCTCCTGAGGTTCTAAATTCACTTGGGACTGCTGGATACAGCCGAGCTGTGGACTGTTGGAGCTTAGGAGTTATTCTTTTTGTATGGTAAGATATTGCAGAGATGCTACATTCATTGGGCAGTCAGTGACATACATGGCTCAAGACTTGGCAACTTCAGTATATTTAGTAGGAAGTGAAAGTGTGTTTAAAAATGTATACACGTAAAAGACACTGCGATAGCGGATGTTTTAAAATGTGTGACTAGTTTTGCATTCACTGTGACAAAAACTGTGTTACTTAATTTATTTTCTTTTTTTTTTTTTTTTATATATAGCTTGTGTGGATATCCACCATTTAATGAGCAAAACACTCAACTATCTCTGAAAGATCAAATCACTCGTGGAGAATACACATTCATTTCAAAAGAATGGAAACATGTATCAGGCATGGGTATGACTCCATTACAATAGGTAGCAGAATATCTAGCTCTTTTGCCATATTTGTTTGTTTTCTTTGAACTTCTTTTCACCTCTGTGATATGTTGCATGTTGATATATTTACATTTCTTAAGTAGGCTCTTAATACATTTTTTTTCAAAGTTGGACCATTACAACAAACAATTACATTTTCCTTGAAGAGATGCTACCCACCAGTACCTTTTGTAGTAATATTTAGCATTATTAACTCCAAAAATATAGAAGTTTTAAGCACATAGGTCTGTTTTTCATTTTTTTTCACTTTTTCTTCTAACTTTATCAAGCTGGTCAACAGATCTTTGCCTCAAAGATTCTTCAAGTGTTGAACCAAAAATAATAGGAATTTAAGGGATATGTATGAATTAGAATTCCAAAAGAGAAAAACTAAGTGGAATTTTAAGCCTGGATCACAAAGACCAGCACCATCAAGTATCAATCACAATTGTGGAGTCAACTATTTGGTCCACTCTAAACTAAGTAGTCTGCCTTTTTTTTTTTATTATTTTTTTTTTTGCACAATAAGCTAAAATGGTGGTTACTATCTGCATGTTTTTCTTCAGGACATTTTAATATGCACAAAATAATTGCACTATTTGCCTTAAGTACTACTTTGTGTATGCAGAAGGGTTTCTCATAACTGGTATGATCATTCTATTTCTAATAAACTTGCCAAATATAACTCCTTCCTAAATTACCTGAAGCTTATTCAATAATATGTCAGACATATATGGGAATGGAAATTATGTTATGGTCATACATAGTCCCAATTATGCATGTAACAGAATAATCAGATACAACGAAAAGTAAATCTTGCTAAAATTCCTTTATGGAAGATTAGGAGTCATTAAATATGTCTTAAGTATTCTATTTTTCACAGTGTTTATTAAGCAGTTTCAGAAGACAGTAAAGTTTATATGATCAAGTTGAGCATACATGCATATATCTTGTCTCTTCTTTCTCATCTCAGATGGATGATCTGCTTTCCAAGACACCATAAACTGTTGTTATTTCTCTGGTAACAGGAAACTAAATTAAGCTATTTTTGCATGTCCATATTTAGGAAAGTGCTGATCTACCTATGCCTGCACAGAACATAAATGCTGGACATGTTCAGTAAATGTACGAGTAATTTTGGCAATTTGGTATATGTGTTGAATCCTGTGCATGTAAAGGAAAAATGGTTAGTCTTCAGTGCTCTCTGGGCATAGAAAGAAGAAAAGTGACCTACTTAGCCAGTCTTCTGGGCACAGCTATCAAGTGTTATTAAACATGCTGCTGCACGTAGTTTTGGAGCATGCACCTTGTGTAACTTAGTTTCAGATAATGAATTTACTGATTGTGTATCAACCAACTGTTTTTTTGTTTGTTTTTTGTTTTGTTTTGTTTTTTTCATCTTAGCTCTAGATCTTGTGAAGAAGCTGTTAGTAGTGGATCCGAGCAAACGTGCTACAATAGAGGAAGCCTTAGACCATCCTTGGCTTCAGGTAGGAATAGACTCTTAACCAAAGTACAGCAAGGCTGGCTTGTTACAGGGATAACTCCTTGATGTAAATTCAAAGGCAGTTCAGTAGCCTGAATTTTATGAGGTTTTGTTAATACTGTGTAATTTGCTTCTTTAAGGAAGCAGGCAAACTGTGACTACTCTGGTCACCAGAGATCTATGCATACCTGATCCTTGTGTCTTAGGCAAATACCATAACAGGGATACAGTGATGGGCAATAAGAGCTTCAGTTCTGTAGCTTCTTGGGAATAACAACTGTTACCTTAAGTTAGAGCTTCATTCCACCTGTCTGTAGGCTGTCCCTGACAGTAGCCAGCAGAGGAGCAACTGTCACTTGGTGCTTCTTATGGGCAGGCGCTGCTGCCTGCGGGCCAGCTGACTATACTGTTTCTGCAGGCTGTATTAAGACCAGAGGGATTCTGCTGCCTACTTTCAGACAGAGAAGAGGGGAACAAAAGGCTGTTTGTCTGTGAATTCTTTGTTTCACTGGCATTGTGAATGACACATAGGAAGAGGAGCCATCAGATCCCAGCTTGTAGGATGACATTAGCCCAGATACCATAGCCACAAATTGCCAGGTGAACAACTTCAAACCAGAGTAAGCATCTTGAACAGACTGCTGCAGTGTTTATCAGCTGTAAGCAAGGTGATCATGCAGTACCTTGCTGTATGTCTTGCTGTAAGACTTTTTTGCAGTGTACAGAGCAAATTTGCTTCTTTGCTCTCTCAACAAATGTTCTCTGCACCACAAAGATTTTCCTCTCTTCCTGTTCTCTTTTTTTTTTTTCTTCTTGCAATGGCAGCTAGCTCCCCTTCAGTCTTTCGCTGTGCTTGTTTTCTTGGCTGCTGTCCCTGGCAAAGCCTTTGTTAGCTCTTAACCCCCTCCTATTGCTGCTTTTATAGCATGGTATGCTTTCTATAGCAAGGGAGTATTGCTCAGAAATCAACAGCTGGCAGTTTACTGAGACAAAAAATGCAATTGTTTGACAAATGTTTGAAAGTCATTAACTTGTCCTAATTATACTGCTGGGCATCAGGAAATAGTTCTTGTCATTCCTGGATTTTACTACTGTAATTTTGTGTGTAACTTCTACAGTGGGTCAATCGACTGTAGGTTCTTACATTTTGATTATGATTCTGAGCAGGGTAGATTATTGTTAAACAATGCTATGCTTATTTTAAGAATCACTGATATGCATAATGGGGAAGGGGAAATATGATAGTGATTTTGATGAGTTAAGACTGAGATATATAAACTTAGCATCTTGACTATATATTCCCTTTAGGGGCAGCTCTTGCTGCTATGTTTGATTTTTGAAGACAGGACAAAAAATTTTATAAGACATCATACTCACAAATCCAATTGTCATCCAGCATTCAAATGCCATTCTTTAAGCTGTTTCCCTTCATGATCCCTTACTATCAGTTATTTATAGGTAATGTACACTGCCTGCTTGGAAGGCCAACATTCAATATGTTCAGTTCTACATATCACACACCTTGAATACTACCACCAAAAAAGCTGCTTACATCCTGTTACTGCAATTAGTAAGAAGGAGCTACTGGCTCCCCACTCCCTCTTGTGTTGTCTGTAAGTATTGTCTTATGAAGTGTGAAAAAAATCCACAAGATTCATGCTTTGTGTGCAGCTAATGCATATTAGCCTCCTCTAGTGATTTGGGGTCCACTAGAGAATTTTTCAGATATTATAACTTGGACCCATGGGTTGGACCCAATGATCTTTGTCCCTTCCAACGCCTTCAATTCTGTGATTCTGTGATAAGTATGCATGTTCTCAAAACAAAACATCATTTCTACAGCTCTATTTAAACCAGTACTGTTTTCAAATTAGTGTTTTAATACCTGTGCTGTTTACTCCATTCTTCATTTAAACCTAAAACTTTAAAACTTAGTGGGCCACTTAAACCTGAGTACTATTCAGTGGATATATTTTACCTGTATTTACATGAGTCATCTGAGGTCCCAGCTATAACTTCACTGAAGTCCATGTCAACCAAGTAGGTACTTCTTAATAAAACATACTTGAAAGGCATACAATCAATTAATTGCTGTGTCTGCCTCTGTGTTACTGCAATCTTGTGAAAGGTTCAAGATTATTTTGGTTGTTTGCTGAAAAAAAGCTCAGGTGTTTGTTGTGTAAGTGAAAAAAATATCTTGACTATCAACTCAGAGGTAGCCACAGTCAAAACGTGACACTGAAAATAGGTAAGTCCAAATTCGGTGTAGAATAAATTGGATGTTCACATCAAAATCCTTCTGTACTGCTTAAGAATGTAATTGAACCAAAAAAGGAGATATTGCAATACTCCATAGACTAGAATAAGAATCCACCTCCATTCTTTCCTTCCACCCAAAAAATGGTTAAAATTTTTGAAACCCTTAGAAGCTAGATGTTCCTTATTTCTAATTGTGCCTCTACCAGTGAACATCCCATTCACTTCTCTTTGAGTCCCCCAGTCTTTGCTGTCATTATGGGACAAAGTTATAACACCTTTTATCTTCAGTCAGTCATTTAGAATAAATGTCTGTTTTTGGTTCCAGATCAGTTGTTCAGCTGGTGAACCTACAGTCACTGTTCAAAAGCTCAGCCACAGGAAATGATCTGTATTATATGACTATGAGCAGCTTACTTCATTTAGTCCCAGGAAAGGTTTCAAGACCTGATTCAGCTTTGGAAGTCTGATTTAGGGTTTGCAGGTAATCCATAGTAACCATTCAAATAAAATTCCTGCTGGAGAAATTGCTGAAACCAGAGAATGAGACTTTATTTTTAGAGCAGGGAGTATACAATGTCAAATAAAAGTCTTTTTTTTTTTTTTCCACCGATTTCCTGTTTCCCTGAGGTTGCCCAACACAGACTAAGAACACCTCTGGTCACTGGCTGCTGAACCAGAATGAATCTATATGCTGCCTTTTCCTCTTGAAATACATCTGACTTTCCGCTAAACTAACTTAAGAAATGATTTGTGATAGCCTTCTTTACCTCATGCTGTCCTTTCTTCCCCTTAATGCTTCTGCAGTCAGACCTGTTCATGCACAAGTGAGACTAATGACATCCCTGAGTCTACTTCGCTCCAAGTGCATCTCCCACTTGCCCTCCCCAAACAGCAGCTGCTGGTTTACCACTTCTGGTAAATAAACTGTATTGTCTAGTGAACTTGTCACAATAGGGAACGGTGTAGCAATACGTATGCTCTATGAATAATGTAACAGTTGACAGTAACAATTTTGATTTTTAAAAGTGAAACTTTCCATTTGCAACATTTAATATGTTATATGGACTTAGGGTAGAGGTGACAGTGGAGTGCTTCTAATGTAACGTTTTGTTTGAAAGTTGTTGTTTTAGTATGGGTATTTTAGCTGGTTCTTCTCTTAGTGTATACAACTTTTTTTCGGAGGAGTGGAGGTTCAGATGTGGTTAAAAACTACCCAAATCCAAAATACCGATGATGCTAAGCTGGTGGAAATGAAAATACTGTGTTAGAAAGGGAAATTGTCATGAGAACAGCATGTAAGACTATAGGCAAAATTCTTGTTTTTCAAGAGCAAGGAACTTGGTTTCGGGGAAAGCAAGGTCTCAAGTCCTGATAAAAGCCTCTTTTGATAAGGCTGACTAGTAAATTACCTGCACAAACTCCTAGCCTGTACATTCTATTCTTTCAGTGTTGTTACACTTCATTGAATGACATTGTATGTTCAGTTTTAGCTTGACTAGTATTAGCTAAGTAGTTACTAAGGGAAACTACTTCTTTGTAGAACTACAGAACTATTTTTTTTCTTACCAGCACTGTATGTAAACCACCTGTTCAAAATGGTACTCTGGGGCAAGTTAGGATGATGTTTATTTTGGGGAAGTGGGAGGGAGGAGGGGAGGTTGGATCAAAGTTTGATAGTAACTATTGAAGGTCCTTGAGAGTGTTTATTCTTGAGAATTCCTCTTGGGTAGAACATCTTTTCTAGAAATTGCACGTTCCAAGTTTTACTTGGGTAATAAAGCTGATGTTTCAAACGACCAGTGTCCTGATCATACATAATGTAATTGCTGCAAAATTAGTGTTACTTCATTCTATATCACATTTGTGTTCAATTTAGGATAGTCATCACTTGCTTTTGATCAGACTTTTGTCTGAAACCTTAGAATACCGGAGGAATTGACACAACACTGTTGCAATGTTTTTGTAGTAATCTGGGACTGTCATTACAGATCCTTTCTCCTAGCACTATATGATGATTATTATTTTTAAATGATGAGGAAAAAAGTTACTCTCTTGTTTTCATTACTTATTCATTCATCCCTTAATTGCTGATCCACCTTAAATATTCCATATATTACTTAGGTTTACTGCTTATTTTTTTCCGCAGGATGAGAATATGAAGAATACATTTCAACAGCTACTTGCTCAGACAAATGCCACTATGAATCCACCGCAAACATCAAAAATGGTATGTACAACAGATTATTTGAAGATTAATACCTGATGCATAGAGAAACTAGATTTGAAAGTAATCTGTAATAAGAAAAACAGAAAAAATGGAGAACTTACTACAGAGGTGTGCATTTTGACTTTATGTAGTGGTCTGCTAATTGTCTCACTTGCTTTCTGAATAGAAGCAACTGACTTTTGTGCTTTGGCAAAATACTTTGAATTGAAAGAACAGTATCTTAAGCTGTAAAGGATTATTTGTATATTTAAAATTAAACACATGAACATGTATATTTTGATGGATTCAATTTATGAACATTTAATATTCAAAGAAAAATTCTCATGTTAATGAAAGCTTAGAAATGGTATTGTAACATTTGTTACAAGACACTAATTAGCACTGTTTTAAATAGTAGTTAAAGGTAAATTTGGGGGCAGTCGAGGCAGGAAATAGAATAAGGTCAGTGTCTTATGTGAGAAAGATCACATATTAGATCATTGTAGAGAAACATTTAGTCTTGCTGCTGTTTTGGCTACAGGAGGGAGATTTTATCCAGCATCTGTAATTATGTAGCAGATACAACAGTCGGACTCTGTCTTACCTGATTAATGTAGCCATCCTGCTGCATTTTTCTTTTAGTCGGCCACAACGAGAAAGCGTCTGCATGAAAATGAAGATGACTCTATCTCACCTAAGCGTGCTGTTGCTTCTACATCATTTCAGAAAATGAGGTGAAAAAAGTGACTTAACTATTGCTTTATTTTATGGAAAGCAGAATTTTTATTTTTAATAAATCTTATTGATTGAATAACTATTGAAAATGCAATTAATAAATAAAAGTAACTTTGTAAGACTGAAGTGATTACTGTGTGTGCATGAGAATTTACACAGTCATCTCCAGTTCATCTAGCTGTCTGATTCAAAGCATGTATCAGAAAAATTTGTATGTTTCTTGAACAAAGTAAGGAAAAAACTTAGGCTAGTTTCATTACTACATATACTCTTATATTCTTCTGTTCAAATATCTAGCTTAGGTGTGAAGATAATGCTTAGTCCTCACAGATGAAACAGGAATAATAAGTCTGAGGTTTTGCCTTAGCCATAGTATTACTTGATACAAAATGCTGCTCACAAACTTCTCAGGGAACTTATAAATAAGAAATTCACTATGAGAAGGACTGTAAGTAGAATAATTGTATTCCTTACTATGACTATATGTGCTATAACATTTTTTTCCATGCATCTGTCCTGAAAACCATTAGGGATTCATTTTGTCATATCTTACTCTGTTTTGATGTAAAACTACTGATGGAGATTGAGGGTCTCTGGAAGTTAGATAAAGCTAAATACCGGGCTGACAGATTCAACGGCATTCTGTTCTGTGAAGTGGTTGTTAGGCTTTCAAAGCGAAGGTTATCATCTGCATGTACTTGCTACCCAGTTTCTTGAAAAATATATTATTATGTTTATTTATCTTAGGATGGACTGAATAAGAGGACATATGATATCCATCTTCCTTACATTATTTGATAAGTTCCTGCAAGAGAAGAACAATGAATCGGACAGAGAGAAAATCTTTAATTTTCTTCTATGAAGTGAAAAAGGTTTCAGACTGTGTGCCTATTGACAAAGGATATTAATTTCATTATACTATTCATCATATTAATTTAATCATATAATTCAATAATTTAATCATATAATTTCATCATATAATTCAGTAATCTCTCATTAATTTCATGAGGGAATAATTTAATAACTTTGTCCTAAAACATGCGTTTTATGATTAGAGGCATTTAATGTACATGGATTAGGAAAGAATAAAGCCTAATTCATTTTAAAATAAAACACTGTCAAGTATGAATTAAGATTTTTCATGAGGCGAGTTTTCCCTTTTGTGCGAGATTTTGTGGTTTTGAGATATTTGTTATTGGTCATTTTTAATGGTAGGATGGCAGTTCTTGTGCACTTCTGTTTTTATTAATGAGCCAGGTGGAGGAACACCCATGGGCATCCAGGTGAAAATTCAATCGGATCCAATCCAGATGCACAGAGACATGCACTTCTCTTGTTTCAACTGTCTCCCAGTGAATTAACTTTCCGCACATGTATGACTGATTGCACATTCTGAAAGTGTTGTGGTACTTACTGTTGCTAGTAAAAGGGAATAGTTCCATTTGCTAGGTAAAATGGCGATGAAGGACTCAATATGTTTGGTCTAGGTCTGGTATACTGTAAAAGCAAATACATTTGGAGCTTGGCTACCAATGAGTTTAAGAAGACCTGCATCATTACAGACCAGAAGATAATCCTCTAGCTACTCTACACAGTGAGTTAACTGTAATCTGTATTCAGCTAGAAATCTGAAATTTCTAAAATTGATTCCTCCATATATTCCATCCCACTGGTTAGATTATTTTTATTATTTTTAATTGTTTTGCTTGGATCTTTTCCCTGGGTCCTAAGACCTGCTTTCCAAAGAAATCTTAATTTTCATCTTGCTCATTTGAAGTCAAACCTTTAAGCCTATGGCGATGTGACATCATTTTACTGCAGAAAGCTTTGAAGTTTCAGACTCTTACATTTTTCATGAAATTGTGTGAAAGCCGTTACTGAGTTCCACTGTGCTAGAGGTGGCATCAAGTTTTCACTTAGTCAAGAAGTATTCCCACCCACCCCTTCTGAGCAGGGTAGTCCAGGGTCTTTGTACAGGTCGTATTTGCAGCATCTTCAGTGTAAACTCTTTACCTGTTCACTTCAACAGGCACGGGTCTACAGCGTTTGGAAGGCTTTGGATTAGATACTGGTTCTATAAATATGAGAAGGCAAGGGATGTACCTAGCGGTGCCTGGTAAGAGCAATGCCGTTAGTGACCAGTCTCTGTACTGGACGTTTGGAGGTACGACGTGGAGCGCCATCAAACACAGCCTTGGTGCTAAGGCTGCCGCCGCCTTTACGAGGTCGTCCCCCGCCTTCGCGGCCGTAAAAAAGCGTTGAGCGGACGTTCTCTGTGAACGGGGGCCTGGAGTCGTTCGTAGGGTGAGCGGACGGGGCTGCCTGCCTGCTTACCTTTCTTCTTCGGCCTGCGTGGCCCGGGGGGAGGCCGGGCTCGCCCTGCGTTCCGCGGGGCCTCCGGCGGAGTTGCGGCCCGGGCTGCCTCGAGCGGGAGCGGGAGCGGGAGCGGGCCGCAGCCGCGTGTCCCGCCCCGGGCGGGAGGCCTCGGCCGGGCCGGGCTGGGCTCCCGCCGGGGGCTGGCGCAGGACGTCCGGCCCGGGGACGCGCCGGAGCGGCCCCTGGCGCCGTCGGGCGGGGGGCGTCCGGGGTCCGGCCGGAGCCCAGCCCCGGGGGCGGGGCCGGGGACAGTGCGGTTCCCCTCGGAGTCGGGGCCCGGAACGTGGCGCCGCGGGCCGGGCGGCTGGGGCGGGATCGGCCCGGCGGGGGGGGGGGCGGCGGCGGCCCCCAAAGGAGGCGGAGGAGGAGCCGGAGCGCGATGGAGCAACAGGCGCCGCCGTCCGCCCCGCCGGGGGCCGTAGCGGGGGGCCGGGCTCGGCGGCGGCGGGAGCGGGACGCGGAGCCTCTGCGGGTGAGTTGAAGCCGGGCCGGCGGCAGCGGGAGCGGCCCCTGGGCCCGGCCGGCCGTCTCCCTCCCGCCTCCTCGGCCGCCTGGCGGCACGGAGGGCGGGCCGGGCGCGGTCCGTGCCTGCGGGCGTCGGGGGGAAGTTGCGGGGCGCGGGCGGGAGCAGCCTCGGCTCCGGCGTTTGCCGCTAGCGGCGCCGCGCCCGCGGGGCCGGCGGCGAGGTGAGGAGCGGGGCAGGGCGGCGGCGGGCGGGGCGGCTTCCCCCGGCCGGGCGGACGTGCCGAGGGGGAAGCGGCGGCGGCCGGCGGGTGCCCGCGGTGGGGGCGGAGGGGCTCTGGAGCCGTAAGGCCTCGGGTATGGCCGCGGTCGCCTTGCCGAGCGCTCGTCGCGTTTCGCCCTGGACTTTCTGCGGAGCTGAGAGCGGCGCCTCCTGGCTCCGAGCCCCCCGTCTCGGCCGGCGGGGCCCGCGCCGCCCCCCGGCCCCGCCGCCGGCACGGAGCGGCCCCGCGGGCCGGGGGGGGGGGGCTCGGCGGGCGCCCGTCCGGCTGCGGTGCCGGCAGCGGCAGAGCGCCGTGGTCGCCGGTGCGGCGCGAGGTTAACGGAGGCGAAGTGCCCGGGCGCTGCTCACGTGCGGCCCGCTGCTTCCACACGCGTGTTGTAGCGTGGAGCTCGCTGGAGCGTGCAGCTCTGTGGACGACAGCACGGGCATCAGCGTGAACGTTACGTTCTCGGTGGTCTCTCGGATAAGCAAGAACTGAGCTTGTTTTGAAACTGGAAAACTTTTTTTGCTAAGTGCGTCAGTTGCGTGTTTGTAGCACAGCAGAGCTTATCACCCCGATGGAACTCATGATACAGACATTGTCAGTCTCAACTGGACGTGCCAGGTAGTGAAAAAATGGTCAGTAACTTGATTATACAGGCTTTGCTATGGACAGCATTGGGAATCAGGAGGCGCATCTTGGATGCAGTTATGTTTGTTGACTGGAATACTGATCGGTGGTTAAGGTTAAAATGCCCCTGCCTGCAGCCTGTGCTCCCATAGTTTGATGTTGCAGCCATAGGATGACTTGGTCATCTCTAGTAAGCCAAGAGTTGAAGTGTCTGGGTTTCTATAGCTTTTCGTCCTTCTTTATTAGGAGCTGTTCATGTTTATCCTTGGATGTCTTTTTATTTCTCTTAGAGGTACTGCACAGTCTTAGACAGTGTCATTCCTCTTGTGCTTTCTTCTGACACTGAACAGGAGCTCCTCAGGTGCTAACAAAAATCCTTTATAGGTTCTTTGAAAAGAGCTTTTTGATAAATGGGTAGATGATCTATTCTTAAATATTGATTTATTATTTTTTTTTTAAGCAGTAGGTTTAGAAATTTTCACTTTCTTATATTTTTTGGTCTGATATAAAGACACAGGTATGTGTTTTTTGAAGTGCCACGTCATACTAGTGTATATGACTACTGATTATTTTTAGTGACAGCACAGTTAATGATTGTTATTACTGATCCATTGTACTATCTAAACCTTAGTTTTCTAGAGGTGAAATCTTCTGCTGCAGTAGGATCAGTCTGCATGTATATTTCTGCTAAATACTGATCAAGCCATGTTTCCTGGCTTCTTCACTGTATTTTGCCATGTTATCACCCTCTTGCCTTTACCTAAATGCCAGTTACTAACATTCCTACCGGGTAGGTCACTGGTGATAGGAATGCTGTAACAAGAGACTGAAGGTAAAGTGCCTGCTTGCCCATAGGTGAGTGAGCGTTTTTATCGATGTGCTTACAAACGTGTATTGGTAAGTGGCTTGTGTCTACTCAGAGAAGAAAGCAGTCATGCTGCAGCAGTTGAATGACTTGTTGCAGATGACAAAATCCTGGGAGGGTGTATACTTGCTTCTATACCAGCTCCTCCTGAAGTGTCTCTCCTGTTCAGACCTGGCTTTTGCTTCTTGTTGATTTATCTATTCGTCATTAGTGTGTCTGTCTGCCTGTGGCTAGCTGACAGTTCAGACTCCTCACTAATAATGAAATTTACAATTCAGTTCTTATTCACAATTCAAGATTTTATGCTCCCTTTAGCTTGTATTCAATCTTTTTCTTAAGTTAATGGTAGCTCATTTGGGTAGCCATAGGTGCTTCTTTGACCCTAGGAGGTCAACTTTTATTACTTTTCTGTGTGTCAGTGTCATATTCACTATCTCTTATTAAGAAAATGGGCTCCTTTCTGCTTTAATTTCTCTTCTTTGTCTTAGTTTTTCTATTACTATCTATATTCTCTGTACTGTCTTCACTCTGTTTCTGCTATTCTTTAAGAACTTCCACACTTTCACGTTCTTCCTTCTAAAAGATTGACAGTAACATACTTTATGTAGATGCTGAAAGGATTCTGTCCCTTACCTATAAGATGAATATCTACTGAGATTTGTAGGGACCTGTAAAATTTGTACTTCTGAGTTTGTTTTAGGCTTTCAGCATGCTCAGACACAAAAGTGAATTTGCATTCATTGATTTACTTCTGAAGGTTATCACTGAAACCAGTGAAGCTAGAACCCTAAGTATTCCCTACTCCGTTTGTCTGTTGTGCAAACTGCATAAATGGACTGTGCAAGGCAGATGTTGCCTATGTCCTGTATGTTTCGCATTATTGTGCTACAGTTTCAGTAAATATATGCTATGTTCCAGCTGCTTTTATAGTGGAAGTATTCTGAATATACAAAACTTTATAATATCTACGTCTTATTGCTAGAATATTTTTTTTTTTCCTTCTAGCATTTTCTGAGTTAAAATATTTGTATTAAGTTTAATAAGCTATTCAGTATTTTAGTTCCTTAAATATGCTTAATGGAAAAGTTTGTAGAGCGAGAGTAACTGGTGATTTATATGAGGAAAGCTGACTTTTCAAATTTCATGACAAAGTACCACAAGAACAAAATCAAATATAGCAATCCTGCTTATCATTAGTAACAAACGATATGAATTTACTGAACGTTCAAGATACATATGTAATCTGGTGTTCAGTAGCTTTCTATGAATTTCTTTCATGTTCTTAATTACTTCTTTTTTTTGAGTCTATTATCAGTATTGTTCTTTGTAACACCTAGGTTGATTCTGTGTTTTAACTATACCACATGTATAAGTTTTACTTCATTTGTTTTTCTTTTATCTTCTGCCTGTTTGACGCCTCTCTGTTCCTGTAAGGAATAGTGGATAATTGTTCCCTTTAACTTTGCTATACTTTTCTTCATTTTATAGACCTATGACTTGCTTTTTTCAATTCTTTTTTAAGTTTTGTAGTCTTAGACTCTCTGTATTTGGAGATTCATCCACATCTGGTTATCTGTTACCCATCTCCTACCTTTTCTGCTTATGTACTTTCATGTTCTTGTCCCGTGGTGGTGGGAACCAAACTGCAAATGGTATTTAAAATGCAGTTCTTTCTACAGATTTAGAATGTCACAATTGTTTCCTCTTTCTTCTTTCTTTTACTGCTCTTTTTGACTGGTCACGACTACTGAGACTTTCTTTCCTTGAGAATTTTTCAGAGGTGTCTAGAAAGTCTTTTGTGAGGGATACGGGTAGATTTAGAGCCAGTTATTGCAATAACAGCTAAGGATTTTTTCTTCCATCACTTTGCATTTACTGACACCGGGTGTCATCTTCTGTTTATTTGCCGTAATACACTGAAGATTGATCTGTGTTCCGGGCAGATAGTTTAACATTTGGCTACTGTTTTGTTTAATTGGTGTGCAGTTTCAGTAGCAAACATGCATGCTGCACGAGCAGTCTGAATTTGATCTCTGAGAAGCCCAGAAAGTTGTGTGCCACTTTCAGAAAATGAAATTGCCAGTCTTGAATTCATTAGGCAAATTTGCCCAGAAATTTGTGAATGACATCCATGCTTTGCACATTCCCATCTTTTCTCTCTCTAACATCCTTGCCAATATAACTTTGTATACGTTTCCTTTCCAATCCTGATGACTGATATATATATGGTCAGGAAACATGAGCAGACACCTATGGAAGAGGCAGCAGGATACCATTTCAGAGTTTAGGTGAATTGTCTACATTGGTTGTTAATTCTTCAGAGTAAGGTGAAACATGCCCTTTACCCTGTATGTGTCTGACTAGTGGTACACTGGGGAAAATTCCTCCTAATAAACCCTGCATGTAACTGACTGAGGCTTTGAAATTTATTTTCCTGCAGTGAATCAACTCTCCGTGTAAATCATGGGGTTTCTGTGCTATTACCTGAGCCATTCCTCGCACATGGGTATTTCTTGGCTCCATTTCTCTCTGGTATGCCCTACCATCTGTGGCTTTCTGGCAACTAATTAGCTTTCTCGGGGTTTCCTAATGTTTGGTCTTGAACAACTGCTCATGTGTAATAGTTGCTAGAACTTCATATTCTGTTTTTGCAGCTTCTCAGGAAAAGTCAAACTGACCATATGATAAAGTTTGTGGTCACATACACACTTACAAATCTGTGAGTGATCACACTGCTTGTCATGAAGTGACATGTCCCCCTCAGTTGTTTGGGCTGTTGCTCAAAGTAGGGCAATCTACCTGCTAGTACTTGAGAATATATGAAGCTGCTGTTTCTAAAGTTGATTGAAGTAGCAGATAAGTCGCCCAGTGCTTTTAAAGGTATATGGCATATTGAATTAATTTTCAATGGTGCAGAAATTTGACTTTTATATTTTTTGGTTAGTTTCAATTTAGACAGGACAAGAAATGCAAAGGAGATTTGAGGTGGATATTAGAAAAAATAGTTTCAAGATGAAAAACATGAAGCAGCTGAAATGGGATTTCCCAAGGAAAACAAGGAGTCAGGTTGAGTAGAGAAGTTTAGAAATAGTTTGGACAAACAGCTGTCAGAAAAAAAATTGAGTAGGAAGGAAAAGGAATCATAAGGAAAAGCAGAGATCAGTAGTTTCTGATTTATTGCTTTTTTGGTTGTTGTTGTTTGACTTGGAAAAAAAAAAAAAAGAAAAAGCCCGTAGGCCTTTATTGATACTTGAGACAGGAAGTCAATTTGCAGCTTGCTTCCCTTTCCACCTGAAAATGTGACTCGGCTTACTCTGGTAATGTATTTAAGGCTGGCAATTGTTGTGTTGTGGTAACAATATGTGATATTCTTAACCTTTTTCTGTCTGCAGAACTAAAAATGGATAATACCTATTTCAACTATAGTTGAAATCTGTAGTCTGATCCTTTAATGACTACTTCCAAGTTTTGTGTTTCCATATATACATGTTACCTGTTGCCAAGTACAGTTACTGTCATTCATAACTGTCTTTTAATCAGAGTTGTACGGTGGTATTCTTGATGAATAGTTGAGGCTCTTTGAGAGACAATAGGGAATACATGACAGAAACAGTTGCTGACTGTTAATGACTGGTTGAGGAAACTAAAGAATGTTGAAAATTAGATGAGGAGAAAGGGTATACCAAAATCAATGGAACTAGGACTTTCTGCAGCTCATTTTACATCTTTTAGAGTTTTTAAATTAAAAGTCTTAAAACAGTGTTTCTTAATTATTTTGTTTTGCCTGATTGATTTTGAGAATTCTGGAAGGGGGCTCTGCAGTGATGTCTCTTCCATTGCTAACATAAACTGTATGCCCTGCTAATCTCTGCAAGTATACCCAGTTCCACAGACTCATCCTTCTCTTCCCACTTAGGAACAATTTGCAGCTTGCAGTTGGCTGGATGTAGAGGTTTGTGAGCACATGTACCAGTGTAAGTTCTTTGGTTTGTAAACAATTTATACATTCTTCTGTTGTCTGTGCATGCACATACTTCTCTATGATCTATGTATTGGACGGATATACTACCATCATCTTCTCATTCATACCTGCCATGTTTTCCAATAACCATTTTTACCTTGGGATTATGCTTGGTGTTGTAGAATCAAATTGTATGGCTGAGGAGCAAAATCTTGTGGAGTACAGAATACGAAAATAGACAATTAGTCTTATGCCTGAAAAAGGTTGTATGTCTTCTGGAAGATACCCTTCATATGGAATATGTTTTCTAAGGCTCTTTTTTGCTGCTTCTGTACGAAAAAAAAAGTCAAATAATGAACAATTAAAAAAAAAAGTGATTCTGAATTCAGAATTTATTCTGCATTAATAGTGATGGCTTTAATTTCTTCTATAGTGTCCATAGAACACTTTTTTTCTCTTTTTCTGAGTAGCATTTCTCACCATTTACATGTAATTCCCCTCTTCCACAGATTTCTTTCTTTGGATCAAAATCTTTTGGAAGAAGAAGTCCTGACAGCCCCATGTTGAGCAAAGCTGAATTTGTTGAGAAAGTTCGACAGAGCAACCAGGCTTGCCATGATGGTGATTTTCATACAGCTATTGTGTTGTACAATGAGGCTCTGGGAGTTGATCCTCAGAACTGCATTCTTTACAGTAACCGCTCAGCAGCCTACATGAAAATCCAACAGTATGACAAGGCCCTGGATGATGCAATCAAAGCACGACTTCTGAATCCCAAATGGCCAAAGGTAAGAAAGTATTACTTTTCTGGGGAAATAATAACTCCACCAGGAGTATGTACGTATTACTAACGTAATGTAGACAACTGCAAATACTTCTATATTAATGGCTGCTTTTGCTAAAAGCTGCAGATAATAATCATTTGTGTTTAAAAGTTGTTTAATTTGAATTTCCTGCTGGCTATTAAACTGTTCTCTGTGTTTGGGGTATGATTCTATCTTACTGCTTTAAACTAGCATCAATTTTTGGTTGCGAAGACCAGACATCTCTTTTAAAAGTAGTCAGCTTTGAGTAGCATCCAGGAACATTTTTCTTGTGAAGTTCCTTGAGGTGTAGCATGGAGATTCTTATTAATAATGGAGCAATAAAGTCTTTCAAAATAGCGTCCAAAGAGTTTTTGTGTATATTGTGGATAAACATTTTAAGAAATGCATACCTCAGCATTCTTAGAAAGATGTGATTATGCAAGGAAACCTTTTGTAGAGTAGGTGCTGTTGGTTGCCTGTTTCTTTTGAGACTGCTTCCCACTAGCTGCTGTTGATAGCTTCAGTAATTCTGACTGTTCGCTAGTACAGAGCCATCCGTTTAGATGCCAATTAATTTTAGCAGAATGTACTCCAGATTCCATTTCTCCTATCAATCTCTCACACAGTATTACTAGTCACTTTAGCTACAGATGCAATTTAAGACCATATTTATTGCCCAGGTTCCTCTCCTCAGAAATTATGTCAGGTAGCAAGCATAACGTTTTCCATCAGCTGGAGTCCAAACTATTGAAGTTATGTTTCCTTTTATATATAAATGGATCACCGGAAGTCCTGTATTCTTTATTTCAGTTGTTTATTAGCTTCTAGAAAAAAACATGCGTCCCTGTCCCCACCCCATCTTCTGGTAAAAAGTTGTTATCTTAAATTTAAAATATATTGGAACAGGAAACTGTACTTTTACATTCTTAAGTT